>NC_133396.1:84175095-84478125 GCF_047511655.1 Castor canadensis | reverse complement strand
TTACCAAAGAAGATATATATTAAGTACATGAATAGATGCTTAGTTTTTATATTCTAATATTATTAGTCACTACAAAAATGTAAATTAAAATCAGAGTGAGCTACTACGACGTACCCAAAAAGACCAGCCGTCCCAAATGTTGGCAAGGGTGTGAAAGAACTGCAGTTCTAACCCTTTGTTGTGGGGCTTATAAAATGGTACAGCCTCTTTAGAAGACAGTTTGGTTGTTTTACAAAGTGTTATAACTATTTCATTTGTAGGTATTTGCTGAAGAGAAAGACTTGAACACTAATGTTCACAGAAACCTTATTTATAATAGCCCAAATGCCCATGAACAGGTGAATGGATAAGCAAATTGTGATAGTCCATAGGACTTAGAAATAGAGAGGCGTGAGCTGTTGATAGATAAAGCAACAGAGATGAATCTCAGCCATGCTAGGTATAAGAAGCCAGGCGCTTTAGCTGTGTATATTCAGTATATTTATTGAAGAGATTTTTTTTCCCATGGGTGCATACTATATATTTTGAACATGTGCAGTTTATTACATGTCATTTGTGTATAAATCTGTTTTAAAAAGTTTAAGAAATGATACAGTAAAGATGCTACTGTATATATGAAATAAGATTATTTTTAAAATGTATAATATGCATTATTATGATACTTTCCATATAATCACTGCAAATACAAAGTAGAAAAAGTTGAATGAAGGGTTGTTCTTAGAAGTAATTAAGAAATAAGATTCATTTGGAGCACTGGCTTTCAACCTAGAGGACATTTGACTTTTACAACCATCACCAGCATCTGGCAGATGGAGGTCCGAAGTACTGCCAAACAGCATGCAGTGTACAGCAAACTCCTCAACAAAGATTAACCAGTCCAAAATGTCAGTAGTGCCAAGATGCAAACCTGGGTTAGAGCATCTGAAGTCCATTTAGCTGCTGCTCTTTTGATTCCTGTTATTATACAGTCCTGTGTCAGGTATGTTATGGGTGAAACAAATTGCTAAACAAAAGTATTCAAGAAAATTGTGTCTTAGGTCTTAGAGAATGTGGATGATGTGTTTATAAGACTCTTTGATTCATGAAATAATTATTTTCATATAGGGAGTTCTGTTTGGATATGTTGCAGCATTTGTTTTCATATCATGTGAAAGAAATGTTTAAACATTACCACTGCTATACACATAATTCCCCAACCTGTCTAATAGAAGCCATCCATAGAGTTTAACTTTAATTGATGAATTAATATTTAGCTTTTGTTTTTGAAATAGTGACTGTTTGAAGTTGAAATTGTTTCAGTCTGATTAATTTAAAAAGCCTATCTTTAGGGCCAGGTGTGGTGGTACATGCCTGTAATCCCAGCTGCTTGAGAAGCAGAGATAGGAGGATCAAAGTTTGAGGCTAGTCCACGCAAAAATTAGTAAGACCCTATCTCAAAAAACAGCCTGGGTGTGGTGGTTCACAGCTGTAATCGCAGCTTCTTGGGAAGGCAGAGGTAGGGAGGTTTGTGGTCTAAGGCTAAAATCATGAGACCCTATCTGGAATAAACTAAAAATAAAAAGGGCTGGGGGTGTAGCTCAAGTGGTAGAGTGCTTGAGGCCCTCAGTTCAAACTTAATTAGTCAAAAAAAAAAAAAAAAAACAAAAACAAAAATACACCAAAAGTCAACCTAGTTTATGCAGAGGCCAAGACCCTAGTTCTCAGGTGAGAAACTTCAGCAATTTTATGTGGTGACACTTAGATCTTAATAGTTTATTCTTTCTCTATTTTCTTTTTTTAATTTAAATTTATTTTAACTGGTATATAAAAATGAAAAATTGTACATGTTTGTGGGGTACCACGTGATATTCTGATGTGTGAATACATTGTATAATGTTTAAATCTGGTTGTGCATCTCTGTCTCAAACATTTGTCATTTCTTAAATACACAGTGCATTATCATCTTTTTCCATTTGAAAAGAACCTTAAGCACAGAGAAGGTAGATTTGAGGGGAAGAATAGGGAACGGCACTGATTTGGATTGGGTTGAAAACATTGGCCCTACAGGTGTTGTTTGTAAGGAGTGATATTTTTCCAAGTAGAGTAATACTTGGAATTTTGTGAATTGATTAGAATCTAAGGTACAGCTGGCTGCTACTGCAGACTTTTCTGTAGCTGCTGTGGAAGGCAAGATTTGGTTCACGTGTAGAGTATAGCATATTTGTGCATATTTTGAAGAAGCGTCTGCCTGTTTATGTTTCAGAACAGAGGTTGGCAGACTTCCTGTAAAGGCTTAGAGGGTAAATTTTCTAAGCTTTGTAGGCCATACAGTCTGTGCTGCAGCTATTCACTTCTGGCTTTGTAGGGTGAAAGCAACCACAAACAAGGCACACACATGGATGGGTGTGGCCGTGATCCAGTAAAACTTTATGTACAAAAAGGAGGCTAGATTTAGTTTGTCAACCCCTGCTTTAGGTCATCAGCATTTCCTGTTTGGGACATTTGGTATTTTCTGGTTAGTTTTCACAGTTGCAAATGGAGGAAAAGGATACCCTTTCACTTGTAGCTGTGTGCTGCATTTAATGGCTTTTACTGATGGTGGTATGGATTAACTGAATGACCTGAACTTTAAATGAGCAGTAGAATGATAAAGCAGCCTTAAGCTCCGTTCTCTCTCACAATAGGCGGGATAGTCAACAAATTCTGGTAAATTTACCTTTAAAAAAATTCTCTGGAATTAAGGTTTTACCTAATCACTTGGTTGGAGTAAAGCAATAATCTGATAGCTTTCTCCTAAGTTTCCCTCTCTTACCTATGTAATGTTGCCTAAGCTATCTTTCTAAAATAAAAGTATTGTGGCATACTTCTCTCCTTTTCTATACAGGGATTCCTAGTCACCCAGAATGGTGCTTGTTATTCCTGAGTCCCTTTAGAAAATCATTTGATAGCTATGGGCCCAGGGAAAGGAGAGTTTTTCAGATATGTGCTCATGTATGTAATTCTTGTACTCCTGGAGAGTTGGGCTGCTCATAGCCCTGGAGTGTCACTTATGATCTTTTGGTTAGGAAATCTTGACTCAGAGAACAATGCGCAGTCTTCTTTCTGTGCTGTTAAGTGCTTCCTGAGTCAGCTAAAGGCTACCTTTGCAGTTCACCTTTCATGTGCACATGCATACCTTTGTGGGTTTTCTGCAAAGAACTGACCAACATTCTCTTGTCATGCCAATTTCTTCCATTCTTAGGGCTTTGCAAACAGTATTTCCTTTTGCCAGTGTTATCCTTAACCATAAATGTCTCTTCTATCTGCTCAATTTCTACTTGTTAACACTAATCTCAGATAGGAGATTCTCTGTGAATATATTCTTCACATCTCCTTGGCAGACAATTATGAAGGAATTCAAGCAAATGAGACATGTAAGGGGAGGAAGAGGGAAGGATTGAAGAGGAAGTTTCTAGGAGTAATTCCTTGATCTTCTAGAGAGAACTCCTTCTTAACTTCTCTGGGCCTCAGTTTCCTAAGTTGAGTAGCACAATATTTATCTTAAAGTGCTATTAGAACAAATGAATAGTATTCCAGTCTCTACAGCACCTCAGTATTTATACAGGAAACTACCTTCTGGTCATTGCATGGCCAGGAACTTGTGCAGGAATAAAAGCATCTTTACATACTTTTGTACTGTCATTTCTCAATTAAAATGTACTAGTGGAAAACATGCTGTAAATGTATTAGAAATCTTTTGAAATTCTTCTGCTGAAATTACTCTAAGGTTTGTGTGTCCACAAGTTACTTCGTGAATACAGTCATCCTTGGTGTCTGTAGGGAATTGGTTACCAAAATCTACAGATACTCACTCATGACTCCTGTTTCAAATGGTGTAGTAGCCAAATGAGGTTGCCTACCCCTGTAATCCCACATACTCATACTTGATAGACCGAGATAGGAGGGTTGCAAGTTCAAGGCCAGCCTGGACAACATGTTGAGACCCTGTGCCGAAAAATAAAAATTAATTTAAAAAGTGTCATATTTTCATATAACCTCTTCACATCTTCCTACATACTTTAAATCATCTCTAAATTACTTATAATACCTAATCTGATGTAAATAGTTATACTGTGTCATTTAGCGAGTGATGACAAGAAAACATTTGTATATTTTAAGTTTTTCTTCAAATATTTTTATCTGCAGTTGGATGAATCAGAGAATGTGGAACCCGTAGTTATGTTATTATATGCACTGTTACTTTCAAAGTAAGTGTCTTTAATATTTGAGTACCTGATACTATTTTGCTAGTCAAGTGCTGATAGAATGGATCTCTGGTTCTTACAAATTGACACATAGGTTTCACTGCTCTGTGAGTGACCAGGAGAGGGGATAGCCTATCAAATTCGCAATTGTGCTGAGCACAGATTTGATCCTCGTTTGCCATCTAGTAGGCACAATTTTTAATCTCTACTGTTTCGTGTAGTTTTTTGTTGCCAGTACTATCTTCCTGCTTGCTCAAGGTAATCCCTAGAGACCAAAGAGAAGAAAATTGCAGTAGATCTAGAAGGAGGAATTTTGGGTAAATTAAAGACTAAAATGTAGACTTTGTGGGCAGTCTAAATTCATGAAGTAGATGAGTTTACTTTATAATACTTACGGTGATATGAATAAGTATAAGTTATCTCAGACTTTTAGAATCATTAAATGCCTGTAGGAGTAAAAAGAAAATTATACTTTAATGTTTTATGTGCCATGCTAGTACTCTCAAATTTGGGGATTCTTCAAATCCCTCATATCAAGACTCTGTTGTATTTGAAGTCATTGTGTAGGTATCCATTCGTTCAACCTTATGAATTCAATAGAAATACGTGATACCACCTCAGTCTCTTTCTCTGTGTCTCTGCTTCCTCTTTGATTCCTGCTGAATGAAACTTGTAAGATCCTTGTAATTTAGAAGTCCATTTATAAAGACTTTTTGTTGTTGTTGTTTTTGTCTTGTCTTGGGTACAAGAGAAAGTAAGTGAAGACTTTTCTTTTTCTGTCACAGGCATCACCCTTTCTACCTCTTTCTCCAGATGCAGTTCTTAATGCTTCTCATCTCTTGAATTTAGCTACCTATGTTGTACTTACACTATTGGTAGCCCTCTGCTGAGAAAGGATTTCATCTGTCCCAGCCTTTGTACATACTATTTTCTTTGTCATCTTGTTCACTTAGTGAACTATTAAAGTGGAGAGAGAAACTAGGTATTTCCTCTCTGTTATTCCCTTATTTCTCCAGTATTTAAACATTCAAGTAAGGATTGGTAGGGAAAGATAGTTTAGCTTTGCAGAAATGCACCAAGGATTAGCAAACAGATGTACAATTAAGACCTATCTCTGGTCAGGCAACTGTGGTGTCTGTAATCCCAACTACTGAGAGCCCATCTCAAAAATACCCAACACAAAACAGGGCTGGTGGAGTGGCTCAAGTGGTAGAGTGTCTGCCTAGCAAGCATGAGACCCTGATTTCAAAAAGAGATGGCACAGTAGCAATGCAGAGCTGTTCATATTAAGTGTCTGGGCCAACTTCGATTCCTATCTCCCCAGCAGCAGCAGCAGCAGTAATTGTTGAGTGAAGAACACTTGGGGTTATTTGCCCAAGATTCTGAATATCAAGATCTTCAGTGGTAGCTCCCACCAAGATTTATCCCAGAAAATTGCTGACTCTCTGGGCCTGGAGCTAGGCAAGGTAGTGACTAAGAAATTCAGCAACCAGGAGACCTGTGTGGAAATGTACATGAAAACTTCTGCATTGTTGAAAGTGGCTCTGGTAAAATTAATGACAATCTAAATGGAGCTTTTGTTCATGATTAATGCCTCCAAGGCTGCTTCAGGCAAACAGGTTACTGCAGTCATCCCATGCTTCCCCTTATGCCCAGACTCCAATCTTAGCCAAGCTTGTCACTAATATGCTATGTGTCAGGTGCAGATCACATCATCACATCACCATGGATTTCCATGCTTCTCAAATTCAGGGCTTTTTCGATATCCCAGTGGACAACTTGTATGCAGAGCCAGCTGTCCTGAAGTGGATTAGGGAGAAAATCTCTGAGTGGAGGAACCAAACAGTTGTTTCACCTGATGCTGGTGGAGTTGAGAGTCACTTCCATTGCAGACTGGTTGAATGTGGACTTTGCCTTAATTCACAAAGAATGGAAGGCTAATAAAGTGGACTGCATGGTGCTAGTGGGAGATTTGAAGGATTGGGTGGCTATCCTGTATATGACATGGCTGACACATGTCACAGTCTGCCATGCTTCCGATGAACTTCTCTCAGCAGGATCCACCAGAGTTCATGCTATCTTGATTCATGGAATTTTTTCTGGCCCCACCATTTCCCGCATCGACAATGCATGTTTTGAAGCAGTAGTAGTCCCCAATACCATACCTCAGGAGGACAAGATGAAGCATTGCTCCAGAGTACAGGTGATTGACAGCTTCATGATTCTTGCAGAAGCCATCAGGAGAACTCACTATGGGGAGTCTGTTTCTTAGCTGTTCAGCCATGTCCCTTTATAATAGAATAACTTCTGAGGCTTTTTAAAAATAAAACCAACCCCACCCTCTGTTTTCCCTTGGTATTTGATGACAAATTAAGCAAAAGACCCAGCTTGCTCCTGTGTAGCTTTGTACATCCTACATCAGGTATATTAGAATTCATTCTAAATTGGGGAAAACAGACTGAGATTAATTGCTGGGATTTCTAAGCTGAGTTGTCTCATTCTGGCTTCCTTGGTGATTTTGTGAATCTGCAGCTTTAACTAGAGCTCAGCTACTGTGATGTTTGAGACTTTTGAGGATGTTCTGTACAGCTGTTTTGATGTGGTTGGCAAATCTCAGACTCCTTTGCATGAGAATGCTTGGGGGTTTTTCTTTGTTCAGAACAGTTATCAACAAAGCCAGCCCATGTGTATCAAGTCCTCCAAGGTCTATGCAACATTACAGCAAGAGCCCTGAGCAATGCAAAACCTAGTCTAGGTGGCTGAGCACCCTGGGAGGCAGAAACAGGCAGCTCAGAGTAGCTGTCAGGTGGGATCTTGAGGGGAAGAGGAGGTAGGTCATTGTACCAAATGTTTCTTGGGAGGAAGAAGCTTAACTGTGTAGCTTGAATTCTGCTTTGTACCTATGCCTTTCTACTTGGTTTCACCTTTAGCCATCTTGACCTTTTCTTGGCCAAATCATCTTGGGCCCAACTGATCAGTACCAGCCTTTTGGAACACACTTGCTTCTTACTGTGTAATTGTCAACGTTCTCAGCAAATTATATAATTTGCTGTAACTTAATCTTTAGTCTACTACCACTATGCTAGTAGGTTTTAGGTGGTATCGTAGTCCCTTTTGACTAATTTAAGTATTTAATTTTCATCTTTCCTTGCATCCATTTGGCCTCTCAAATGACCTAAGAGTTGGTTTTTTTTTTTTTTTTAGTAAAAAAGGTCGATGTCATTGTCTGTTATACAGGAAACTAATAAAATGTCTGTGTGTCAAAACAAAACAAACTAAAAGCCCAGTTCTATCTCTGTCATTAACTGATTGTGTGAGTTTGGTCAGATCATAAGAATTCAGCATTGGATTTGTGTTTTCATATGTATAATCTGGAGATTGGGATAAAGCAGTGAATTAGCAAACTTTCTTTTTTTCCTTTCCTTTACCTTTTATTCCTTTTTTCATTCTAGCACATTTGAAAGCTATGATACTTTCTCATCACTGTAAATTCCTACAACCATGATTTTTCATGGAGATTGGGGGTAGGGAAGGTGTGGGGGCGTTCTTGGAGTTTTGGGACAAGTATTAAAATGAGGGAAGATCAGAGATTTGAGATACATCCCAAATTGGGATTTTTTTTTTTTTTGGGTGGTACTGGGGTGTGAAATTAAGGCCTTGTGCTTGCTAGGCAGGCACTTTACCACTTGAGCCACTCCACCAGCCTCAAGTTGAGATCTTTAAAGTACCTTCCATCTCTTAAATAATATTCATCTGTATTATTCTGTTAGCGTGAGTGAAAATATTTGTATGTATGTAGCTTAGTTCCAAAAAGCTGTTCGTGAGCCCATTTTGGCTTTCTAGTCCAGTTACCAAAAGTGACCACTATTGCCATCTGTTGGTAAGAATTGTACTTTTTTTTATTGGATGTGTAGTTTTCTTAGTTCTATGAAATTTTGCAAGCTGAGGAGCTCATGTATATACTTCAGGAGAATTTACAAAGTTTTTCTCTTACCCATCCCTTTACTTTGAAATAGTTTCAAAATAGTAGTAAAGTTATGAAAATAGTTTATTAGGGTACTCCACAGAATATATACACATATATACACATGGGATGTGTGTATATATTTGTATGCATATCCACTCATTATATAATAACATACATTAATTTTAATATGTAATTGCATATAGATGAAATTACTATATCTATTATTTTTATATATGCACACATTGTACATGTACACACACATATATATATAAATAAGGAATTGGCTTACATGGTCACAGAAGCTAGGAAGCCCCAAGATAATGCTGTGGCAAGCTAGAGACCTAGGAGAGCCGAGATGTAATTCAGCTCCTCTAACACTACCCTGCATTCTCTGATGGTCCATTGTGGCACACTTTTGCCAGATATTTAAACCTATTTCTGATTCAGTTGCATTTTCATGCTTTAATTTCCTATATAAGCATGTTGGGTTTTTTTTATTTCAAATATGCAATATTACGAATTTAAAAACTTTTAAGGGCCAGTTTTTTGAGTAGAGAATCTGCCCAAAATGTACACATTCCTGCCAGAAACAAAAACACATAAAACAGAAATGCTTGAAGCAGTTTATTTTTTTTTACTTGGAACGTCCTTTTGTTATTTGAATTACCAGTTAACTTATATTCCTATTTGGCTCAGGTGACACAAGAGATCTGAGTTCTTTTTGTATTAGAATTATTTAGTAAATTCCCTTCACTGACTTGTACGAAGAGATAAAGCATATTCTTTAAATTCATTCTAGTATAGTTCTCTCCATGATATTCAGACATTTGAAAGTCTCTTCCTGTATAAGTTATTCAATTCTAGGCCATTTAGGTAGGTATAAGGAAATAAAATTTTCCACATAGATGTGGGCTAGTTTACACATGGATTAGCCCATTACTTATATAATTTAGTACAAACCCAACAGAATTATATCTGGAAAGGCTTATGTGTAGAATCTTTCTAAAATTAATATAAAACAATTTTAATTCATTGAATAAAATTATTGTTTTTGCTTTTTTAGAGACAGAGAATCTTGTTGTGTAGCGCATGCTGGGCTTCAACATGCATCCTCCTTCCTCCTTCCTCCTTCCAAGTGTTGGGATTGCCTAGCTACAGGGGTGGTATTTTTCATTGTTTTTACTTCTTTTGCTTTGACTTCTTACCCTTCGGCTTGTCTTCCTTTGCGATTGTAAACATTTCTTCTGTAGAAATCATGTGACTCTTGAAGTTGACTCATACTGTAGGGAGTTACAGTATCTCTGGATTTTGCAATCTCTACTGTTTCCCCCTCCTAGCTATTTTTAACTTGAACAGAGTAGGAACAACCTTTTCAGTTCCCTTTTTGTCTCTTTCTGGATCTCCTCTAGCTGTTCATCTCTACTGTGTAAGATTAGCCAAGTTTTTATTGTATATCCTGCTAGTAGAAAACACCCCCAAAACTTTAGCTTTTATTATTATTGTGCTATATTGTGTATTCTAATGTTTAAAATAAATGATAGGATTGTCTGTAAAAGGAGTAGTAGTTTATCTCTTTTATATAAAAGCATGTTATTTAAAAAAAAAGCTATGGATAGAAGTTAATTTTGAACTTTTAAAACACTTTGGCAATGATCCAAAAATATTAGTCATCTTAACAATCTTATTATCTCTTCTAACTTCACTTTCATCTGCTATAAAGTTAAGCAGAAACCAGGACGGGTTTTTCTACTTTGAGAATTGCTAGTTTTTCATGTATGATTGCTTACTGGATGGACCAACTTTTTGGTGCATTTTTTGTTTGAGTTTTTATTTTTCCTCCTGTTGATTGAGAATATAGCTGGGTATGGAATTCTGAATTGATGGTTATTTTCTCTTAGCACTTTGAAGATACTATTCCAAGTTTCTGTTGGTGCTGTTGAGAAACTTTCAGTTCAGTTTTGTTCCTTTGTAAATAATTTGCTTCAACTCAACTAATTTTTAAAATATATAATATATACAGAGTATGATTCTATTTATCTTTCACAAGATTGATTTCTGAATAAGAAAAGTTATGTCTTGCACAAGTTCTGGAGGCTTCTCAGCCTTAATCTTTTTAAATATTGCCTTTCTTTCATTGTCTTTCCTCTGGAATTCCTCTTAAGATGGTGTTAGATCTTTGTTTTTCATTTCTTATAATCCATTCACATTTTCCATTTCATTAAGTCTTTGTGTATGATTTTTATACAGTTTAATTTTTCTGTTTAGTTCATGCATGCTCTCTTCAGTAGTGCTTAATCTGATAGTTAATTCTGCAATGACTGTTAATTTTAACGTTTACTTTTTTTACAGATGTTTGTCTTTATCATGATGTCTGTGTTTCTGATTTCTTTTTTAAGGCTAGTGATTTTAATCTTTCCTATTTTATGTACTGTATCTGATAATATTTTATGTGACGTTCTTGGGAAGTAATCCTAGTAAAAGTTATTACCTGTATTTTACTCACAGTTGGTTGTTTGCTTATCAAGCTGATAATATTTTTATATTGAGTTTGTGAGACTCCACATTTCCACCATATGTCTTGAGTTCCAGGAGTCTCACTGGCTTGTGAATGTATTTTATGTGAATTTCTTGTCTTGAAGGTCAATGTTAATAACATAAATTCAAATTCTATACCTGTGTGGGAGCGTACCTGGTATTATGAATTTTGAGGGTGGGTATCTTCTAGCTTCAGCATTAATCCCAGGCTAACACAGACAAAAAAGTGTCCTCATCTTGCTGTATCAGGATACATTTCTCCCTACCCCCCAGTACATCTAATCCCTGATGAGTTAGGCTTTGACCTCTCTGGCATTACTACAGGTGATGTATGGGGATGGGGTGGGAAGGAGAGAATATTTGTCTTAATTCCATTGCCCTTTCTTAGTAGCCTTCTCTTTTCTTTCCATCTGGTATCAGATTGAAGCTCCTGTTCTAAATTTCTCTGAGAGTCCAAAGAGTTTAAGATTTTTTTTTTCAGCTGTATTTCTGCTGGAAATAAAAGCCTCATCATACTCTGTTAAATCAAATTGTTAACGGCACTGGTGCAGTCTGTGATCAAACGACTTCCAAATTCTTTGTATCCCACTTGGAAGAATCCACGGCAGGACAGATGGTGTAAACTTACCAAAAGTTAGAGAAGAGAAATACAAAGGGATCAGGGTGGGGCCCAGTTGGAAGCTGGAAGCCGAGAGAGCATGTTTCTGCTCTTCAGGTGCTTTTAAAACCTATGATAAAAAGATAAAGTTAGGAAACCCAGTGAGTGGGGAGGGGCATGGGTGGTTCCTGGCCAGGTGAGGGTGATTCCTGAGCCAAAGTACGGTTAATCTAAGATGTAATGTTTTTTTCTATGAGTCCCAAACTTTCCCTACTTTAGTCTGCCTCAAAATGGCATCATTTGTAGTCTTGTGTGTGTTTTTTTATTGTTATTCTTCCTGTTTTGTTACTCTAGCATTTAATTTTATCCTATGAGTGATTGCTTTGTTCAGTCATTTACTTAAGTAGATAATTGAAGTCAAATATGCTGTTTGTTCCTGAATGCAAAGATGAAAGTTTTTTTATTGTTGCAATTTTTTTAAATAAGGGTTTTTAACGTTAATGAACTCAAAGATCTTTAAGGAGAGATAACAAACAGTGAACATTCATTCAGCAGTAGAATTTTGACAAAAGACCAGTAGAAACAAAGGCCTGAGAATAATGAACTCTGGGGGCAGCTTTGGACAGGGAACTCTGTACAACCCCAGATATATACCAGAACCTCTTCTTTTTAAAGTTGTTATTATAAATTGAACTTTTAAATGAGTGGCAAATAACAAAAGTAATCTTGCTTATTCCTGTACCAGAAATGGTTTTATGCATTTTCTATTAAATTTTTTTTTAGAATACCTCAGTACTATCTATGTCAAAAGCAAAATCTTCTCTTTGTTGCTCCTCAGCATTTTGACGGCTGTAATTATTGAAACAAAGTACTGGGAAATTTGAGACTAATTCCTCATTTTCTTAGATAAAAAAATAAAGCAATGTAATTTTACTTGTCACACAGTCTGAAAGTAGGTTTGCTTGCATGACACACAGGCTATTTACATCTTTGAGTCTCCCCAGGAGTGTTACTTAAAGTATACCTTTAATTTTTATTTAAAAATAAATACTAAAAAAATAAAAAATAAATGTTAAAAGCAAATTCTGTAGTAACTTTTAAATTCTGAATTGCAATTATGGTGTTCTAATTTTACCCAATTGTTTTTTTCTCTTGAAACTTTACAAGAATATTACAAGAAAATTTGTTATTCAACCTGTCACTGCCATTTTAATGTTTTTTACTTGTAATTGTCCCTTTGAATTTTTAAAATGTAGGTTCCCCCCCAACCAGACTTAAATACTTCTTAATTTGTGGACTATTGTTCTATATCAATTCCATTAAAACCTGACACCAGTTTGTTGTTGTCAAGTTAAGCTGGAAGTCATAGGACTAGAATGCACACTCTTACAAGTGTAATTCAAACACTGAGACATGAAGCATTCACAGGTAAGTTCAAATTATTTTATAAAGAAAAGCAGCCCACATATTGCTCTCATTTACAGATACCCATGATTTTAGTTAGTGAATTGTATACATTTATTGTACAACATACAAAAGAATAAAAGCTAAGTCTTACCGAGGTATTTTAGCAGTTGTAAGAAGAAAATCCAAGGGCACAAACTTTTAAAGCTTTTGTGTAAACTTAAACACTGTTAGAGTGGAGACTGGGAGGCAATAGAAATGTGTTATTAAACCAGAATTTAGAGGTTTGTCTAGTCAGATTTATAAGAACTTCCTCAAAACTGCTTCAAAAAGTGCACACACTGCAGTGGTTATTTGTCTCAAATCAGACAGTTAAATCTACTGCAGTAGTAAACATTTAAAATCTGTGTTCCCTAATGACAGTATTGCACTGTAGAGTTCAAACACAAGGGAAAGAGAAAGGTGTAGACTCAGGTGCTAAAGAAAGTAAAAATGAACAATAATGTCTCATGTACAAAGGCATTGAAGTTGCTTCTGACTTTCACTGTTAAAAAATAGTGTTTAAAATAGTGTTAAAAATATTGATTGAATTGTTTTACATCTTTTTCTCTTGTGAGTTTAATAAGATCATTTTCTAGAACTGAGATTTTGGACCAGCTGTTAATATGAGTATGTCAATTCTGTATTGTCCAAATGTTTCCAAAGAAATTGTACCACTTAATTACATTTCACTGCCAGTTTCCTTATAGTAGAAAACTGCTTAGCTTTTCTAGGGTTTTGCATAATATTTCTAATGATGATAGCATAATATTTCTAATATTTAGCATAATATTTCTAATGATGATAGTATAAATTATCTTAGAAAAGAATATGCAAGCCAGCCGCCAGTGGCTCATGCCTATAATCCTAGGTACTCAGGAGGCAGAGATCAGGAAGATCGTGGTTCAAAGCCAGCCCAGGCAAGTAGTTCTTGAGACCCTATCTCGCAAAAAACAACATAACAAAAAGGACTGGTAGAGTGGCTGAAGGTGTAGGACCTGAGTTCAAGCTCCAGTACTGGAAAAAAAAAAGAATATACAACCATTGTGGAATAAGATTAATAAGTGAGAAATTTTTGTTTTAACTTAATTCCTTATTGATTTATTTTAAAAAGCATTAGTTTCTTGTTGGGAATATCATTGAGAAGGTAGGCAGTTAGGTGGCTGAATGATTGTGCCTACAATTTGATAATCTGTTTCTGTGAACTCAAGGAAGAAAATAAGTCTACACATTTCAGTATTTCCTGTTTGGGGATTATACTGCTTGGAAAGAGCCAGTATCCTTTTTTTTTTAAAGGGGAGAGTGCGAATGCCAGTATCTTTGTTTTGGAATTTAAACCTCAAAGACAGCCAGAGTAATGATCTTTAGAAGTTGAAGCAGATGAATTTAATGAAGAAAATAATTGTGGTGCTTACAATATATCTTAGTTAAATTCACCCCTCCATTATTCTTGAATAACAATTTAAAGCAGGCAGAGAAAACTTGATTCTGTCTGATTATAGTTTATAAATGCGTTAATGTTATTCCTACTTATATTACCTCTTTTCAGTAAATAATACTGATAGAATTTACGTATTTAATATGTAAAGTAGGTTAAAGATGTTCAACAGTTTAAATAGAATCTTTTTCTTAACACTAGGGGGCACTCTTCATTTATGCATTCATGTCATATGTAGTCTGCATAGAATATGAAATTATTTGAAATCATTTCATTGCAAGTTGAGTAGCTACTATCAGAGGGAATCAGAATCAGCTTTTTTAAAAATTAGGATATATTCGTTGTGTGGAGGCAGGGATTCATTGCGACAATTCCAAATAGGCTTATATTGTACATTGGTTAGATTACCCTCTCCCCATCCCACTTCAGGCAGTTGCAAGAAGTTTCATTGTTCTATTTCATATATGAAGTGCATCCACCATATTCCTCTCCGTCATTCACCCTCTTCCCTCCCACAAGTACCCCACATACACTGTACCAATTTTACAGTTCTGTCTGTGGTTATTAACTTCTAAGTCCGTGTTCAAAGGGGTTTCTTGATGTATTCCTGCTGTGATTAAACCTTACTTCGGTCTGTTCAACACCTTCCATTATTCTCCCTTACCCTTTTCCTCCCACTTCCATCTAGTTAGTTTTGTATAGCAGTGTAAATATAAGTTGATTCTCAATAGTATTGTCAAGAATAACTTTACTGAATGTGAGCTAGTATATATTGGAGGGAATTACAGTACTTCTGTGCTTTATTCATTTTCACATTGTAAATAGATTCTAAATGATTTTAAAACCATATTCAAATATATTTCCTATTTAGAAAAATTTTAGCATGATTTATTACTAGCAGGTGTTTAGGCTAATCTGAAGAAATGAAGATAAATTTAAGATGTGACTGAGGCTGTTATCATTAGTAATAATTTTAAGCATTTGAAAACCAGGAGCATATTTCATTCCATCCAGGAAACAGATTTTAGGCATTATCATTCATTACATTTGTAATTAGAATTGTAGTGACGCTCACCATATATATTTCTGATTGCCAGAAGGACATTTCTCAGGTTTTGTCTTCATTATTTAGAAGTATCTGTGGAATTAGTAGGTAGTAATAAAATCTGCATATTCACAGCATCATCATCTGTGCACACTTATTATGAGCCAGTAGTTTTAAGGGCTTTTGTGTGTATTAGCTCATTACTCCCCACCACAGCTCTTGTGAAGTAGATACTTATCGTTATCCCTGTTTTATAGATTAGCAAACAACACAGAAGAGTTCGTTTACTTGGTTCAGATGTAGGCATCCTTGTTTTGGAGGTTTTTTTGTGTTTTTACCTCTCCATAGAAAGGAAACAATTGAAGGATTATATTTTTGCATTTCAAACTCAGTTTTTAGTTTGAGTGTAGTGTAGAATACCTAATTTAGTGTAGTGTAGAATACCTGATTTATACACACTTAAAATTTATCTTACGGAAAACACTGTAGAAACTTAAAGTTGAAAAGGGACCTTAAAATCTATTCATTTCTGTCATTTTATAGAGAGGAAGAAATTCTGTGAGAGAGGTAAAATTTTACTCAGTGCTATATATAGCAAGTTAATTTGTGGAAAGATACTAGAATCTTAAATATTCTGATTTCTATAAAGTGGAAAGAAATGCAGTGCTATGGAAAGAATATTCAAGTAGAGTTTTAAATAGCTTGAGTCTTGTTCTTGGCTCATTATTTACCCACCTTTTATCCCCAGACGCTTTGCTTCTCGTGTTATATGGGAATAGTAGCATTATTGTTACATTATGTTGTATGAATGTAGTTACATCTTCTCTACTTAGTGTTACTTGTAGTTGTGAAAATCAGTGACATAATGGATTGAGGATATTCAACAAACCTTAAAGCCCTGTAAATATAGACATGCCATATATTTTGGTATTTTTGTGACATGTCTCATAATGCTTTTAAGTATTTGTGATACCTTGGTAAACTGGGTCATTAGTAATTGATTTAGACATGTCATTTGAACCTCAAAGAATTTATTCTGTATGACATATGTTTCTTTGCCACATGGTTTTTATACTTTAGTTAAAACTAAAAATGTGGGGGGGGGGGGAAGGGGGAAGAAATGACCCAAACACTGTATGCACATATGAATAAAAGAAAAAAAAATATTAAAAATGTTACGCAGTTTGATTTTTTTTTTTCTCACTGTATTCACTTAGTGAATGAAAAGTACAATAACAACTACACTGCCCATTTGGTGTTTCTAATCATTTGAAAATAGCATACACAATTGTCCTCAACCTAGATTCAGTGGCTAAAATTAAAAACAGAGTTTAGCAAAGTTGAATTATTTTTTTCATGTGGTGAGCATGGGTTTGTTTTCGTAAACTTGGGAGAAGACACATTGTAACTTGTCCTTTTTTTTTTTGTCGTTTCTGTTTTTTTATAGGAATAATGTATTTGTGGCCTTGGACATGAAGTTATCAGTCCTCTGTTGCTGTTAACATAGGGTCAGGGACTGATGAGGGAAGCATGGACCTAATGAACGGGCAGGCAAGCAATGTTAATATCGCAGCTACTGCTTCTGAGGTAAGACATTTAAGAAACCTCATTGTAAGGTTTCTTACTTGGCTTTCTGAGTTTTCAAGCATTATAGTTGGTCACATTTTAAAATCAGGATGTGAGAAAAAGAACCATATAAAGTTTTTAACTTTTAATTTTGCTATTCATATGTTCACTGTATATCATAGAAACAGTTAACCCTTATCTACTTAAGATACTTGAAAAATGCTTAAAACCCTTTCTTTGGTGGTATTAAAAGGAAAAAATTCTTTTTAGGATATTCTTACATTTTTTTTTTTTGTCTTTTCTTTTTTGGTGCTGGGATCAAACCCAGGGTCTTGCGCATGCTAGGCAAGCGCTGTACCACCAAGCTACCCTCTTACATGAATTTTAAGGACAATAGTACAAGTGAGACAAAGAAAAACTCTTTTATGTGGAATAACTAACTTTTAGACTTCATCTGGATTCCTTGATTTTAATCTGGTTGGAGGAGATCAAAGAACTGTCAGGCTGGAAGATTGGAAGGGCTTCCTCTGCTGACGTAGCTTAGATATTTAAGATGGAGATAAAGTTTAAACTAGGTGTTTACCTCTTTTGCTCATGAATTATGATTTTATTTCTGCCTCACCTTTTTCTTCTTTGCTTTGTCTTCAGATTTTGAGTACTTTCCTTAATAATTTTAACATCTGTTTTCTATATTTGTTTTTTTTTCCTTTTCCTGTATGGAAAAAGAATACTGTTTATGACTCACATATTTTTACCTCACAGTTCTTTAGTAGCATTTCATAGTTCAACCTTTTTTGTTTGTTTGTTTTCTTTTGTGATACTGGGATTTAAATTCAGGGCCTACACTTTGAGCCGCTTCACCATCCCTTTTTTGTGATTTCCCCCCCACCCCACACACTAGCTTTGAATTGTGATCCTCCTGATTACTGCTTCCTGAGTAGCTGGTACTAAAGGCATGAGCCACCAGTTACTTCAACATTTGTTCTCTCACTTCTGTTAATAGCACCATATTTTTGTAGCCATCGCGGTTTAAATCTTTAGACTTTTGTTGTTTACACCTTTCCCCACCACACCGTTTTCTCATTACAGCAGAGTCAGCAGAAGGTAGACGTTAAACTCTTAAGGAATATAATCACGGAAGTGACATCCCTTCACTTTTGTCATATTCTGTTAATTAGAAATAAGTCACATACCCTGCTCACACTGAGGGGAGAGAATTATACAAGAACGAGAATACCAAGAGGTAGAAATTCTTGATGGCTGTCTTGGAGGCTGCCTGTCCAACATACTTCATCTCTAACTTTGTCACTTTAGAACTACTACCATCCTTGTTTGGTCATTTTATTATTTCTTTGTGTAGACTATTGCAGTGGCCTTTCAGTTTGGTCTTTCACTTTGATTTTCTGTTGTTTCTGTTCTTTTAACTGAAATTTACCATAAATATTTTAAAATCCTAGGTCTTAAACTTTATCTTGTCCTAAAACTGTTGGTGGTTACTCATTCATTGCCTACTGATTGAAGTTCAGAAGCCCCCACAGCCTTTCATTCAAAACTTTTTCTCAAAATGGCCCCAAATTTTCTTTCTGATGTATTTAGTTTCCACTGATGATCTATTGAAAGTTAATGTTGTATTGAAAGAATTAATACATTTTCTTACGTTTAGATATTTTTCTAATACTTAGAAAAGCCATTGGCTTTTCCTACTTATGTTACAACTTTGCCCCATCAGTTTTTCCACCTAGAATTTCTCTTCCCTTTCAGTGTGCCTCTTCCTTTCACAGCACAAAAAAGAAATTTTGTCTTTCAAAACATATTTCAAATGCTGTATTTTTAAGAAAGCCTTTTCTAATCGCATAAATGGATGCAAATTTTCCTATTTTTGAAACTATCACTTAAAATTGTTTCTGTATAAATTTATGCATAACTTTTCTTCCCCCTTCAGACAGGAATTACATTTGTATATATATTTACTTGGTGTATTATCACCATACTTCTTGAATGTGCTATACGTATGTATTTGTTTAGTATATTTGTAACTATATAGAAACACATAATCTAATAAGTGGTATACAAATGTTTATCAAACAAAATAGATCATTTCACTTGCATAAAATGTTCTCTTGACTTTCCTAAAAGTGTATGAATTATCTCAAATTTCAGAATAATACAATTTGGTGTATTCAAAGTAAGGGTGAAAATGTCTGCCTTTTTAAATACTTCTGCTGTGGCAAGAAAAATTAGAATAGGTATTTTCAACTTTCATTTAAGATACAGATCTATTAACACGTCAATATATATATTTCTCAAAAAAGTGGTAAACTTATAACTTGGTGCGGTCAGTACCATCTGTGTTTAATCTGTGCTTAAAGCTTCTGGTACCCATAAGAGAGCTATAGGGAACTTCCTTTTAGACTTTTAGAACTATTGTTTTTGAGCCTTGCTGTTCTCTTGGTGAATATTTTGCTTAATTACTGATTAGTTTCTTATCATTATCTCTTTATTATTGGTATTGGGGAAGCAGGTTGAAAACCATCAGTAGTAATTTTTTAAGCCTCCATTAATGACTTTTAAGAAAGAAAAAGGGGGTCTTGGTGTGTGACTCAAGCAGTAGAGCAGCTGCCTAGCAAGCACAAGGCCCTGAGTTCAAAAAATAAAAGGAAAGTGCGGAAGTGCTTATTCTTATTTGATAAGCAATAAATTGCCTTTTGTTTTGTTTTGCTAATTTGTCTTGAATGAGTTAAAAAATTGGCAAAAAATACCAGTTTATGTTCAAAGATTAATGTGTTTTCCTGACAGAATATAAATATAGTTCTTTGGACAGTTACTGGATTGGTGTCTTCACTAACGTTAACTAGTATCTATCTATTTGAATAACTAGTAGAATACTACTCCAATACTTAACATTGTGAATAAATTTCTATGTTAGTCTTGGGACATACTGTAAAACTAGTCGTAGTCAACTGTGACTATAAACAAATCATAATGAAGGAGATTGAACACAGGAAATAAAATATTCTGTCTTATTTTGGGAACTTCTGGCTTCTGCTGGTAGTTATAAAGAGCTTCTCATTATTTGTTCCTTTCTTCACCATAGGAAAAAACCTGAACAAACTTAGTCTGACTCTGCTTCTTAGCTCTGTCAGAGAATTGCTGTTACAGACCATACTGACAGTGATGACCTTGAAAACTAGAGAGATAGGCAGATAGAATCATAGCTCATCAGGAGCGGAAATCAGTGGAGCAGGAAAGGCTATGAATTAACTAATTGAGGAGTTGTTAGAGGTTGTGTGGACTAGGTTGAGAGCTAAAACTCCTAGGGGCCTCGTCTTGGGCTTGTTTCACCTTTTTTAGTGCCTTTAATCACCCCTAGGTTGCTCACCAGGTTTTCACAGTGAAGATCACAGAAAAATCCCCTAGCCAGGTGTGGGAAAGGGGTGAGTGGGATAGCTATTTTGCAATACACTCAGAGGAAAATAACCATTTAAAAGTGCATGCCTAGAGCATTGTGTTGTCCACCTACCCTCAAGGGAAATACCAGGACCTAACCTACTTAGGGAAAGAGACCCAACTATTAGCCTCTTTAGGCTTCCTGTCTTAATCAGAGTGAGAGGGACAGAAAAGCACTTGTGAAGGTCAGAGTCCAGGGACCACAGGCTCAACAAAAGACTAAAACCTAATCATAGGACCATAGAATGCTTCTCCTCACCCTACACTTTACCATCACAGCAACAGGTTTCTTGCTCCTGTATGGTAACATAATCCTACATGGATTAGAGCTGAAAAAAACTCCCAAGGTTCAGAATACTTTAAAAAAAAAAAATAAGAGTTTCTAGAGAAACCCAAATACAACAGAGGAGAAAAAACAAGTAAGGATGTGATAGGAAGTTGAATACTGAGATATCTATAGCAAAACAAAACTGTAAACACACAATTCCTAGCATATAAACACAAAACCCTTACATGAAAGGCCTATTTAACCTCAGTTTCTGTTACACAATGTATCGTATCTGGTGTTCAGCAGAAAATAACAGAGCGTACTAAAAGGTCAGAAAAAACATAGCCTGAAGAGGTAAGTCATGCACGAAGATTACATTGTGGAATTATCTGACAAGACATTCAAATGACCATTATTAATATAATAAGGATTAGAATTAAAAAGTAGACGGTAGCAAGAACAAATGTAAGAAGGGATATTGAAACTTAAGAATCACAAAAAAAAAATGCTAGAATTCAAGAGCATTGAGACAGAAATGCAGAATGCTGTTGATGAGGTCCCTAGTAGGTAGCCAAGGAAAGAATCACTGGGATTGAAGATCTGTTCAGTAGAAACTTCCCAAAGAGAATAATGCAATGGGAGTTAGGGGAAAGGAGTAGCCAACGACTGTGGAACAATGATACCAAAGTATAAATACATATAATTGGAATATGAGAGAAGAAAGAGGAGTAGGTGAAATATGTAAAGTAATAATGGTTGAGAATCTTCCAAAATTACGATCCCTTCTATTATAATTGTCATGACTTCTTACTTGATATTTAGCTGCTAAGTGAAAATGAGGTGAAGTAAAATTAAGGCATAATGGCAAGGGCTCAAAACAGATGTATAAACTGATCATGGTGACACATGGCTGTGATCCTAGCACTTAGGCTGAGGCAGGAGGATTGCAAGATTGAGGCCAGCCTCAGCTACATAGTGAGATTCTGTCTCAGGAAAACAAAACAAATGTGCAGCCACTGATGAGTTGGTGTATGTTTATATTTACTCTCACTATTGAAGCTGTTTGTGCATATGTGTGTGTTGCTAACTTGTAACCTGATATCCTACCACCATTTAAAAGAGCCTGTTCTAAATGTTCTTACACTACTGATCCTCTGAACTCAGCCAACTGGTACAGAATATGCTTACATGTTATAGCACAGATGAAATAGAGATTTAATAGTAATAAGATTTTTAGGCTCCAAACTACGTTTTGTTCTGCATGTAGAAGCAGCATATTCAAACTTTAAAAAAAAAAAAAAGCACACTAATTTATAAGAAAAGGAAGGACAATACCAATTGTACTACCAAAAACAGGCATCCCTTAACAAATAAGAATGTAGAATATATAATGGAGTTCTGAATATTTTTTTATGGCTTATGCTGATGAAAATCAGTTTCCAAAATTATAAATACAGTTATGCCCTGCATAACTGCATTTTGGTCAGCACTGGGTTCACCATACATAACATTGAATTTCTGTTGAGATTCTGTTGAGGTTCTGCTGAGATTGTGTATGTAGTGATGTCGTAGCCATTTTAGATTGTGTAAATACACTCTGATATTTACACAGTGACATAATTGTTTAACAACACACTTTTCAGAGTAAATCTGTGTCATTAAGTGATGTATTACTGTGGATGTATAACCTCCCCTGACTCCCCCCACCTCCCACCCCTGGTGCTGGGGTTTGAACTCAGCGCCTACATCTTGAGCAACTCCACCAACCCTTTTTTTGTGAAGGAGTTTTTCTAGATAGGGTCTCCTGAACTATTTGCCTGGGCTGGCTTCAAACCTCGATCCTCCTGATCATTTCCTTCTGAGTAGCTAGGATTATAGGCATGAGCCATCAGCACCTGGCTCCCCTGTTGTTTCTTTACTCCATTTGAGAACCACTGAAATAAGTAAAATATTTTAATTCTGTAGCAAATGACAGGATGTCTGGAAACCAACACATGACAGAAGGACTTACTGAAGAATCTGAAACTCTAAACTCAATGAATGGTAGATTTGAAGTTGCCTGGTCTTTAGCTAGTTTTTTCCAGCTAAGCAGCATGTTCTCCTCAGCTTTTATACAACCTCTATTTACACACTGCTCTTAGTTCCCAGTTCTTAAGGCCAGTCTAGTTCCTATGTCTCACTGTAGTGTTTTCTTTCAATTTAACAGAAAAGTAGCAGCTCTGAATCCTTAAGTGACAAAGGTTCTGAATTGAAGAAAAGCTTTGATGCTGTGGTATTTGATGTTCTTAAGGTTACACCAGAAGAGTATGCGGTAAGCCTCCTACCTCTCCCTTCTCCAGTTTTTGTACATGATTTACTAATTGGTTCTATTAAATTAGAATTCGAGGCCCTCATGGAGATTTTTTTTTTTAAGTTGAATATGGGAATTGTTGAGAGTAGCATGATTATGGAGCAAGCAGAGGACTGGGCTGGTGGGCAGGTGGAGAGTAAGAAAACTGTAGTCTTATTTGAAGCCGCTTCAGAAGTTAGGCCTTCGATTTTGTAAGTAAATAGTAAGTACTTACTTTTGTTGCTACCTGTACTGTCTCCCCAAGCTAGCTGTACTTTAACAGCATATCTGAGGAGTATTTTTTACTGTTTTAGAAATTAAAAAATTAAGAAATGAATATGAAGGCATCATTGGAATACTATGAAGCGTATCTAGAAAGTTTATTGTTTCAACTGACATAAATGTTCACTTATTTACCTTCTTATTCTGCTTTCATTTGTTAATAAAATATATTGATTTTCTGATATTGAAACTGCTTTTGCATTCTAGGAATAAATGTGCTTAATCATACATGTAATTCTTTGATTTATTGTTGAATATTGTTTTATGTCTGCAACCATAAAACATAGCATGTAAAGTCCATAGATATAATGTATTGCCTTTATTGTAGATTCATTACTTTTATAAATTAGTAAGAAAACCTTTTTATTGATACCAGATTTATATTACTATGTGAGGAATAGTAATTTAATCATCATAGCAGGAACACCCTATGAACCAGTAGATCTGATTTCATTTTTGATTTCGACTTAATGTGTTTACAGTGTCCAAATTTTTTATTTTACAAATTTTCTAACTTTTGTTAGCTCAAGAAAATACAAGTGGGCATGAGATAATTAGAAATAGTTGTATTAAGGGCTAAGTTTTCATTTTTCTGTGAGCCCATATAAAATTGAGTATTCAATAATATTTCAGTATAGAATAGAGTTTTTGTTTAGAATATATGTTACATCATAGAGTTCCAAAGAAGAAATTGTTATTTTTTTACTTTTATTTTAGGGTCAAATAACACTAATGGATGTTCCAGTATTTAAAGCTATTCAACCAGATGTAAGTAGTTTCAAGAACGTTTTTTTTAAATGTAGAAAATGATCAATTACAGTATCCTTAATTAAGAAGTTTAAGAAATGTCCAGTTACATTTCATATTGATTTTAAAATGTTTAAGGCTTAATGATGGAACTGATCTGTATTATTCAGGCTTTAGAAACTCAAGTGGTACCCATACCTGCACATTGAGTCATAAATGGGACTATTAGAATCATCTTGGTTATTTCTGCTGGAGGAAGGAATAGACTTAAAGAAGTGGAATGATTTATTCATGGCTTTGATGCTTTTTTATGGGAAGGCAGAAATTAGAAACTGTGTTTTGCCTCCCTTCAGTAATCTTTTCCCTTTATCTTATGTAACATGACTATTGACAGTTTAGAGAGAAGGTACCAAGGAACATATTTTCTTTTCAATTAAAAGAACACTATGTATTTACTCACTGTAAGCAATGTGTGTACTTAGTATTTGTAATATTTTCATAACTTAGATATGATAATACTTCCATTTTTACTGATGACAGTAACATTTACTGACGGCAGTGACAATTGTCCTTGATACACAGCTGTCTTAGTCTGTTTTGTGCTGTTATAACATAATGATACTGGGTCCTCTGTACAGAAAAGAGGTTTATTTAGCTTACATTTTTGGAGGCTGTAATTCCAAGATGAAGAGGCTTGATCTGTTTGGCCTGCAGGAAGGACTCTCACAACATGGTAGAAAAGTGGGAAAGGAATAGGCTGCATATAGCAGGGCCAAGCACACTAGGCAGCTAAACAACCTGCTTTTGGGAGAACTAACTGACTTCTAGAGTCTAGCTTAATTCTTTCTGGGGGTGGTACTCCAATGACCTAACCACCTTCTATATGGCTCCACCTCCTAAAGCTTCTACCACTTCCCAACGCTGCAGTACAGGAATCTGAGCCTCTTGCACATGAACCTTTGGGAGACACATGCAAACCATATCTGAACCATAGCAACAGCTATGGAACTGAGTTTCTGATTCTAAAAATTTAACAGTTTTTCTGCTCTTACCAATTGTGAATATAAATAATGATTTTTGTACCCCAGACTAAAGACTCTGGTAATCCTGAAATTCAGTACTATGATTATATATATATATAAATTTTTTTTTAGTTCTTTGGGAATAAAATGTATATTTGTTGTGGCATATATAAATCTATAGTGGTCCTGACACTGAAATGACTAATGAATTTTCATCTTTTATGTGATATGAATAGTATTAGTCATGTGATTTTTCAAGTCATTTATTTCATATGTTAATATCTCAACTTTGTTCACCTATAAAATGAAGGGGTGGATAAAAATGATTTTCAGCCCGTTATTTCTACAAATCTGTTTTCCTAACTTTTCTCCTGTACTATAAAGGATTCTCAAGATAGAACTATTGGATTAGCAGTAGACAAAAAGGAGCAATATATTTTATAAACAATGCACAAATAGAAAATGGTTTTTGTATTGAAGCAGAAAAAAAAGCTGAAATATTCATCTCCTCACTTCCTGAACAAAGCCAAATTAAATTCTTTACAAAAATTACATTCATGTCATCTTAGACATGTATTTCCTTTCGATTTTTTTTTTCCCTTTGTTTTTTGCGGCATTGAGGTTTGAACTTAGGGCCTCATGCTTGCTAGGCAGGTGCTCTTACTGCTTGAGCCCCTCCATCCAGCCCTATTTTTCCTTTTGAATAAGCCACATTTATATCACTGTTTGGCCTGAGGGCAGTGCTGACCAATGGAAATACAATGTCATTTCTATAGCTGAACATTTTCTAGAAGCCACATTATGAGGTGAAAAGAAGTGAAGTCAATTTTGAATGATTTTAGTTTTTTTGTCTTGAAATCAGTAGAAGATTATTGAGGTACATTCTTTTTCTGTATTAAGCCTTGAGTAACCTCATTTCAAGTGCTCAATATTATGGCAAGGGCTTCAACATTGTAGATCTCTGTTATACTACTAGAAGACATAGACTTCACGTCTAAGGGAATTTGGTATTCCTCTAGATCAGTGAACAGTACTTTGTGAACTTCCCTTGACAACCATCACAGTGATTTTTTTTTTTTAACCTTCTCAATGTCTATCCAGTCTCTCCTCTACTTCTAACCTCCCAATCTAAGAGATCATTTTCTCTCCACTGAATTGCTGCAGTACCCTCTTAACCTGACATACATGCTTCCACTCTGACTCCTCAAAACTGTTCTCTACCCATCAGCCATGGTAATCTTTTCAACATGTAAGTGTGCTTAAAACTCTTCAATGATTTCCCGTTGCGCCAAAGGTAAAGGTAAACCATCATAACAGGATCTCTAAACCACTTCATAGTTTTGCCTTTTCCTTCCTTCTCCAACCTTATTCTACCTCTTTCTGGTCTAGCTACAGTGGCCTTCTTTTAGTCCTTGTCACCACTGAGCCTGTGCACATCCTAGTTAACTCCTCATCTTTCAGTTCTCAGATCAAGGTTGACTTTTCCAGGTAAGCTTTTTTGTTTTTCTTTAGGCTTTCCTAGCATTGTCTACTTTTTCAGTGTTCTTAGTTGCAGTTTTACATTGGTTTATGTTTCAACAAATGTTTACTGAACACCTGTTATGTTAGGCATGGGTTTAGTTGTTTAGCATTTAGTACCATGGATCTAATATTTGAATGAAGTATACTAGGCAGTGTCATGAAAAATGTAAAGTCGGGGGAGATAGGAAATGAGAATACTAGAGTGCGAGTTGCAATTTTATTTATATTTTTGTTTGTTTACTTATTTTAATTTTGAGGACAGTATTGGGGTTTGAACTCAAAGCCTCACTTTTCCTTTCTCTTCTTTAAACTAGTTTGGGGGCAAATTACTGTATGTTTTGCTACCTCCCCTCCTTTACATCAGTGTCCAGCACATAGTTCTGAGTGGTGCTCTGTGAATTTCTTTAATTTTACTTATTTTAAAATTTTGAATTACAAAAAGTGTTGAAATCATATGACAAGGAGCCAGAGGACTCCTTTGCCATTTGTGAGTTGTGGCACTAATATGTTTCTTATCTTTGACGTAATTTTTTTTTTTTTTTTTTTTCCAAACCAGAAGAACGGATATTTGGGCTAGCTGATCTTTAAAGCACCTTCTAGATCTTTGAGAAATTTCTGGAAGTAGGTGACTTCAGGATAAGAGCTGCATTTTGCTCAAAATTGCTGGGATCTTTAAGAGAAGGTTGAGGGGAAGTCACTAGTCAAATGTTTATGGATCGGGGTCTGTCTGAAAGTTACTAGTCAAATGTTTATGGATCGGGGTCTGTCTGAAAGGTAAATTTCGCAAGGGCAGGAACCTTAGTCTGTTCCATTCACTGGTGAACCTAGTACCTGGAATAATACCTATTACCCTGTTCAAAATTCAAACTTGATAAATGGCCATTCCAAAGCTTCATACTGTGCAGCATATAGGCATACCATTTCCCATTGTTTATCATGTTTGGAGTAATTTCTGCAAAAGTCTGTGAACAATCCAATGTGACTTCTGTAAAGTAACATTCTTTTTGTGGAAAATGAAGTTTTCTTCTGTAATTTAGAGTATTTTCAGTTTTCTTTTCTAATATGAATTCTCCAGTGCTGAATAGGGCAGAAGTTTACCTGAAAGGCTTTGCACATTCATTAATTTCTTGTGTGATTTTAATATTCAATTGAAGCTTGGCTCTCATTGAAGTTTCTTCACATCTTATGTACATGGATTTCCCTAATATGATTTCTCTTTTGATGATGGTTTATTTTGTTTTAGAAACCTTTTACACATTCATAGGACCACTCTCCGTGAGTTCTTTCAAATTGAGGAGTTGTTGATTGTATTCTGAAGGTTCAGCATGTTGTTATATTCATGGATTTCATCTGAAGACTTTGCCACATTTATACCAACAGGGCTTTTCAGAGTGTGTTTTATATCATTCAGCTCAGGCTGAATTATAACAGAAAGGTGGCTTGCAATCCAATTTTCTCTTCAGTAGCAATTCTCTAGGCTTCCCCACACCCCCCATAAATCTTAAAGGATGAACTGTGTTTAAAATCTATACTGCAGTCATTACAGTGGGTAATGTTTGCCTTTTTTACAAGGTTCTCAAGTGTTAATAAAGTGACAAGTTCTTCCTGAAATTCTTCTAATAGATACTATACTCAACAAGGAAAGTTCCACATTTTAACTCTAGTAGCTCAACACAGTCATTTAAATTACATTTCTGTATCTGCAGGTTCTGCATCCAGATATACAAACAACCACAAATTGAACATACTTGGGAAAAAAATAAACCTGTAATAAACATGTACAGACTTTTATCCTTGTCGCTATTCTTTAAGCAAGGCAGTATAATAGCTGCAGGTTGACAATCCTTAATCTGAAATTTGGAGCATTTTTGGGTTTCAAGTTTTCAGATTAGAGATGCTCAATTGATAGTCTACACAAATGTTCCAAAATCTAAAAGCTCCAAAATGTGAAATACTTCTGGCCCCAGTCATTTCAAGTAAGGAAACATATTAGATAGCAACACTTCACTGAAAATGGGAGTGTAAATTTTTTCAGACCTTTAAAGTTTAGGAATATTTATCATCCCCAACATTTCAGACAGGGAACATTCAGCCTGCATTTATATAACATTTACATTATTTTAGGTATTAGAAGTAGTCTAAAGATACTTTACAGTATATGGGAGGATATGCATAGGTTATATTCAAGTACTATTATTTTATATAAGAGATTTGGTATCTGAGGGTAGTCCTGGAACAGTCTCCCAGTAGGTACTGAGAGAAGACTGTATGTTAGTGAGAAGACCTTAAATACAAAGAATAAATAAGTCCCTTCTGTACAACTATGGTTCACTAGAGATTGAGAAAGAATAATGGTTAAATGAGGTAAAATGTATACTAGTTAATTATGAATCTTATTTCTGAGACACAATTGAGATTTTTCTTAATGATATGTGTAAAAGAGCTTTCTTTGTGTAAACTTTTTTGTGTTTGCCAAAAGACTTCTTGTGGCAACATCCAAAGATCTAGCCAGCATCAAGTATATCATAATTCTGTCCTGCTGTCATGAAAGTTATGATTGCATTATAATTAAAATGTAAGCAATCCACAGATATAGTGAGGTACCTGAAGATAGCAAAGACATGTAAATTTGAAATTTTTCTTATAGTCTGGAGTAAACTGTTATTGTCAGTTTGTATTCTTGCTGTTCGTTACTATGAACTCCTTAGTATATAGTAAGATAAGGTTTGGATTAGGACTAGAGAAAGTAACGAAGAAAATTGTTGTTTTAAAGAGTAGATACATTATGGCATCCTGGGAAGAAGAAAATAGTTCTTGTCTGTATCTCTAATCTCATTATTGAGGCAATTTTAACATACTGAGAGGAGGGAGAGGAAGAAAGGGTGAGTACATTAGAAAAGAGAAAGGGTATTTTTAGTTTATCTTATTTCATTGGAGTTGTATAACTTCAAAATATGTTTTGAATTAAAAATACTGGGATGTTAGTGAGTGCTTTATGTGTGGCAGACTTCTTTCTTCCTGAATGCAGATGGATACACAATATCCCTTTAAAGCTTTCTACTTTTGAGTAGAAAGATAGCTCAGAAACAGTTACCTTCTCTTCATGTCCCCTATCACAATTGCTTCTCCCACCCACAGTCTTTTGGACTCCATAGCTTTTCTTTTCCTCCCTTAATCTCTTGTCTACATGCTATATTGGCCTTTTCTCTTCTTCTGTCTATAGGTATCCCTACATCATCACCCTTAGAACAGTCCTTTTAAGAGTGTTGGCACCTACAAGATGAAATTTAGATCAAGAATTTCACTTTACAGATCAAACCTACAAGACGTAAGAGAAGCTGTGACTCCTGTGAATTCAGTAATTCTTTCATAGGGTAGGTGGTGAGTGATCAGTTGTGGGGTTTTACCTTCCCATGTGCTTCCAAATAAATGCAACTGAATTTTGGGCTAAACACTTTCATGGTTCCAAATGGATCCATGAATATTCTTTCAAATACATTTCAGAGGCTGCTAGGAAATTGTCTTTATATATCTGCATTATTCAAAGATTCTCTTTACTGCCTGAACTTAAAATTGCAAGTTAAATACATTGGAACAAATTTTAAGGAATGTTAAGGCTACTATGTATTTCATTTAGCCTTTGGAGGCTTATTTACATAGTATATTTAAACCAGTCCTATTTTTACATCAGATCCTATAAAAAAGCATCTTTCGTGTGACTAAGTTTATTCAACTTTGTGCTGTTCATGTGAGATGTTTTAATATATAATATATCTTGTGACCAGGGTGAAAATTTTCAATATGAAGATGACAGTTGTGACAGAATTTATTTCTGAGATTGTACTCTAGTGTGTCTTGGAGGAAGAGCTTAGAGTCTGAGACAAAAAGAGATAGAGACTATAGGAAAGTTTTAAATTTCTCTTTTTCCTCTGAAGACACTTAGTAATTTTAGTACATGAAATAAACTGATAATACATAGATTAGCAGGAGACAAACCAAACAAAAATTTGTTCCATGTATAGGTATAGGAGCCACACCCAAAGTATGAGTGAAACTCAAGGAAAGGGCCAGAGGATTGATGCTTCCATACTGTATTTACATTACACACAAAGTAATAGGGTGGGTGGACGCGGCCACAGTAAGTTCAGGAGATAAACTGCACAATCATCAAAGGTTGTCTTATCTATGTAAACAAAGTTTTCAGGTAGCAACCCTCTGAAGATATTCATGGTCATCTGTTTGGGCCAGATGTCAGATCCCCAATTTCTTCTTCCTGTGAAAAGATCTCTTGTAGACAGAAAGAAGATCTGCATCCCCTGCTTACTTTACTAATACAGATTTTTATTAGTAAAATGTTTTGCTTTGTTCCCCAGGTTATCCTGTACTTCTAGGCTCAATCAATCTTCTCACCTCAACCTTCCAAGAAGCTGGAACTGTAATAGGCACGCACCACTATGCCCAACTCAAAAAGATTTTTTTTAATTTCTAAATTTTATTTGCAAAAGGATATTTTTTTCAAAGCCATTCCTATGACTGCAGAGGTCTGCAGTTTCTCTGAATAACCAACTTGAAATATACCAAAGAAGTACATTTGGATGGCCTGTTTTGATCTCTCTTGAGACAAAAGTAAAGCAGTATTTTTCTCACATAGGAACTTAAGTGACTATTGGGAGGCAAAGCGAAAAACCTTTTAAGACTGGGTAATCCTGAATGCATGTCAAGATTTAAGAAAGTAATCAGTGAGTTCCTGGAGTCTTAATATAGCTTCATAATCCATTAGATGATTTTTGTTATTTTTTAAGCCTTTTATTGTGAGATAATTAAAAATCTATAGAAAGTTGTACTATAGAAAGTTGTAAGATAGGAAGTTGTAAAAATAGTGCAGAAAATTCGCATTTACCTTCCGGTCAGTTTTTCTCAACAGTTAGTCTTTCTTAACTGTAGTACAATATCAAAATCAGGAAACTCACATTTTTAAAATATATATCTATGTAGTTCTATGACATTTTATCTCATATGTATATGTTTGTGTGTATATATGTATATTTATACACATACAAACACACACACGCGTTTGTCTGTACCACCACAGTCAAACAGATGTGTTGACGTGTTCATCACCAGAGTTCTTCCTGTGCTACCCTTTCTAGTCCTACCCATCCCACTACTCCCCACACCCACCATCCTTAACCCTTGGCAACCACTGATTAAGTCTCCATCTTTCTAGTTTTATTTGTTGTTGTGTCAGATAGGGTAGTAATTTAACATTGTTTCAAAAGGGAAAATGTTTTATGGAGTAGAAACTATAGCCTTACCAGTTTTGTTTTTAAAAACCCTCCTGGTTTTTTTTTAATTATAAGCATCTTTAGAATGGAGAGCTCCAATAGCATAGTAAACTGTTTGATCCCAAATATCATGACTGTTCATTGCGCTCTTTTTTTTTTTTTCAACCCTCCTCTCTGTTTCCAACAGAGTTTTCTTAAAGTGGGACAGCATTTTTTCCATTAAATGAATTATGCTAAAAAGTTCTAAAAGTTGAATGGATTTTCTAAAAACTTAGGATTTTTTGAGGAGTCAGAAAAGCATTTAAAGGGGCTAGGGATATAGTTCTGTAGTAGGGGCTTACCTACCATGTGCAAAGCCCTGGATTCAATTCAGTACTTCCCTCCCTCCCCCCAAATAAAAAGGAAAGAAAAAAAATTTTTTTAATGTTAAAAATGAAGCCAGGTGTGTTGACACACAGCTGTAATCCAAGCATTTGGGAGGCTGAGGTAAAGAGGATTGTGAGTTTGAGGCCAGCCTGAGTTACATAATGAGACCCTGTTTTAAAAAAAAAAAATAGGTCATAATTCACTAATATTTCTGTCTAGGTCTCTTATTTATCATGATATATTGTAATTATAAAGATAGGATCAAATGAGTTGTTATGAATAAAGCACTATGACGTAGTAATTTCTGTGTATTAGTATTAGCTGTTCTATTACTGCTTTTATTAAGACATCTGTTTTCAGGATGGAACAAACTTTTAAAACATAATCAGTGTATTTAATTACATAGGACAGGACAGGTATATTGACTACTCTAAACGAATAAAAAATGGGCCATATACACATATGTAGAAGACTAGGAAGATATTTCTCTATGTTTTCTTTGAGTGGTAGACTCAACAGGTGACTCACAGCCCTCTCCCTATTCCTGTATTTCTCTGTTTGACAACAAACATAATTATTCTCATAATTGGGGTAATTGAGGCAATAATATATAGAAAGAGAAAGAAATATACCTAGTTTGATAAGACTGTTATGAAACTGACAGTCATTGTTAATGGTAGTATAAATGATTCATTATTTTGGGAAGGGGGTGCAATTTAACAAGTTTCAAAACATTAAAAAGGTTATGTGCTCTTTGACCTAGTGATTTCACTTCTAGGACTATATCTTTAGGAAATCAGAAATGTCAGAAAAGATATAAGGATGTTCCTTATTTGTAACAACATTGCTTATCGTTGGAAAATGAAATCACCCTTACATGTAGATATCTATAATTGTGTCAGATGACTACTTTGAATGGTTTTGATAAGTTTAAATTGTAATCTGATGGACACACTTTGATTATTGCATTAACATAAATTTAGAAATTACATTAATTTTATCTGGGATTCTTATGATAAATCATAATAATAATGGATCAAACTAGCTACTATGTATAAAGCACTTAGGTTGACATGTAGCAGTTATCTTGAGAAGAATCCACCAGTATTTTGTCTACAAAGTATGTTTGCCTAAGTTATTTTAGGCAAGTGATTTTACTGTCCTATATTTTCTAATAAAATTTGCTTAAAGTCATTTCAGAAAAGTACAAATTGTCTTTAATGTTTGAAATTCCTTATTATAAGAAAACTGGACTGTTTTTTAGATTTAATTTTCACCTTATTTTTCCAGGAGCTTTCAAGTTGTGGATGGAATAAAAAAGAAAAATATAGTTCTGCACCAAATGCAGTTGCCTTCACAAGAAGATTTAATCATGTGAGTTGTTTATAAAATTTTGGTCATCTCTGAAATTTAGTTCCTCAGTAAATAAGTTTTCTTTTGTCTTTTCACACCAGTTATAGAATATTTTCATTTTATTTATTTATTTATTTGGAAGCAGTGGGATTTGAACTCAGGGCCTCATACTTGCTAGGCAGATACTTCACCACTTGAGCCACTCTGCCAGCCCTGTGTTGTGAAGTATTTTCAGCCAGTACTTCTTTAAATATTGTCTGTATTTATGATCTGTACCCGCCACCCCCAATTGCTATTGGAAATTTGTTGGAAATTGACAGTCTTGTCTCTTAACTGTCTCTATCTTTTGTTTATCTCTGTGCTCCATTTGGAGGACTTCCTCAGATCTGAATTTCAGTTCACTAATTTCCTTCAGATGTGTGTTGGGGGGGGCGTTGTTTTGTTTTTGTTTCTGGTTTTGTTTTGTTATTTTTTGTGTGTGTGTGCAGTGCTGTGAATCAAACCCAGGGCCTCACGCATTTGAAGCAAGTACTCAACCATCAGGCTACCCAACCCTTCAGATATGTTTTATCTGTTTGTCACTATGTTCCTTTACCTTAATGTCATGTTCTTTTCATATTTTTTCACTTTAAAGTAATTTTGGACAACTTATTGTTTCTGTATTAATATCTGAAATCCTTATGGATACTCTTTTCTCCATTTTTTTCTGTTAATCCTTACTCATAAGAGCTTATTTGTTAGGAGTTTCATAAGTTTAGATTGAAAGCTCATTTCTGTATAAGCTTTGTGGTCATTGCTGCTGTCTTAGATTAAAGGTATATCCTTTCTGGGAGGCTATTTGGTTTTGTAGTACACAGGTCTATCACAAACGGAAGACTATTTTTTATGTTAAATTTTTGGTTGGAGAATATCTGTATTTCTCTGTAATGGAACTTTAAACTCCAAATGTAGCTAAGGTCTTTTATGAAGGACTAATTTTTTTCTCCTTGACTACCCAAAAGCCTAGATTAATATGAACATCTGTGTTGTCTTCCCTTTTCAATAGGTGAATGGTTTTGTTCCAGTTTTTACTGAGATTGCAGCCCTTGTGGAATCCTTAGATAGAAATAGATGAAGAAGTGAGAAGTGTGAGGTCCTGTGTCTTTTTCTGAAAGAGTATTAAGTCCAAGCCTGTACATCACTAAGACAGGAAATCCTCCAAGGACAGTTGCTGTATCCACTCTTGTAACTGATGCTTTGCCTTTATTTCCTTCTTTGTGTTTGGCCTCAGCAAATCCTTTATTGTCCTTCCAACTCAGATTGTGTGTGCATGTTAATTTTGTTATATTTAATCCAGCATTTCTAGGACTTTATAGTGAATAGATTCTCAGGTTATTTGAGTCACTGTACTCCCCCAAATGGAAGTGAGGTTAAGCTTTTTAAAAGGAGATTGAAGCCGTTAATAGGAGCATAGGAAGAACATGTCTTGTACTGAATTGGTTACTTGAGCTATATAATAGTTATTTAAAAACTTTTTCTGAGGTGGTCAGGGTTTATCATTACAGTAAAAGTTTTTTTTTTGCAGGATGTCCTAAACTGTTAATATGCCAAAGTGTTTTGTAAATCTTCAAGAGAATTCTAGAGTGGCATTTTCTAGGACTGGTAGAGTGGCTCAAGTGGTAGAGCACTTGCCTAGCAAGTGTAAGGCCCGGAATTCAAGCCCCAGTACTACCAAAAGAAAAACAAAAACAAAAAAACCCCGTGATATAGAGCAATGTTTTCTAAATGTCTTTGGCCGTGTAACTTTTTTTAAAAATTTTTTTATTTTCTTTTTGAATTAGCATGTATTAATATACATGGGGGGGTTTGTTGTGATAATTCCATACATGAGCACAGTATACTTTGAACAAGTTCACCCCTCCATTTTATTCCCATCCCCTGAATAGTACTCACGAATTTGACATTAGAGTTTAAGCAGTCATATTATTCTTAAGTAAACCAGGTTGTTAGAGTCAAGTATGGCACAATACACCAAAAGCTTTTATTCTTAATCCAGATTGCAGTTGATCCCCTAATAAGCCTTATTATTACATATACTCCATTACTCTGTTATCTAGTAAGGTGTTACAAGAGATCTGAACTAGGAAATTAGAAAGGACGTTAGGAAGAGTTGTATAGAGACACCTGTCTGCATATTTACTTTTAAAATGTCTCAGTGGACAGCATCCAATTGGGTCTTACTGTTTATATACAGTCTGACAATCTTGCCTTTTAACTTGGACTTAGGAAAAAAACGAAAAACTAGTTCAGAGAGTTTCCATATTCTCCCAGCTCCATGTCAGCATCTTCTATACCAATAGTATAGTTGTCAGAACCAGGAGATTCATGTCGGTACAATGCTGTTAACTAAAGACCTTACTCAAATTTCTTCAGTTTTCTCAGTAATACCCTTTTGTAGTGTTGTTCTAAGATACTGTTTTGCATCCCACATTGCACTTAATTATTACTAGTTTCAGCAAAAGGGTTATTTTTCATTCCGTCTCTTCTTAGTTTTTTTTAATTGACAAATTGTATACCTGTAGGCAAACAACATAATATTTTGTTACATGTCTGGGTTGTAGAATTGATTAAATCAAGCCAGTTAATATCAGTCACCTCATGATTACATTTTTATATTAAGAGCACTTAAAATCTGTTCTCAGCAAATTCATGTACATGATACATTATTATTAATTGTCATTAGGCCATATAATAGATCTTTTTTTGTTTGTTTTTGTTTTGTTTTAGTGGTACTGGGTTCAGACTCAGGGCCTTAGGCTTGCTAGGCAGGCACTCTATCATTTGAGTCACACCTCCAGAATTTTTTGCTTTAGTTATTTTCTGATAGTGTCTAGCATTTTTTCATGGGTCACCAATAATGTATAAAGGTTCCTTTTCCCCCATATGCTGTCCAGCATTAGTTATTTGTTTTCTTTTGGGGTCATACAGGAATTTGAACTCAGGGCCTCATGCTTGCTAGGCAGGCAATCTACCACTTGAGCCATTCTGCCAGCCCTTTTTTGTGTTTGGTATTTTCAAGATAGGGTCTTGTGTACTGTTTACCCAGGCTGGCCTTGAACCTTATCCTCCTAATTGCTGCTTCTTGAGTAGCTAGGATTATAGGTGTGAGCCCCTGGTACCCAGCTATTGTTTGTTTTCTTAATGGTTGCCATTCTGATTGGGGTAAAATTAAATTTCAGTGTCATTTTGATGTGCATTTCCTTTATGGCTAAGCATGTTGAACATTTCTTCATGTATTTATTAGCCATTGTATTTCTTTTGAGAACTTTCTGTTCAGTTCTTTTGCTTATTTGCTAATTACATTATTGTTTTAATGTTGAATTTTTAAGCTCTTTATATATTCTGAATATTAATCCTTCATCTGGTTAATAGCCTGAAAACATTTTCTCCCATTCTGTGGCTTGTCTCTTGATTCTGGTAATTGCTTCTTTTGATGTGCAGCTTTTTAATTGGATGCAATCCCATTTGCCACTTCTTGCTCTTATTTCCTGGGCAGTTAGAGGCCTTTTCAGAAAGTAATTACTGATGCCTATATTCATCTGTTTTCCTATAGTAGTTTCAAAGTTTTAGATCTTACATTCAGATCTTTGATCCACTGCTTGGAAGCGAGAGGGCGGGGGGAAGGGGGGAGTAATGACCCAATCATTGTATACATCTATAAATAAAGGAAAAAAAATCTTTGATCCATTTTGAATTGGTATCTTGTACAAGGTGAAAGATAGGAGTTTAATTTTAGTCTTATCTGTGTAGGTAGCCAGTTTTCTTAGCACCATTTGTTGAAGAGGCTAGCTTTTCTCCAATGTATGTTTTTGCTCTCTTGTCAAAAGTCAGATGGGTATAGCTATGTGGGTTTATTTGTAGGTCTTCTGTTCTGTTCCCTTGGTCTGGGTGTCTTTTTATGCCAGTACCATGTTTTTTTCGTTTTTTAATCTTTTGTTATTGTTATTGTTGTTATTCTGGCTCTGTAGTATAATTCGAAGTTCAGTATTGTGATGCCTCTAGCATTGTTCTTTCTGCTCAGAATTATTTTTGCTATTCTGGGCCTTTGTATTTCCATTTGAGTTTTAGGATTGATTTTTCTTTTTCTGTTTCTGTGAAGAATGACATTGGGATTTTAATGAAAATTGCATTGAATCTGTAGCTTGCTTTTGGCTGTATAGCTCTGTGTGTTAGTAGTATAGCATTGGTATTAGTTCATTACAGGTCTGGTAGAATTTGGCAGTGAATCTATCTGGTCCTGGGCTCTTCTTTGTGGGAGACTTTTTATTGCTTCAGTCTCATTGCTTGTTGTACACCTACTTAAGTGGTTTATATCATCTTGGTTTAATTTTGGTAAGTCAAATGCATCCAGAAAGTTAGCCATTTCTTCTAGATTTTCCAGTTCATTAGAACATGTTTTCAAAGTATTCCCTAATGATCCTCTGAATTTCGTTGGTGTTTGTTGTGATATCCCCCTTTTCACCTCTAATTTTATTAATTTGGGTCTTCTCCCTCCTTTTGGGTAGTTTGGCTAAAGGTTTATCAATCTTGTTTATCTTTTCAGAGAACTAACTTTTTGTTTCATTAATTCTTTGTATTTTCTTTAGTCCCCCTCTGATTAATTTCTCCCCTAATCTGTATTATTTTCTCTGCCTACTAGGTTTAGTTGTTGTTTCTAAGAGTATGAAGTGCATCATTAGGTTATTTGATATCTTTCTGGTTTTTTAGTGTAGATGCTCATAGCTGTAAACTTCCTATGTATCCACAGTTCTGGTAAGTTGTCTTTCCATTTTCATTTGGTTCTTGGAATCTATTTTTTTTTTCCTCATATTTTTAACAACCCGCTGATCATTCGGCAGTGTATTGTTTAGTCTCCATGTTGTTTGAATTTCTTTGTAGTTTTTTATTGATTTCTAGTTTTATTCCTTTGTGAGCTAATAAAATATAGGGAAGTATTTCAATTTCTTTATATTTGTTAATACTTTTCTTATGTCTTAAAATTTCTGACCTAGTTGGAAAAAGTCCCATGGTCTGATGAGAATGTTTTATGTAGCTGTTGAGTAAGATAATCTGTAGATGCTATTAGGTGCATTTGGTCTATAGTGTTGTTTAATTACAAAATTTCTTTGTTGGGTTTTTTTTGGTTTTTTGGGTTTTTTTTGCTCTGGATTACCTCTATCTTTTGGTGAGAGTTGGATATTGAAATCATCTACTATTATTTATATCCAGTAGTATTTGTTTTATGAAATTTGGTGCACCGTTGTTCAGTGCATATATATTTGTAATTGTTATCTTTTCATGGATTATTCCCTTCAATATAAAGTGATCTTTGTCTCTCTTGAATAATTTTGGTTTGTAGTCTGTTTTGGCAAGATACGAGTATAGCTACTTTTTCTTGCTTTTAGACTCCATTTGCTTGGAACTTTTTTCCTTATCCCTTTTTAGCTTTTGCCAGTGTGTTGTGCTTTTTATAGTCAACAAATGGTTGGATGTTGTTTTTCAGTCCAATCATTAGTCTATGTCTTGATTGAAGAATTGATAACAAGATCATTCAGCATTATTATTGAATGGTATGTAGTATTTCCTGTCATTTTGTTGTTATTGTGATGTTTGATTCATTCCTAATCCTCATTTGTTTATCTACTCATCTAATGGGATTTATTCTTTCCCGAATTTTCCTCTTTTCACTTATCCTTCCCTTCTGTGCATATGATTCCTTTAAGTATCTTCTGAGCTGGTTTAGTGACCATGAATTCCTTTAGTTTTTGTTGATCATGGAAGATTTTTATTTCTCCTTCAATTATAAAAGGGAGCTTGCTGGATGTAGTAGTGTAGGTTGATGGTTGTTTTATTTCAGAACTTGGAATTTATCATTGCATGCTCTCTTTCCTTTTAGAGTTTCTGTTGAGAAATCTGTTGTTCTGATGGATTTTCCTTATATATATGACTTGTTCCTTTTCCCTTGCAACTTTCAATATTCTTTCCTTGTTCTGTATTTCCAGTATTTTTTACTATAACATGCCTTGGAGAGGTTCTTTTGATCTTACCTGTTTGGTATCCCAAAAGCTTCCTGTACTTGAATAACTCTTTCTCAAGATTGGGGTAATTTTCTGCTTTTATTTCATTGAATGTTATCTGTGCCTTTAGTTTGTACTTCTGTACCCACGATTTTTAAGTTTGGTCTCTTAGTGGTGTCACAGAGGTCTTGCGTGTTCTGTTTTTATTTTCTTAGTACTTTGTCTTTAAAGTTATTAAACTTTTCATTTTCAGAATTTGTTTAATTTTTTTCTCTGAGTTTCTGTATCTTTATTGAAGTCCTTTCATATCCTTCATTGTCTTCCCTATTTCATTCAGCTGTTTATTTGCATTTTCTTTGAATTCATTCAGGTGTTTATACATGTTCTTTAAAATTTCATTAATCATTCTTAACATTCTTTTGAGTTCATTGTTTGAAATTTCATCTACTTCACTATCATTCTAGTCCTTTATTGTGGAATTGTTGACTTTTAAAGAAGATGTGTATTAGAAATAAGGGCAAAATAGTTTCTGCTGGGTATTGAGGCAGGGGAGAGGGAGGGGGTGGAGTGGGTGGTAAGGGAGGGGGTGGGGGCAGGGGGGAGAAATGAACCAAGCCTTGTATGCACATATGAATAATAAAAGAAAAAGGAAAAAAAAATTAAATAAAAACAACAACAAAAAAAAAATAAAAAAATAAAGAAGATGTGTTACATTGTTTTTTCATATTACTTGAGTTTCTTTGTTGGGACTTACATATCTGAGGCTAACTTTAGATTGGAAGTTTTAATCTTTGGTGTGCCTTCAGCTGAACTATTCACAATGTTTAGACAGGACTGGGTTGTGGTATATTTCTTTACACTGGACCAGTGGTGTGGTTCAGTAGTCAGATATTAACTCATCATATTCAAGACTCTGGGTTCAGTCCCCTTCTCTACTCATCTAGTGCAGAGGCAATCACAGTTGAGAGACACACCCACTATTAGAATACAGTAGTCCCTAATGAAGAATAATCACAGCCATTACTTCAGTATCTTTAGAGGAATAAAGGAGCAAAGATAGTACTTGGTCAACTATGAAGACATTAGTTGGTGTCAGCAGTAATGGAAAGAAGATAGGGATAATACTAATGAACAGCACAAAATTATAAGGTGGGGGATGAAGGGAGGATACTAAAGTAAATAGAGAGGGCTAGTGAGAAAGAAGGAGATAGAAAAGAGCCAATTAAATGTATAGTGAGAAAGGGGAGTAAGCAATCTGTCAATCTAACAACCTGCCAAAAATAATGACAAAGGAGTGTGAATGAGGAGACAGAGAAGAACAGATAAGAGAGAGAGAGAACTAAGGTAATTATAGATGGAAAGAAAGTAAAATTGGGGGAGGTTTGTACCAGAGGGAGGTAGAAGAGATGCTTAAAAATCGAATGTTAAAAAGTCAGTATTGTGACTCATGTATAATTACAAAAAAAGGGAGAAAGGAGCAAAATAGAAGGCAAGAAAGAGAACAAAAATAACCCCAAACAAAAAACCGGAAAAAGACAAAAAACAGTCAATATTTTCTTAGTTGCTGGGGAGGAGAGTTGGCTACCTATCCTCCCAGGCAAGGTTTTTTTGTTGTTTTTTGTTTTTAAGTCTGAATGGGTTAGGTAAGCAGGGGCTGTCTGGTTTGGAGATTTAGCTCAGTGGCAGTGTGACCAGGGTGCCAAATAGAAAAGTAGACTTAAAATTCTGTTTGTAAATTCTTGTGCTGACTCTCAAGGGCCAGGCTGTCAACTTCCCTAATTCCAGTTTCACTCCTCACTTGACCTGTGGTGTCTTCCATGTATATCTCCCATACTCACTCACAGGCTGTTTTTCTCTAGACAAGTGAGTGCAGTGTTGGCCTCTGACATTGCTTATGGTCTCTATGATCATGCCATTTAGTCCACACCTAGATTACCAAGACATGCTTGTGACTAATGGCAGGGCAGTGCTGCTTACCAGGTCTTTCTTTTGACATAGAGTCGGCCACCCTGGCCCAGGATGTCAACTGCAGTAGCTGCACTCACCGGCTCTTTCCTGGATACCTCTGAACTTTATGCTCATTCCCGCCAACTGGCTCCCTTCGGTGTGTTTGTGAGATGAACTGTGCTGCCAGTTCTGATTCCCTTAGCTCTTGTGGAGGAAGTTTGGTGTGAGAGTAGCTGTTCAATTTGGTGCATCTGTGAAGAGAGATTCTAGGGGGTATCATTCAGCGGCCATCCTACTGCTATTCTGTATTTCCTTATTTCTTACTTCCTTTAGACCACTTACTATAAAATAAAGCATAGATCCAGACAACCACAAAACAAATGTAGTATTTAATGAATTACTGTCAGGCAGTTATCTTTGTAATCACCATCAAAGTGAAAATAATTACATGTCCAGAGTATTTCCTACTCTTTCCTGTATCAACTTTAGAGTCTGTGGTCTGATATTAAGATCCTTGATCCATTTTGAGTTAATCTTGGTATAGGGTGATATACATGAATCTAGTTTCAGTTTTTTGCAGACTGCTAACCAGTTTTCCCAGCAGTTTTTGTTGAAGAGGCTGCTATTTCTCCATCGTATATTTTTAGCTCCTTGTCAAAGACAAGTTGGTTATAGTTGTGTGGCTTCATATCTGGGTCCTCTATTCTGTTCCACTGGTCTTCATGTCTGTTTTTGTGCCAGTACCATGCTGTTTTTATTGTTACTGCTTTGTAATATAGTTTGAAGTCAGGTATCGTGATACCTCCAGCGTTGTTCTTTTGACTGAGTATTGCCTTCGATATTCGTGGCCTCTTTTGTTTCCATATAAATTTCACAGTAGATTTTCGATCTCTTTAATGAATGTCATTGGAATTTTGATGGGAATTGCATTAAACATGTAGATTACTTTTGGGAGTATAGACATTTTTACTATGTTGATTCTACCAATCCATGAACATGGGAGATCTCTCCACTTTCTATAGTCTTCCACAATCTCTTTCTTCAGAAGTGTATGTTTTCCTTGTAGCGGTCATTCCCACCCTTTGTTAGGTTTACACCTAGGTATTTGATTTTTTTTGAGGCTATTTTAAATGGAATTGTTTTCATATATTCTTTCTCAGTTTGTTCATTATTAGTGTATAGAATGCTAATGATTTTTCTATGTTGATTTTATATCCTGCTACCTTGCTGTAGGTATTGATGGTGTCTAGGAGCTTTTGAGTAGAGTTTTTTGGGTCTTTAAGGTATAGGATCATGTCATCTGTAAATAGGGATATTTTGACAGTTCCTTTACCTATTTGTATTCCTTTTATTCCTTCTTCTTGCCTAATTGCTCTGGCTAGGAATTCCAGTACTGTGTTGAATAGGAGTGGAGATAGTGGGCATCCTAGTCTAGTTCCTGATTTTAGAGGGAACAGTTTCAGTTTTTCTCCATTAAGTATAATGCTGGCTGTAGTTTTGTCATATATAGCTTTTATAATGTTGAGATACTTTCTTTCTATTCCTAGTTTTCTTAGAGCTTCTATCATGAAATGGTGTTGGATCTTATCAAAGGCTTTTTCTGCATCTATTGAGATGATCAAATGGTTTTTTGTCTTTGCTTCTGTTGATGTGGTTTATTACATTTATTGATTTTCGTATATTGAACCATGCCTGCATTCCTGGGATGAAGCCTACTTGGTCGTGGTGAATGATCTTTTTGATGTGTTGAATTCGGTTTGCCATTATTTTATTGAGAATTTTTGCATCAATGTTCATTAAGGAGATTGGCCTATAGTTCTCCTTTTTGGAGGTGTCTTTACCTGGTTTTGGGATAAGTGTAATACTGGCTCCATAAAATGTGTTAGGCAGTTTTCCTTCCCTTTCTATTTCGTGGAACAGTTTAAGAAAGGTTGGTGTCAGTTCTTCTTTAAAGGTCTGATAGAATTCAGCAGAGAATCCATCAGGTCCTGAACTTTTCTTTTTGGGGAGACTCTTGATTGCTGCTTCAATTTCATTTTGTGTTATAGATCTATTCAGGTGATTAATATCCTTTTGGTTCAGTTTTGCATGGTCATATGTATCTAGAAATCTGTCCATTTCTTTAAGATTTTCAAATTTATTTGAATATAGGTTCTCAACGTAGTCTCTGATTTCCTGGGCTTCCATGGTGTTTGTTGTTATCTCCCCTTTTGCATTCCTGATTCTACTAATTTGGGTTTTTTTCTCTCCTCATTTTAGTCAGGTTTGCCAGGGGTCTGTTGATCTTGTTTATTTTTTCAAACAACCATCTTTTTGTTTCATTAATTCTTTGTAAGGTTTTTGTGGTTTCTATTTTATTGATTTCAGCTCTTATTTTTATTATTTCTCTCCTTCTATTTGTTTGGGGATTTGCTTGTTCTTGTTTTTCTTGGAATTTGAGATGTATCATTAAGTTGTTGATTTGGGATCTTTCAGTCTTTTTAATATATGCACTCATGGCTATAAACGTTCCTCTCAGGACTGCCTTTGCTGTGTCCCATAGGTTCCGGTAGGTTGTGTTTTCATTTTCATTGACTTCCAGGAACTTTTTAATTTCCTCTTTTATTTCATCAATGACCCATTGTTCATTAAGTAATGAGTTATTCAGCAATGACCCATTGTTCATTAAGTAATGAGTTATTCAGTTTCCAGCTGTTTACATGTTTTTTGTCTTTACTTTTGTTGTTGAGTTCTAGTTTTGTTGCTTTGTGATCAGATAGTATGCATGGTATAGTTTCTATTTTCTTATATTTGTTGAGTCTTGCTTTGTGCCCTAGGATATGATCAATTTTGGAGAAGGTTCCATGGGCTGCAGAGAAGAATGTATATTGTGTAGGAGTTGGATGAAGTGTTCTGTAGACATCAAGTAGGTCCATTTGATGTATTGTATATTTTAGATCTAGGATTTCTTTATTGAGTTTTTGTTTGGATGACCTATGTATTGATGATAATGGGGTGTTAAAGTCTCCCACAACCACTGTGTTAGAGTTAATATATACTTTAGGACCTTCAGGGTATGTTTGATGAAATTGGGTGCGTTGACATTGGGGGCATATAGGTTGATAATTGTTGTTTCCTTTTGGTCTGTTTCCACTTTTATTAGTATGGAATGTCCTTCTTTATCTTGTTTGATCAGTGTAGGTTTGAAGTCTACTTTGTCAGAGATAAGTATTGCTACTCCTGCCCGTTTTCAGGGGCCATCGGCTTGGTAATTCTTCTTCCGGCCTCTCATCCTAAGCCTATGCTTACTTCTATCAGTGAGATGGGTCTCCTGTAAGCAACAAATTGTTGGATCTTCCTTTTTAATCCATTTCGTAAAATGGTGCCTTTTGATGTGGGAATTAGTCCATTAATGTTAAGCATTAGTACTGATAGGTATGTGGTGATTCCTGTCATTTAGTTGTCTTAGTTGTTTGAAGGTTTGATTGAAGTTACTCTCTACTTTCTTGCTTTTTCTTTTCCTGTAGTTTGGTGCTGCCTGCCCTTTCATGGTTATGTTGGTTTTCACTTTGTGTGCAGAATCCCTTGAAGGATCTTTTGTAGTGGTTGCTTTGTGGTCACATATTGTTTTAATTTCTGCTTATCATGGAAGACTTTTATTGCTCCATCTATTTTGAATGATAATTTTGCTGGGTAGAGTATCCTGGGTTTGAAGTTATTTTCATACAGTGCCCGGAAGATCTCACCCCAAGCTCTTCTTGCTCTTAATGTTTCCATTGAGAAGTCTGCTGTGATTTGGATGGGTTTACCTTTGTTATTTGTTTTTTCTTTCACAGCCTTCAATATTCTTTCTCTCCTTTCTGTTCCTGTTGTTTTGATGATATGCCATGGGGTACTTACGTTTTAATCTGGTCTGTTTGGTGTTCTGAGGCCTCTTGCATGTATGGGAATAGATTTCTCTAGATTTGGGAAATTTTCTGTTATTATTTTGTTGAATATATTACGCATTCCCTTTGCTTGCACCTCTTCTCCTTCTTCAGTGCCCATGATTCTCAGATTTGGTCTTTTGATATAGTCGGTGAGTTCTTGCATTTTCTTTTCACAGGTCTTGAGTTGTTTAACTAATAGTTCTTCTGTTTTTCCTTTAATTACCATTTCATCTTTGAGTTCTGAGATTCTGTCTTCTGTTTGTTCTGTTCTGCTGGATTGGCCTTTCATTTTGTTTTGCAGTTCTGTTTTGTTCTTTTTTCTGTGGTTTTCTATATCCTGAGTTGCTTCCTCTTAAATGTTGTCTATTTTCATCCTGAGTTCATTTATCTATTTATTAATTGTGTTCTTTGTTTCACTTTGATGTTTATACAGTGCTTCTATGGTTTCTTTTATTTCTTCTTGTGCTTTTTCAAATTCTCTATTTTTGTTGTCTTGGAATTTCTTGAGTGTCTCCTGTACATTTTGGTTGACCATATCCAGTATCATCTCTATAAAATTCTCATTGATTACCTGTAGTATTTCTTCTTTTAGATTGTTCTTGTGGGCTTCATTGGGTTCTTTGGCATACTTTGTCTTCATTTTGTTTGAGTCTGGATCTGAGTATCTGTTTTCTTCATTTCCCTCTGGTTCCTGTACTAAATTTTTGCTGTGGAGAAACTGGTTTCCCTGTTTTTTCTGTGTTCCTGTCATTGCCCTTGGTGTTGTTATTGTCCCTGTACTGTATGCAATTAAGTATTTTCTAGCTTGTAATAATAGCAATGGTGATATTTAGAATGGAACAGTGAGAGGACATTGAAAGCAAAGAAGTTAGAAATGGAAAAACAAATAAGTAGAAAAAACAAAACAAACAAAAATTTCAAAGATATCAACAGGGAGAGATAGTGTACTAATCAACAGTAAGCTGCGCAGGCATTAGAGAGACAGAGGATCGAAAAAAATTATAAAAAAAAAATCAATGAAAAAAAAATCTCCAAGTTCAAATGCAATGAAGTTTCAGTCTTAATAATCTTCTTCTTAGTTCTTTAGCCTCCAGTACTGGAGATGGTGTCTCAGAAGTAGTTCTGTCATCTCATCAAAGGGGAAGAAAATTGAAAACAAAACAAAGAAAAAGAAACCCACACAGTGTCCCAAGTTCAAATGCAATACAGTTTCAGTAAATTTTTCAGCATGCAGGTGTAGTTCGGTTGTTGTTTCATCAAAGGTAGGGAGAAAAAAAAAAAGACCCTGGAGACAGTTCTGTGAATGGTATCTGAGGCTGGGGCTCACCTGCCTGCTGCTTTCAGCCTGCTGTTGCTGGAGGCATTATTTATGCAGATCTCAGGATGGAGTTTAGCACTCACCTGGCCCCGTAGGCTTTGTTTACTCAGAGTTCTCCTGTGTGTGAGCCTCTGCTACAAGCTTTCCCCTTTCCAAGCACACTGGGGGAGGTGACACTGCACTTGCTTTCTCAGGCCTGCGTGTTTGTTTACAGCTCATGTGAGAAGTAGGTCTTCCCCACTCTCCTGTGGAGTTTTCCTCCCACCGCCACTTTTACAAGCTTTCCCATTCCTGGTTGCTGGGCATGTGCCGCTGCTCCTGCCTTCTCCATCCGGCTTGTGAGTGATTTCCCTTCCCCCTCTCTTTGGCACTCAGGGCACCCCAACCTCTTTTCTACGTGTCTTTTTTGTTGTTATTGCTTATTATTCAGTTTTTTTTTTTCTTTTTTTCCCTGGGTGGGGGTCGGTCCGTCCAGGGGGCTATGCTGATCTGGCCCAGGGTTGTCTGGGGGACTACTGCGCGCCGCTTAGCTCACCTTGTAGTCTGTGTCTTGTCAAGCCATCTGGTTGCTGCCATGTGGTGGTGGCACAGGAGCCCTCCTGGTTTCTCCGTTTAACGTGAAGTGAAGATGCTATGCACAGGCTGGAGGTGTGGAGGCGTCAAAGTTTTGCCTCTTCTTGGTGGTTTTTCCTGTAAGGTGTATCTCCAGCGTCTCTCCTTTATTTTGCTTTAGGAGGCACGCTTTCTGCTTCCTCCCTCTAGCCGCCATCTTGGAATCTTGTCTCTAAATTACTGTTAAACAAAGTCTTGGTGTTGGTTATTCTGGCTCAGTCTTCTCAGGTGTGGTTGGTGTTAACCAGGAGTGTTTTTAGAGCACATATACTTAGCCTTTTCAACATTGTCTCAGAAGAGTCGGACTTCTTAGATTGTAGCTCAAGGTTCCCAGAGAGAATGTTCCAGCAATTAACACAGGGGCTTCATGGTCTCTTAGAGTTCATTCTGGAAGTCAATATCAATTTTATCCTCTTCATGAAAGCAGTCACGAGCTTGCTCTAATTCATTGAGAGGTGATACACATCACAACTTTTGATGAAAGGAGTGACAGAATTAATGTTTTTAAATCACCCAAGTATTAGTGTGTTGTTCAATTAAAGTCAAGTAACCATGCAGTTTAGATTGAATTCATAGTTATATTTGCTAAGGTTTTTATTTAAATAATTATATAACTTGATTCTTTTTAGAAGTAAGTCTTACTAGGATCAGGGAGATTTGTTACCATTTGTAGCTCAAAATACACACATGTTTATAGATTTGCATATGTTGAACCACCCGTGCATCCCTGGGATGAAGCCAACTTGGTCATGGTGAATGATCTTTGTGATATGTTGTTGGGTTTGGTTTGCCATTCTTTTATTGAGGATTTTTGCACCAATACTCATTAAGGACATTGGTCTGTAGTTCTCCTTTTTGGCTGTTTTGTAATGAGAGTAATGTTGGCTTCATAAAACGAGTTAGGCAGTATTCCTTCCCTTTCTATTTCATGGAACAGTTTAAGGAGGATTGGTATTAGTTCTTCTTCAAACATCTGATGGAATTCAGCAGTGAATCCATCAGGTCCTGGACTTCTCTTTTTTTGGGAGACTCTTAATTGCTGCTTCAATTTTGTTTTATGGTATAGATCTATTCAGGTGATTAATGTCCTCCTGGTTCAGTTTTGGATGGTTGTAAGTATCTAGAAATCTGTTCATTCTTCAAAATTTTCAAGTTTATTAGAGTACAGGCTTTCAAAGTAGTCTCTGATGATTTCCTCTTATGTTTTCCCTCATATGTGGTCTTTAGATCTAGGGGAAATACAGCAATGTTGTAGGACTTGGGTTGCATGACAAGAGGAGAACATATACAGGAGGTACAGGGTTAGATAGAAAACCCAAAACATGAAAGCAGTTGATGTCCCCACTCCAGAGGAATTAATACAGAAACTTTAAAGTGACAAAGGTCAACATGAGAAGGAGATCAGGAACCAGTGTAAAGATCAGTTAGAGATGAATCAACCTGGGTTGTAACACACTTGTACATGGAAGCAATGCTAGCAATCTCTCTGTATAGCTGTCCTTATCTCAACTAGCAAAAACACTGTATCTTTCTTATTATTGCTTATTTCTACTCTTCAACAGAACTGGAGAAAAGCACAGAACAGGTTCTGCCTGGAAGGGAGCAGGGAGGTGACAGAGGGTGGGGGTGGAGGCTGGAGGGAGAAATGACCCAAACAATGTATGCACATGTGAATAAATGAATAATAATAAAAATTTTATTCAGACACTTTTCTAAAGAAAGTACATATTGAAAATGGAGAAAGCTTAATGTTAGTAAGCAACAAATAAAAATTTGCAAAGTAAAAAATATATATATACTGTTGACACCTGTTTACAAATGAAAATGGCAAGAAAAACCTGAAATACTTGTCATTTTTAAAAGTGAAGAAATACAAGGTATGACATACCTTTTGCACTAAGCTTTCTAACCACATCCTGTTTTTAGATTTTTGTAAAATTGAACCATCTTAACAGTGCTTTGCTTTTATTTTTGTAGTACATGACTTAAAGTGGTAGTTCATGATTTATGTATGTATTATATCATGTAATAGGCAAACTGTATTAGATTATTTAGTAATATAATAAATCTGTGTCTTATGATAAATGATTTTTAATATTTTTAACCATGAGTTTTTTGGGGTTTTTTGGTGTTACTAAGGTTTGAGCTCGGAGCTTCATACTTGCTAGGCAGGTACCCTACCACTTGTGCCACTCTGCCAGCCCTTTAATGTTTATAAAAGAAACCAAAAAGTTAGTTTCATTGAAATAGAAAGCATTATAAAATTTTTGAAATGCAACCTTAATTTGAGAATGCCTAATTTGGATATCTACTTTTTACATTTTATTTTAGTTATAATAAAACCATACCAACATACACACAAACACACATTTTTTTTTTTTTGTGGTACTAGGAGTTGGACTCAGGGCTTCAGGTAGGCACTGTACCACTGGAGCCATGCCCCCAGCCTTTTTTGTGTTGATTATTTTTGACATAGGGTTTCATATTATGCCCAGATCAGCCTGGACCTTAGTCCTCCTATTTGTGCTTCCCCATGTAGTTGGGAAGACAGGTGCATGCCACTATTTCCAGCCATTGGTTGAAATGAGGTCTTATGAACTTTTTGCCCAGGCTGCTCTGGAACCACCATCTTTCTGATTACCACCTCCCAGGTGGCTGGTATTATCGGCTTGAGCCACTGTGCCCAGCCAATACCTGGAATCTTCAAGATTCTGCTCAATGTAAACAGATGGCAGTGTAGGGTTTCACAGCCACAAAAATGTGTAAGTTGTGTCAAACAGTGTTTGATTTTAGAGCATACCTAATTCTGCCAATATGTTTCAGAATATAGCAAAAAAAAAAAGACTGGTGGAGTGGCTCAAATGGTAGAGTGCAAGAGTGAAACCCTGAGTTCAAACCCCAGTACCCAAAAACAAACAAAAAACCTTATTTGTATTTGCATATAAATTTTTTGGTTTTGGTGGCACTGGGTCTTGAGCTTAGGGCCTCATACTTGCTAGGCAGACACTCTACCACTTGAACCACTCTGCCAGACCTTGAATAGATGCTCTTGATGTACCACTTTGATTATGTTGCAGTCTCTTACAAAGCTCTTTTCCCTAAAAATTTATATTAACTTTTACACATTAATGAAGTTTTATATGTATGTACACACACATCTTTGTCTCTTAATGTGAAGTGTATACAATATTAGAAGCTTGGTTATGTCTTGGTGATGAGCCAAGGGAAAGAAAACATTTGTAAGCACCCATGGGAAGTTCATCAAGTACTTTCTATCATTAATCCTGTCCACCTGTTTTTTAATTTCCATCTGCAGGTAAGCTTTTGGGTTGTTAGAGAGATTCTTCATGCTCAAACATTAAAAATCAGAGCAGAAGTTTTGAGTCACTATATTAAAACTGCTAAGGTAAGAAAAACTTGACTTTTTTTAGTTCAACCATTCAGAAATGTTGTAAGTGAATATCTGCCTATGGTACTTTATTGCTTACTGATGCTGGAAGGTAAGGCTTGTTGATTAACTCAAGTTTTTGTCTTTGTTTTTGTTTTTGAGACAGGTTCTTGCTTACGTAGCCCAGGCTGGCCTTGAATGCCCCCGATCCTGCCTCATCTTCCTGAGTGCTGGGATTACAGGCCTCTGTCACCATGCTGACTTCATGTTTTAAATTGAATGCCTATTTTCTCTGTGTTATCCTTTTACTTCTCTTGTTTTCCTCTCGTTTTATATGTTTCTTCTCTCTGAGTAACTAAAATTTATGATTTACTTCACTGAGTAAGTAGGTGGGCCAGATTATGATAAGGTATTATTTATAAAATACTAGGCTATTTTGAAAGTGATAGAGAAAAACGTACAGAATTCAGTAGGAGAATACATACAATTTTTTTTCTTCTGAAATAGATCACCCAGTCATACGGAGAATAGACTTTATTCTAAAAAGAACAGTATATGTGATGTTACCAACCATGTTAACTGAGCAGTTGCTATATGACATAGTTAATAAATACAGCTAGAGAAACAGAGCATGGATTTCAAGGATAATCAGAATTTAGAGAGGAGAATGGAACAGGACATTCCACAAGAGGGTACTGAGGGTACTGTGACAATTCCAAGTTTATGTTAAATTCACTAAGAGGTTTGATAACTATAGCCATATTTATTCTTCATGATTGTTATAATACATAACTTAATTCACCTGTAAACAAAAGATGGTAGAATAAAGTGAGAATACCATGTTTACAGTTGTAAGTCATGACTCTTCTCATACTGTACTTCAGCACAATGGTATTCTAACATTCTGTGGCACTAGGTGGCAGAACTGACCTTTTAAATATAGAATATTTTGCAGGCGTGTTATAAAAAATGTTAAGACATTCTTTGTGATATGTTAGATAAATATTGGTTTTTAGCTAATAGAAATAAATGACTTTTTAAATCAGTTCTGAATTTCCATTATTTATTGATAGTTTTGTTAGTTTTTTTTTCTATTTACTTGCATGTTTTTGCTCATCAGACCTATCCCATATTTCTCATCAATTCGCGTAATTCTTCTGTATTCAGTTTGCTATAAAACTAAAAGCTCTGTCTTTGGTCGTATCAGTTGGTGGTCTCCAGAGACATTGCCAGTAGCATTCTTTATCACCACGTGTAAAGAGATTTAAATGTATGAAGAGATTTGAGGAATTGATTCATGTGATTGTAGGGGTGGCAAATCTGAATCCTGTGGAGCATTGCCAACACATTGGAAACTCATGTGGGAGTTGAGGAGTAGTTTTGGGCAGAATTAGTTTTTATAGTTCTTTTTCATTTTTTTTGCAGAGTATAACATGGTGCCTAGTCCATAGTAAATGCTTAACATACATTTATTGTATGAATAATTTCCCAACTAGATAATATAACCTGCCTGTGTGAAGGTTTATGTCCTATTTCGTTATATATTATTTTGGTTTTATTTGCTTTCTTTGAGTCTTCAATTAAATGCCCCACCCACAGCAATTTTTAGACCAAAGTTTATCTGGTAGAATGGTTAGGACAATTCTAAAATGACTGATTTTTAGGCATTACCTTTGAGATGTAAGTATCAGGCAGTATGACAAAAAAAAAAAAAAATCAGGGAAATTGGCAGTAGATGTCAAGTGAATCTCTTGGCAAATTGGTAGAAGCTAGGAGTTTGCTATCTGCAGAGTATAAAAGCAGTGTCCCAAAATAAATAAGAAACAGTGTCTGGGTTTTCAGAAGAAGAAAGCAGGAAACTGAGGAATCTATAGACAGTAGGAATGAACCCTAGCTCTGGAGTGATAGGACACCAGATCAGGATCCTGGGTAGATACTTTCTTGAAATTTGGAAGGTAAAGCAGAGGCTTAGTAACATTTCAGTTTAAAGAAGGAGACTGCTTACTAGGGCCAGAGTACATGATCATACCAAGCTGTAACTTTGGCTTTTTTAAATATATTACCCAGTTAGAGGTAGATTAGTCCCAGAGCTTAGGGATAGTGCCAGAGTAGAATATGAAAGTTCTGTTGTGGGCCAGAAACAATTTACTAATGCAGTGGATACTCTAAAAGACAAATCTGAATAATGAGAGTAATAAACACTAGAACATTACCACTTTCCTAAATTGTATATTATTCTGTATTTTTCTTGTGTCCATTTAAAAAACTTTGTCCTTCTCCCCCTTTTTCTTAAATCTTCAGAAATTGTATGAGCTCAATAACCTTCATGCACTTATGGCAGTGGTTTCTGGCTTGCAGAGTGCACCGATTTTCAGGTTGACCAAAACATGGGCGGTGAGTAATCTTCCTTAGTTAATGAAAGGTTAGACTTCCTGTGGGAAGTAAAGATACATTTCTTTTGTAATTCTTAGTAAGAGTAATGTTATGGTAATAGATGAAAATTTTTAAATTACATTGCACTTTGTTCTTTGAAGCCTACATTTTCTCTTTTGCAGCATTCCATTGACTTTGTCTGGTAACTTGTAGGTAGATTACAGTTTGGTGCTTTGCTTCTGCTCTTTAGAGAATCATTAAGTTCTTTGGCAATTAATTAGTGTTTCATAGTCACATAGGAAAGTATGAATGCAAAAAAACTTGCATTTAATCATGCAAAGATTATGCTTTTTGTAAGTTTGAGGAAGATCTAAATCTTTCAGAAGATTTACTAATTTCAGCTTCCATTAGTTGTTAGTCTTAAACCTTAGGCCATAATGGAGAATTTGATGGCAAACATGGAATTATGCAGTGTTGCTGTATATTTTGATATTACATTAATCATACTTCTATTACTGTGACAAGGTTAGAGTATGAATTTTAATATCTGCAAATGTTTGTATCTTCATCTTTGAGTATATTCAATCTTTCTAGGTATTTTTCGTTTAGATTTTACACAAATAAAATAATAGATTCATTCAAATTTGTTACTTTGTGTGTGTGTGTTTTGTATTTTTAAGACAGAGTCTTACTGTGTAGCCTAGCCTGGACTTGAACTTACATTCCTCTTGCCTCAGCCTCCTGAGTGCTGGGATGACAGGTGTGCAACACCATATCCAGCTTAGAGTCTATTACATTTTTTTTAAACAAAGGATTAATGTGTTTTAAAGGTTCTGTGCTAAATACATTATTGGCTTTACGAACTTATTTTTTGTTACTAAAATAGTACTATTTTTAATTAACCAAGTACTCCTTTGCTTTTCCCAGTGTCTGAAGAGACTACACTGGGTAGATTTGCATGTCAGGGCAACACTAGTGTGGAAGAGCTTGAGATCTTTTCATTTGTATCATAGAAATACCCAGATGGAACATTTTCCAACTCTACAAGTTCTTTTTTTTTTTTTTTTTCTTTCAATAATGATGGGCTTATTCTTTTCTTAAAATTTTAATTTCATGGAGTAGAAATGATTACAAATATACAGATATTAATTCCATCTTTAAAGTTTCAGGGAAAAGTATAATACTCTGAGTTATATTTTCATTTAGAAATTTAATACATTTCCTTCAAACTAATTTTTATTTTCCTTGAAGGTATTTTTGTTAATCCTCATGTATTTGCTGGAAAAGAATATTTTACTTAACAACAGCTCCATTAATCTGAAGTAAACTTTTGGTGTTTGTACTTTTTTTGGTAAATATTCCAAATTGTGTCAGATACTAAGTACTTAATGTATAGTAGTGAATGGTATACAATTCCATTCTTACATAGCTGACATTCTTCTAGAGAAAAACCAACTCAGTAAATGATACAGTGACAAATGTTCTGAAGAAAAAATAAAAAGGATAGAAAGGAAGGCAGGATCTTAGGCAAACAAAAATGTCTTTTTCAAGAATGGAAAACGGGTCCTGTCTAGGGGTTGGTAACTGTGTGTGTGTGTGTGTGTGTGTGTGTGTTGAGGGAGGGTGGATATAAGGAAAGGATGTTAGGAGGATTAATATGGTGGAAATAATTATACTCGTGTATGAAAATAAAATAATGAGGCCTGTTGAAACTGTTCTAAGAATGGGGGAAGGGGAGGATAAAGGAGTATGATGGAAGGGTGAATGTCACAATGTATCCCCAGTAAGACAAAAAAAAGGAGGGGGGAAGGAAAGCAGGACAACACTGTTTTATATAATATGGAAAGAGCATCTATCATTGACAGTTAGGTAGTATGTTAGGCAATTTTCTAATACTGTAACAAAATACCTGAAATAATCAGCTAAAGGAGGAAAGATTTATTTTGGCTTGCACTTTTAGAGGTTCCAGTCAATAATTGATAGGCCCTATTGCTTTGGGACTATGGCAAGGCAGAACATCATAATAGGAAGGCTTCTTGATACTGGTCTAGACAATTATTTTTGGATATATCCCCAAAAGTACAGGCAACAAAAACAAAGAAAGAGATTGCCAAGACATTCTTAAGGAAGGAAATGGGGGGTGAAGATGTGGGCACTTGCCCTAATAGATGTCAAGATTGTTCTGTAATTTGGGCAGTGTTGGATTCAAGCAGGTTTAGATTTAGCTACCAGTGAAACAATATAGAACCCAGAAATATATCCTTGCTTTAGAACTCTGATAATTTATAAGTATTACAAATTGGTGAAGAAACGAGGGACTATCTATTAATTGGAGCTGGAAAATAGGTTATTAGTTTGGAGAAAAGATGAACTAGAGCACCTGCATCATTTAAAAAAAATCATTGTTGATTCAGTTAAGGACTTAGATGTGAAATGCAGAACTTCAAAGATTTTAGGGGAAAACATAAGCGAATGTCTTGCTGGACATGAATAGTTTTCTTTTTTGGCATAGGCAGGGGAGTTTTAAAAGATACGATGCTGAAAGCTCCAGTAGTGAAAAAAACGATGGATATAAGTTTTGCCATATTCAAGTGAGAATTTCCGTTCATCAAAAGATACTTGAAAGAAAACTGAAATGATGTCAGAGGAAGAGAAGATACGTACAACAATTATAACTGAAGACTTTATATCCAGAACATATAAGGAGCTCTTCTAACACAAAAATAAATTTAAAAAATTTAAATGAGCACTATAAGGATATTTTGTGGAAAGAAAGTACACAGAAGCAATGAAAATGAGTCAACTGTAGCTACTTAAAATTTCATGGCTGAAACCTTAATATCAAATGTTAAGTAAACAAAGCAATTGTTAGGTTAGTGTATAACTCAGTAGCAGAATGTGCTAGTACCTTGGCACCACCCAAAAGAAAGCAACTACCAAAGATTATTGACAATATATAATACTCTTTAGTCAAAAAAGAAGTAAGACTTAAGGAAATTATAAACTCAAAATAGTAAAATGATAAACCTAGGATAGTGGTTATTGCTTACCTCTTAAAGACAATCAAGGGAATTGGATAGGAAGGAGTATTTGGTAGGTGTGTTATTGGTATGTAGGTAGGAAGTACTACATGTATATTTGTTACAAAGTTGAAAAATAAACCAATTTAATGATCCTGTTAGTCTGGTTATTGATTTATTATAAGAATTGCAAAGTGTTATTTACAGATATATCAGGCCATATAGTTCTTTTCCACAATTTTATGTTTTCCCCTTAAGAGTTCTAAGTAATTACTTTCTCTTGATATTGTTCCAGTGTTTGAATGACCGATTTAGGGGGAAAAGAATACAGATTTATTGTTACCCTAACACTACCATAACCATTCCATAACTGTTTTTGCAAGTCTATGAAAAATGTATCCCAACTGTACTGTTTGTAATACTGGAAAGAGCAGTGGATTAGGTGCAGAATACTCCATCTCCACAAACAGACTTTGAGACTCTGAAAAAAGAAAAAAAAAAAAAAAAAAAGAACATGCATCTTTGTGAGTAGATGACTGAGAATATTAGTATATTTCTCTGCTTGTGAACCCTGTGATCACCTTTGACTCTCAGTCTACTTATTTCTAAATTAATACTCAGACTTTTCTGTGAACCCTGTAGAAAAATTAGTAAGAATTGTATAGAGGAAGTGTTTAATATTTCAATCTGAAATGAAGTCTTACTACATACATAACAATGAAGTAGTAACTATATGTTTAAAGAAGAATATTTCCAGTCTTTTGAAGTGATTCAGAAACATTTCCTGAAATTTACAGTTAATACCATTATGCATGACTGACCTTGCTTATCTTTGTAGCCCTTTGATTATCTACATTGATCTCAAACAGGTAGGCTACAGATTGGTGCCTTAAGCTTCTTAAAACAGCATGTTAGTTACGCTGTATGTGATAAAGCACTGATCAAGGGGAGAATGTCAGAAGTCTTAAAAGTAAGGAATTGCAGGTTTTAACAGTTATTATTGGACTAGCCACTGGTAGATTTGTTAAGGAAATTGTTACTTACTTCACACAATTTAAGATTTCTTAATGATTATGTAAGAGTTATCTTTGAGGAGGCGGTCAAATACAGTATTTGGGCATTTGAGCTGAATGTGAATATATGATTATTTTAAATTAGGAAAATATTCAAGAAAGGGCTACAGGCATAGGTCAAATGGTATAGCACATGCCTAGGAAAATGATCAACAAAAATAGTAAAGATGAGAAATAATGTGCTGTAATTTACTAGTTAACTTGTGTAGAACCAGCTACTTTATAAATAATTTGAGGTTTTTTTTCATTTATTCATATGTGCGTACATTGTTTGGGCAATCTCTTCCATGTTGTATACTAATATAATAAATGTATAACAAATATATAATTATATAATAAATAATTATATAATTAATTCATATTGTATAATTAATATAAGTAATTATATATAAAGACATGTCTGACTTTGTTTTATTTATTACCAAAATATAATTAAGGAAGGTATAACTTTGAAATTAGAATCCAATTTATAGTAAATACAACATCAGTTCACATCTTTGCTGCAGTAAGATGGGAGTTGTATATAACTTAGGCTTTTTTTTTTTTTTTAGTTATTAAGTCGAAAAGACAAAACTACCTTTGAAAAATTAGAGTATGTAATGAGTAAAGAAGATAACTACAAAAGATTGAGAGACTATATAAGTAGCTTAAAAATGACACCTTGCATTCCCTATTTAGGTAAGTTATGTCACTGTTCACTATTCTCGATTGTTGCTCTTCTTAATTGGTAATTTATATGAAACTCAGAGTTTTAAAGTGTGTATTTTTTCATTACTACAAGATTGCTAAACTGAAAAAATTGACTAAAGAGGTAGTTACCTTATTGCCTGGAGTGTATTTTTATATTAAATAAGCCCTTGAGATTTTTCATAGACTATTATGTATCATTAGCAGTGGGCCATATGGTAAAATGATATCTTTTAGCTATTTTAGTTAATACTTTTTAACAAAAGAACCAGTAGTCTGTAATGAAGTTTAATACATTAACTGTGAAGACATTAATTAAAGTTCTTTTATAGTTGGTACATATTTTAGTGCGAATTTTGAAGAATAGTCTCAATGAATATTGGTGGTGGTGTTTGCATGGGTGACATAAGTTATTTAACTGAAAATTTAGCTGAGTGCTGGACTCTTCTGTATTTTATGCATCACATGTCTAATTTATGTCCTTATGTGTATTTTACAGTATTTACCCATTCTAAGAACTATTTAATCAATAACATAGATTATTTCCACAAAATATGAATAATTTCTTTTGTTAGGTATTTAGGATTTGTTAGGATTTATATATAACTAACATGCATTAAAATAAGTTAATTTGATCCCATGTAGTAAGTAATTAAATGATGAACATTTGTTTCTTTCTAATATCCATGCTTTTCTCCCCATTTCTGTCTTTTTTTTACAACTATCCATAGTTAGATTTCAAGAGAGCTATTTCTGAGAGTAATGTGAAAAGTCTGCTGTTTAGGCGACTCTACAGTGGTAACTTTGAAATCGTTACATAACACTGACTGGAAGAAAAAGGACCAGGGAGCATGGATACTTCCCTTGCTGTAGAGTACCAACATTAGTTCCCAAAGAAAAGTTGAACTCATTAGAATATTGTGGGGGCACCATAGAATATTGTGGGGGCACCATAGGAATGGGGACATGTTGAGTAACTAAGCATAGTATAGTTAATGGCTGTACAGTATGTATTCCATTTTTTACTATAGCCTTGGCTGAGCCCATATTTGAAAATGTAATTTTGGAATAAGTTAGAATAGATGAGTTTTGAAAGTTACATGTTCTTAATCCACAAGAACATAAGCTTTTTATAGCATAGAGAACGTTAGACTCAGAATTGGTGATCCTTAGTTGCAAAATGTCTATATTGTACTGAGTAGTTTTCAAGTCATTGAGTTGCCTTCTTTGTACCTTGTTCTGTTTACCTAGAAATAGCATGCGTAGAATCAGAATCATGGTCTTTTGAAGGCTGAATGGGGCCATATTAATGTCTTTTCATTCACTTATTTCACTTTTGAGAAAAACCCATGTCCAGAAAGGTACAAACCTGGCTTATATTCCAAAGACCTAGCAAGTGACAGGTCTGCAATTCAGAGTCTTGACCTAGCCTGATTCAATCACACCAGCTAAACTCTCATTCTAAAACTTACTCATTTTGTATTTGCTTTTTCCCCTCATTAAATCATGTTTCCTCACTAAATTTTCGTAATTTATCTTCTAGAAAAGATTAAAATTTCTTTTCATTCCAGTTCATGGGTCTTTGTTTTATATTGTTCCATAGCAAAGACGTGGTATGAACATACAGCTCTGTATGTGTGCATGTACCTCTTGTATATTCATGCACACTCATGCACATACAGAAAGCAGGAATGAGAAGAAACCACTTTCATAGTGGTTCAGAAGAATCTGGAAAGGCTTTCCAGTAGAGACCATACCTCTTCTCTCCCAGTCCTGGTACCTGAGGCAAACATTGAGGTGCAGGTGTTAATTTGGAGAAAATATTAAAACCCTTGTGTTTTCTTTCTCTTCAGTTTGGTTTCTAATGAGTCCACCTTAGCTCCCTTTCTTTTTGCATGTTCTCATGACTTAGAATCTTATTTTTCACTATCCCATGTGTTTTACTTGGTGCCTTACTCTTGATTTCTTTTGCTCAGCACACTGTTTACCTCCTTTCACTCAGTAGAAATTTTTCCAAAATTTCATAGTTCTCAGACCTCATCTTGATTTTGTTATTGACATGTTGGATAACTCCTCCTTGGAATTCTCCACAAGCAGTACCCAGCTCTCTTAATTTACTTTCTACACTTCTGGCTTTTGTTTTATTGATTGCTCTTCCTCTGCCTTTCTCTTAAATGTATTCTTATAAAAGTGTCAGTCTACCTCTTTTATATTATAATCTTAGTGGAGTGGTCTCATTCAGGTTTTTTCCATATATTGCTTGTATCCTGGATGTATATATTGTATCCTGTCTACTTAATTCTGGGGGCCTTAGATACTAAAACATTGATTAAGGTGACCCCAATTCAGCATATGCACCAACATGTTCATCTTTCCCCCTTCCTCCAAACCTGATCCTCTTGCTTAGTCTACCAATGATCATATCAGATTAGCACTATGTACTTTCATACATCACAAAAGTAAGCATTTAATAGATATGTGTTGGTTTGTCTAATTAAATGATCTCATTCTGGCTTTTCTTGTTCTAGTAACTATTTGCTTTAGTTTATGTTTAAATACGGTAAATGTATTTGTGTGGCATATTTGCATGGGTCAACTCTTTACACAGTCCAAACTTTCTTTTGGTACCTCCGATGGCAACTTATATTTGTTTAGCACTATGCTCGTTGCTCAGTATGTTTCATGGAATAAAGCAGACTTTGTCCTGTCTCTATGAAATTTAACATAACTAAACTACAAAATCTAGGGTTCACTGCATTTCTTGTCCTCCTTCTCAGCTTTTTATATTCTCTAATAAAATTAGATACATATTTCTGAGGGTTATTGTAGAATTAAAAAATAAAAGGGAAAATGGTAGAAAACATAAGATGATAAAATGGAGAACATATACTTTAATATCTGCGTGGTTTTATATATTGATAGTCTTCATGTAACTTGTTCCCATACTTTTATGTAAAGAGTATCTAGACCATTTGGCATAAACATTTAGCATACTTGAAAAAGTAAACATTTGTCATATAAGTTACTATGACTGTTTCCTGCATGAAAATTGGCCTTTTAATGTAGTGACCATTTTATTTGAAGCAGATCTCCAGAGTAAATATAATTCAGTCCATCAAAACATTCTTGCTTTTCTTAAGAAAGCAAATCTCTTGTACAACTTACTGGCTATTTGATTTACATCATAGACAGATGTTTCATTTTTCTTCATTCCTGATCTTTAGTACTGAAGTGTGTTGAAGAATGAACATGTCACACTAATTTACTGACTTTCTCATATTTTGTTCTCATTTAAAATTAATTTGGACTTTTTTTTTTTAAGTTGTGCTGATTTCACAATCCTTTCCCCAACTGGCAGAGTGGCTCAAGTGGTAGAGCGCCTGCCTAGCAAGCGTGTGATCCTGAGATCAAACCCTAGTACCACAAAAAAAAAAAAAAATCCTCTCCTATTAATATTAAAATAATCCTAGCAAGTTGCTAACAACCTAAGCCTTAATATGATGCTGTGTATTCGAACTTGCCCTGAAGGTAATTGAAATATTCATTACACAAATTGGTAGCTTCGTTTAACTATTCTTCAGGTGTACAGAATTTACATAGTGCTGTCCGTCTATGTAAATTATGTCTCTAGAGGTTCTCTAAGAATGTATCAGCCGAAAGAATCTGTAACACATAGAGGACAGGTAATTGCTAACCATCTCTTTCTTATTGTGTGAGATGAACTCCAAACTAATAGTGTTTTCCCTGCTAAAAGTAATAACCAAAGCCAACCATTCTTTGTGAAGCTTATAAAAGGTGCAGGGGTTTGTATGATAAAACTCTCATTTCTGTATTGCCAAATGTATCTGTAATTCAATGTGGATTAAATTATAAGAAGTAGAAAATGTTTTCTTGGCTCTCCACTCGTTATCTCTTGAAAAATTGTCTTTTCTGTTGGTTTGCATTCAAGGTAAAAATTAGCTTGGACAGTATAGTGAAAAATTCTTAGAACTAGGATGTAATTTGTCTAAAGAGGAATAGTTTGGCAAATCTCGAGGAAAAAAATTTTTTATGAGGATTATTGCTTTAAATCTGAAAATCATTAACAGCAATCATTTGTTCTTGTCACTGGACCACAGTCTTAAGAGGTTTGTTGAAAACTTCAGCATGAGAAGTCTTGCTTTGCTGTAGAGAGAAAACTAGGACATTATACAAAAGTAGTTTAGTACTGGTGGAATGGCTCAAGCAATAAGAGCATCTGCCTAGCAATAGTGAGGCCCTGAGTTCAAATCCTAGTGCTGCAAAAAAAAAAAAAGTAAGTTATATGAAGCATGATAAATTTGTTTTCTAAATTTCATTTCTACTTTATTCATGTAACAGAAAGATGTAGTGGCTCAACCAGGTTAGAATGCTGTCTGGGAAAGAAGGCATATTTTTAAAACTATGAAAATGAGTAAATTATTACAGTTCTGTATATTACTTCCATTTAAGAACCAGCAGAGTTACAGAAAAGTTTTTGTAAAACTATTGTGTAGGATTCGGGTACACTGTTTTGATGTCTTATAAAGTCGGCCCCTCTCTTCTCCCCACTTTAATTTTCCGTTTAAACATCAGGTCTTCAGGCATAGTACAGTGGCTCACAGCTATAATTCCAGCTGATTGGGAGGCAGAGATTGGGAGAATTAAAGCCAGCCCTAGGGCAAAAAAGTGAAACCCTTCCTAAAAAATAACTAAAACAAAAAAGGGCTGGGGTCTGTCTCAAGTGGTAGAGCACCTGCCTAGCAAGCATGAGACCCTGAGTTCAAACTCTGATACCACCGAAACAAAACAAAAAATCAGGTTTTCATGGAGGGCTTCTTTTGTTTTTAAAGAGAAAAGTTCTTTTATAATCCTCCCCCCAACCCCTGGCCCCGGTTATTTAAAAAAAAAAAAAAAGTTTTATTTCTGTAATGATATTTTCACTGATCTTGCCCCAACAAGAGTATAAGCCCTTATTTGCCTTTGTTCAAAGTTTTATAGCATGTAAATAAGTATTTAATGTATACTTGTTGGTTCATCTTCCTTTTTTTCCTCCCATTTGTTCCTTCAACTTTGTTTTAATTTCCATTTAAATAAATAAATGTATTAGTATGGCATATTTACAGCATAGGTCAACTCTTTGCATCCCCAATGAAGGTTTCTAAGGCATACCTAAATTTAGCAGGAATCTTTAGACTTTGATTCATTTTTGTTTTTCAATAGATTTTGCACATACTGGTTGACTTGGTGAATACTGATTTCTCAGATTACAGTTTATATTGTTTTATATTGGCTTTAGAAATTACTAACCTATATTGCTATGTATTTTTGAAAATGATTGTTCTCAGTCACAGATAATTCAGCCAAGTCCTAGTCTTCTTAATATTTTCCTTTCACTTTGATAGAATTTTACTTGGTTAAATAAATATATCAAATACTCTTGATGGTGATCTTAAAATGCCTATTGGTGAGAAAATGTCACTGGTTGCTAATGTTTTTAAGAGGTTTATTCCGTTTTTGTTTTTTTTAGTTTAGTAGGTAGTATACACTGTGGATTACTTGACCCTGTTGTTTTGATTATGAATTGTACATATTGTACTGTAAAATAGCAATAGAATGCCTTCATTTTCTCTTGGATCCTGAGGATGAGCTCAGATCAAATGGCAGCTAGCCCTAGCTTTTTCTTTGACTAAAATTACATTTCCATTTTCCATTACCTCACTATTATTTATATACTTAAAATTTCTCTAATGTTCTTTTTTGATATATTTCCTGAAGATTACTTTAGACCAAAGACTTGTGGTGTAAAAGAGTTCAGGATGATACAGATGAGTTGAGGATGAAGTTGTGTTAATTTCACTGGTTCAGTTCTTTTTTCTTTAAGAGCTTATACCTTAAAAAGTAGCAGCTGTATAGATATGACGCTTATCATAAGCAGAATCAGATTCCTCCAATTTCAGCAGCTTTGTTGATGTTTCTATTTGCCAATACTTCTATAATTTGTTTATTATAATTTTTTTGAGTATGCCTTAACAGAAAAACAATAATTTTAATAACAATCAGCATTTAACCATATGTGCCTGATACTGTGTAGTACACAGTATATATATATTATATATATTGTCTAACACATCTTATAAAGTGGGTGATAATTATTATTTATATATTCAAGTGAGGAAATTGATGCAAGGAGGTTAAGTTGACTTGCTAGAAAGATATGTGTTATGATTACTTCATATTTTAAGGAAAGCATTAAGGAAGACATTAAAATGTTGGGAGTCTGGCTAGATAAATTTTGGTTTATTCATCAATCTTTCTATAGAATTGCAAGTTGGTAGCAGTTAACCTCATAAAATTGCAAAGGGACGCCTGGCTTTGTAAGTGGAATCACTATTGTTTTCACTTGTTTATCTTCACAGGTGCAAAATAAGGCTGAAAACTGTTAGGGTATGGAAATAATCTTTAGCTTACTATTAAGACTGATGTAAATAACTATATAAGTCATACAGTTAATACAGATTACTAAGTAATTTAAAGCATGTTCATGATTACAGAAGCTTTTACAGACTTGCTGTGTTATTACTAGGAGTTCTAAGAAGTAACAGTGCTAAAAGGAGTGGCTCAGAGTTAAGTGTACATTAAATTGAAATTCTGGACCATACTATCATGGTTGGAGTCTGATAATGTTTATTTGTAATTATCTACAAAATTGCAAGGCAATTTTCTCAAGTTTTAGAAATCTGACTCACATTTGTAATCTCAGCTACTTAGGAGAAGAAAATTGGGAAGGTTACAATTTGAGGTCAGCCAACACAAAAAGTTAGACTCCCATCTCAACAAATAAGCCAGGCATGGTAATAAACATCTATAATCATATCTAGATGAGAGAGGCATAGGTAGGAGGATTGTGGTCCAAGACCAGCCCCTGGCAAAGTGTGACACCCTATCTGAAAAATAACTAAAAAAAAAAAAAAAGTGTGTGTGTGTGTGTGTGTGTGTGTGTGTGTGTGTGTGTGTGTCTGTCTTAGGTGGTACAGCATCTGCCTAACAAGCTAAAGCTCTGAGTTCAAACCCCAATACTGCCACAAAAAAATCTACTTTAGGCAAACCAAGTATTCTAGAACATTAATGGTCTTTCACTGAGTATAGAGTAGAATCTAAATCTTTCATAGGATAACCTTCATTGCATTTATTAATAATAACTGAAAAATCCACCTATAAACTAGCTTGAAGGCAAGGTTATATGAAATCAGTGTAAGTAAGGCAACTCCATCTTTATTCCTAGGTAACATGCAAAGTAGCTAGTGGTTAGTCCTTACCTACAACACAAGTGGCCTGACCTATTCTCTCAATACTCCCTAGACTGAAGTTCCCACTTCAGATTGTTGTTGCCTTTATTTTTCATTTTTAAACGTTTACTACCTGTTCTGAGCATTGGTGTCTCACGCCTGTAATCATACTAGCCTTTCTTGAAGCTGAGATCAGGAGGCTTGAGGTTCAAGGCCAGCCCGAACAAATAATTCTTGAGACTCCCATCTCCAAAATAACCAGAGCAAAATGGATTGGAAGTGTGGCTCAAGTGGTAGAGTGCCTGCTTGACAAACACAAAGCTCTGAGTTCAAACCTCAGTCCCACCAAAAAAAAAATAGTAACTATCTGCTATCACAGTTGACATAACTTTATTAGGTTTTCAAGTGAAGATGGCGGATCAGTGTAAACTCATTCCCGAAACCTGGATATTGTTTATTTTAGCACATTCATTGGTCACTTAGTCTACGCAAGGTGTCTCTGATATTGCAGAAAGCATGGCAGTAAGCTTTGTGAGAACTGTGGAGCGGGTCGGCATCAGCTCTGTGAAGAGTAGAATGGGTCCAATGAGTAAGGGAATTTAACATTCAGCCCACTCTTTAAATCTGTATATTGAGTTACATCTTATTCTAGTTTTAATAATATTCTCTGAAAATTCTATTAGAATTGTCTTTGATTGTGTTTTGGATGTTTAAGTCAAATGCTTGAAGATCTGTCAGTAAATGGGATGCCATGCTAAACTTCATTCAGTTAAGATTTATAACTATTAAATGCCCAGTTCTTCCTAGGAATCTTAACAGCAGATTTTTTTAAAATTGGGAGTGGGGTCTGGGAGAAGGGGTAAGAGAGACATCAAAACTAGTTTAAGATGATAATAGGTGAAGAAAAGAATAATAATAAGGCTATAACTTTCACCACAGGTTTTATTTTGAGCTGTGGCAGATGAAAACCGTTGATCTAGTTGATGAACTTAAGTTGTTCATAGTTATCTTCCGGTTAAACCATTCCTGTGGATAATTTGCCTCACACACTTTAGTTCTGGTTGGATTTTCTGTTTGCTTGAGCAAAAATCTTGAGAGATTTCTTTAAAACTTTTAACTTTCAAATTTTAATTAAGGAAAGGTAAGCTCTACGCAGTGAGTATGTTTCCAGAGAAACAGTTGTTTCACAAGACCCTAATAAAGGGATGGATGGCAAAGATGAGTTAAAGGCAGCATGAGGCTAAGCACTGCTTCCACATACTCTGAGGTGGAGTGAGCAGTTTGGACCAGTCAAGCCCCTGTTTGTTTGTGGGTTCTACTCTGAAGCTATTGAATCCTCAATATTAAGAAAACATTCTTAGCAATTTCATGCAGTTGTTTCAGTGCCACCTGTAAGTATGCACTTAAACTTGTAAAGCTGTCCTAGCTTTCTGACTTGAGGAACAGATAAGACTTTTGCTCCAGTACTGGGGTCAAACCCAGGACCTCACACATGCTAGGCAAGCTCTGTACCTCCCCGGCCTGCAGACAATTATAGGGAAAAAGATGTTAATAAGTACACCTAGAATTATAATTCAAGTATATAAAACATTGGCACATTGAATATTTTACATTTTTGCAATAGCAGTATCTTAATGATTTTATAATTACATTAAAAGGCATTTCAGATTTTGGTGTTCAGCATATATGAAAAGTCAGTTGCAAATTTGTTTTTAGAATGCATTCTTCTATGTATTTTAATACTCTTGAGTCACAATTCTTTTGGGAAAATCATTATTCTCAATAGTTCAGATTCAGTCATTACATGTGAAAGGCACAAGTTCAATTTGAAATTTCATTCAGTGGAAAAATGAATTTTTCTATGGGCAAAACTAGAGATTTCTCTAATTTCCTGTCTATATTTTTATAAATAAAATGCATTACTTGGCTGAAGTCTTAAAATTATTTTTTCATTGCAAGCTAGAGCAGTTTCATAGTTTTTAAATAATTGTTAACTAGAACATGTTTTCAATTTTGATTTACAATAAAGCTAAGATTTGTTTCATATTATGGCAAATATTTACATTTTAGAAAACTTTACCTGTATTCAGTCAATAAAAATTTTAAAACAACTAGGATATGCATACAAATAATCTTCTGCAGTACACTGAAGGAAGAGGAAACCATATTCATAGATGCCTTTGTAAAATTCATTTTAAAATCACATCTGTAGAAACTGCAAAGTAAGAGACATGTGACACCTGCATTTTGGAAGCTGAGAAGTGGAGTTGTGTGTCACTTAGGTCGGAGCCACCTCAGTCAATAGGTTTCACCATCATCCGCACTGCTCGCAGGGAGTACGACCCGCCTCTGTACTCAGCCCAGAAGATTCCGTCCTGGTACTTGCTTCTGTAGTGACCACCTCTGTACCACACTCCATTGAGGTTGGAATGTGCACAGGCATTGTACCACCAGCCTCCTTTGTGAAAGTGGGCACAGTTTCCTTTAAGGAAAAAAATACAAACATCAACATAAAAGTTCCTTCTAAGTGTGTTCCTTTGCCAACAGTCAAAAACTTGTGCCTTTGGAACAATTTTAATTTGAGCTTCCCTTACTGATTTCAGTTACCTTTAACTTAACTTTCTTTCATTTATTCTTAAAAGATCACTTGAATTTCCTTTTTATTTTACTTTTTGCTTGCTTAATATGTGCTTTTTAAATAAATAAATTTAATATACATGTATATTAAATAGTAAATATAGAAAATATATCTAATGCATATAGTAAATATATAATATAGTATATAAAACATTAATATATATATACATGTATGTTATATATTTAAATTTTTAGGCAGCAGGATAAATAAAATGCAGTGCGTGTGAGCTATACAGATAAAGAGACTAGGAAATAAAAGATAAAATTGCTAAAGAATATGGTAATGTTTGGGAAAATTTGAATTCTCAAAACAAAATACCAAAAAAAATAAAATAAAATATTGGCCAAGCATGATAGTAGCTACAGGGGAGGCAGTGATTGGGAGGATCACAGTTAGGGGCTAGCCAAGGCAGAAAGTTAGTGACACCCCATCTCAGCAGAAAAGCATCTGTAAGCTCAGCTACATAGAAAGCATAGATAGGAGGATCATGGTCTGTGGCCAGTCCTGGGTATAAATGTATGACCCTATCTAAAAGCAACTAAAGTACAAAAGGATTAGAGGTATGGCTCAAATGGTAGAGCACCATTTAGCAAGTGTGAGGCCTTGAGATCAAACCCTGATACTGGGGGGAAACAAAAAGTAAACAAATAGCTCTACCAATAATAAAATGGATTTCTGTAAGCAAAAAGACATGTTTTATGGTGATATCTCTCCTCCCTCTTTTACCTTCATTGAAATAGATTAAAAGAGGGACTTAGGCGTTAATTACTAAAAAATAACAACTGAAGAGAAAAGTCAGTTTTATCAGTGCTAGAAACCTGAGTTAAAAAGACAAAATACATGAGAATTGAAATTGAAATTATATGGATGATCTAATTATTAGCTTTTTGTGTGTGTAGTCTTGTCTAATTAGTTCATTCTAAGGAAAATATTAATTTCCCCTTTGAATTAAGTTTCAGTGTCATTTTCCTGTTCCCTTCTAAGAAGTGCTCTTCACAGTGTTCCAAGTCACCTGCCTCCTTCATGTCTATAGATTTTTATTCAAATGTTGCCTGTTCATAGTGGCCTTTCTCAGACACCCATATTAAACAGCACCCACTCCAGGCTGTGATGCCCAGTACTTTGTTCCCTTACTTGGTTTTATTTTTCTTAGGGATAGATACCATTTCTACCTAATAACCCTTGTTAGAAGTAAGCTCGAAGGGGCAGAAACAGTTCATTGCTTTGTCTCTAGCACCTATAGCATATGGCATAAGGTAGGTGTCTAGTTAGTATATGAATTTGAATTGGAGTTTTATTTCCAAACGAATGTGGCTTGGCTTTATTTTGTTTTTTCCTAGAACCTGTTCTTCCCAAAGACCACACTTTGGAATCACCTTATAGAAGACATCCTAAAAGCTAGGTTATATTCCCTTTGTGTCCGAAATGACCTTTTCTGAAAAAATTTTAGAAGCATATACTTTAACAGTTAGGTTCTACTCAATGCATAGAAGGTGGTGGTTGTACAAAATTGTGTTCTCTTACCTGCATACATATCTTTGTCTCTGTCCAGCGTAGTGAATTGTTTGCCATTGTGCCACATCATGGAATCCCCCGCATTGCCCTGGTAAGTTCCCAGGCGCAGTCTGTAGAATTCACTTTCAGGTTCCAGATGAAAGCTGCTGTATTCTGCATAGACCTTTTTATCACTCCAGTCTTCTAATTCAATCAACAGTTTATAATTATCTTGATTGCTAAGCATGTAGATATTTTCCAGTCCAAGCCAATATTCCCCATCAATATTTCCAAACCCTTTCTGTTAATAAACAAAGAAACAGATAAATGTAGTGAAAATTAACATTATTACAGAAAAGTTTTAAACATTTGATAGTGTACTTTTAAATGGTAATGTGAGTTTCTTTATAGTGGATCACCTGATTTTTATAAACTCCACACTCTTTTACATTCAATCAAAATGATAGGTGTTTTAGAATAAATTATCTTCTTTAGTTAAATAAAATTAGTAGCTATAAAAAGATAAAGTACTACAGTAATCTTCAATTATGTTTGAAAAATAAGTTAACTGTCCTATTTCAATAGGTGTTTGACATTGCAGAATTGCAACAAAATAGATTTAGTAAGTCTGATCTTAACATTGTAAATGTGTCCTCAAGTGGATCATGTTAGAGGATTTTTCTGTCACTTGTGCAAATTCCTTGTTTAGAAATTTTATATAGCTTCTGACATAGTTATATTAGAGTAAATCCTTTGTTGCCAGTAAAAGTTCACCTAAGACTGAGTACAGTACAGTAAGCCCACTTTTTTCTTGAATTTAGTACATGTCGTTTTGACCAAGCATGGTCAAAAAATAGTAATAAATTTAAAAGATAAAAAAAAAATTCAAATAAAGTGTTAAATTCCCAAATGCACATTAGGCACCTCAGTTGATGCCAAGAAGCTGTCAGTCTGGCGGCATCGTCAGGTGTGTTTAAATCATCATGTGGTCTGATGGGTGTTTTCCTGCCCCTAATTTTGTGACCCAAAAAATAAGGTAAAAGTAAATGTGCAAGTGATAAAATGCAGTTTTGAGATTTGTTGAAAGGTCGTGTGTCTTTATGGAAGTTGGATGATGTTATGTGAAAAATGAATCCGATATCTGAAGTACAGCACTGAACTCCTGCTTCCTGAGCATTTTTGGTTTTTCCTTAACAGTGCTCTCCTTAGAGCCATATACCTGCCAATACTAAGGCTCTACTATAATCACATTTCTAAAATACAGTCTTTCTTGCCATCCTTAAACTAAAGTTGTAGATGTATATACCACTCATAAATTTAGAATTAGAAACATCAAAAGTATTAACAAAGATCGGTTATTTATCTTTCTCAAATTGATATCACATGATCTGGTTCTATGTGAAAATCTAGTTGTATATCATTTCCAACAGCATTCATCATTCCATAAACTTAAAATGTGGTTGTCAGAAGTAATTAGTCCAAGAATGGAGGTCATTTTTAAGTCCTGTACTTCATAGCGCTTAAATGCATTTGATGTTACAAATATGATCATTAAAAAAAAAAAACAGCAGTTGTCTTAGGAAGTAGAATTAAGTAATCTTTGCAAAGTGTAAGTATGTGTGTCATCCAGACTGAATAAGGTCATTTTAAAGTGTAGTCTTAGTTTCCTTTTTGCATTTTAATTTTGACTTTAAAAGCTGAAAATCTTTTTCTTTTTGACAGATACAGATAATAAAAATCACCTGGGTAGTTGTGTTTTTAACAGTATAGCTCATTTATTGTCTTGCAAGGCCACTATTGCAAGAGCCTACCTGGTTCTACCTCTGTGAGGTCTGAATTCAGTGATTTACCTTATAATTTTCCCAGTTTCTGAAGAAGTTGACAGAGCCATCTGTTCTTTTCTGAATAACAGTCCAACCTCCAGGATCCAAACTGTTCTCACACCATAACTGCATTGGTCCATGGCTGTTCTCAGGCTTAATCATGTAAATCCCACTGACGGAATGCCCAGCTTCTTTTGCTCGCTGACAGTCTTTGAATGGTCCTGTAATTTAAATATCATGCATTACCAAGAAACTTAATGTGAAAAGAAGGATATTAAAATAGTTTTTATTCTCAAGAGTCTTTATGTTGCTCTTTACAGATAACCACTTTTTATTGTGTACATAATACTATAATAAAAGTTAGAGTAAATAAAAGGATTACTCCAGTCTCCATTGTTCGGAGCATTAACTTGTTTCCAGTCTTCTCTGCTTTGTCCGTATGTATGCATATTTATATTGTTATAATCCTAAAATATGTAGAAAATTTGATTCTATATTTTTAATTTAACAAACACTTCCATGGAGCAGTAGTCTCCATTCTAGCACTTCTAATGCACATTCTAGCTGTATAATGGTCCTTGCCATTGATCTATCAATGTCTTTTCCTCTATCATTGCACTTTGAAGTTTCATTCGATTTTTGTCATTATAATTAATACTGTACAAAGTGACTTTGTTCTTATTGGCTTCATTTTTTTTTTTCATATTACACAAATGCCATGGAATTGATCTACTGGATCAAGGAAGCATCAACATACTTACATATGCTCATAGTGCCCAATTTACCATTTCTGAAATTTTATTTCAGTAGAATACACTTGTCCCTTAAGATACTCGATAAGAGTGAAGTACCACAGTCTATGAAGTTTTAGAAATGCTAAATATTATATTTCCCTGTTGGAAATTACAATATACATTCATATACCAAAGACTGAGAAGCCTTGAAATAAAGAAATTAGTGTTTCCCAAACTTAGATAAGTTTCCCCATACAACACTTACCAACAGACCATAAAGAATACATTTCTGGAATGTTAACCTAAGCACCTTTCCTAAGTGTTTGGCAATTTCTTTGGAATCTGACAGTGACCCTTTGATAGTTTTCACATGTTCCACACATAAAAGAGGTATGTTTAGCTTGGACTTAACCCATTTTCTTTTAATCCCAGCACTTGTGCTCTGGACCGCTGTGCTGCATCTTCTGTTCTCTTGTCATTTCATAGTTTTAGATACCCTTTTTATTTTTAATCAACTAAGATGTTCTACCATTTTCTTTTGGTGGTACTAAGGTTTGAATTCAGGGCCTCGTGCTTACTGGGCAGGCACTGTTACCAATTGAGGCTCACCCCCAGCCCCTCAAAATTTTTTTAAGTTTCAAAGCATTTTGTAAACTCATTTGTAAAATCTCTCATTCTTGAGTGTGTGATTTCCATATTTTGGGATCTAGAAAATGATAGTTTCATCTTCACCAATGATTTTAGTCTTTTTCTTAGAAGCATGAGAAAAAAATGTTTCAGAAATAAGAATTAACCTAATGATCAATTAGAACAGAAAAAACCCATAAAAATTTCAATTGTCAAATGTTATGTTTTATTAGAAATTTAAAATTTCTGACATGCATTTAAAATTATATGAAAATAGAAGTTAAGTACTTATAAAGATTTCTGTTCTATAAGATTAATAGGATTGCTGAAATTTTGAGAAATGTTTTATATATATTGTGTCAAGAATACAGTGTCCTAGCCAGGCACTGGTAGCTCCTGCCTATAATCCTAGCTACTCAGATGGCAGAGATCAGGAGACTCAAGGTTCAGAGATCAGGAGGATTGAGGTTCAAAGCCAACCAAGGCAAATAGTTCATGAGACCCTATCTCGAAAAAAATCCATCACAAAAAAAAAAACTGGTGGAGTGGCTCAAGGTGTAGGCCCTGAGTTTAAACCCCAGTAGTACTGCCAAAAAAAAAAAAACAGTGTCCTTTTGGGTCTAAGTCCCAAAAATAAAATTAATGTCATTAAATGCTTAGGCATCTATATAATTAGAAGAGATTCTTAGAAAATGTGAACTCTTCCTTCTAGATTTCTCCTTGAGGCTGGAGACCATTTTTGTCTTCTGACTTCATGTCATGCTGTTTCAACTCCTAGTGGATCAGTAGTTTTTTTCAGGAAATTAATCAGTCTGCTCTCTCATTTTATTTTATTTTTTATTCACATGTGCATACACTGTTTGGGTCATTTCTCTCCCCTGCCCCCCTCTCCCACCCTCTCCTTCTTTTTCCTCTCTTTCCCCCTTGCTTCCATGCAGAACCTGTTCTGCCCTTATCTCTAATTTTGTTGAAGAGAAGACATAAGCATAATAAGAAAGACAAAGCGTTTTTGCTAGTTAAGGATAGCTATACAGTGAGATTCCTAGCATTGCTTCTGTGTACAAATGTGTTACAACCCAAGTTGATTCATCTCTAACTGATGTTTACACTGGTTCCTGATCCCCTTCTCATGTTGACCTCTGTCAATTTAAGTTTTCTGTATTAGCTCCTCTGGAGTGGGGACATCAAACGCTTTCATGTTTTGGGTTTTCTACCTATCCCCATACCTCCCATATGTGCTCTGCCCTTATCATGTGGCCCAAGTCCAACCACATTGCTATATTTGCTCTAGATCTAAAGTCCACATATGAGGGAGAAGATACGATTTTTGGTCTTCTGAGCCTGTCTAACCTCACTCAGAATGATGTTCTCCAGTTCCATCCATTTACTTGCAAATGCTAAGATTTCATTCTTCTTCATGGCTGAGTAAAATTCCATTGTGTATAAATACCACATTTTCTTGATCCATCCATCAGTATGGGGTATCTTGGTTGTTTCCTTAACTTAGCTATTGTGAATAGTGCTGCAATAAACGTGTGTGCAAGTGCCTCTGGAGTAACCTGTGTTGCATTCCTTTGGGTATATCCCCAGGAGTGGGATTGCTGGATCATATGGCAGATCTATGTTTAGATTTTTAAGAAGCCTCCAAATTTTTTTCCAGAGTGGTTGCACTAGCTTGCATTCCCACCAGCAGTGTATGAGGGTTCTTTTTTCCCCACATCCTCACCAATACCTGTTGTTGGTGGTGTTTCTAATGGTGGCTATTCTAACAGGGGTGAGGTGGAATCTTAGTGTGGTTTTGATTTGCATTTCCTTTATGGCTAGAGGTGGTGAGCATTTTTTCATGTGATTTTTGGTCATTTGAATTTTTTCCTTTGTGGAAGTTCTGTTTAGTTCAGTTGCCTATTTCTTCATTGGCTCATTGATTTTGGGAGAGTTTAGTTTCTTAAGTTCCCTATATATTCTGGTTATCAGTCTTTTGTCTGATGTGTAGCTGACAAATATTTTCTCCCACTCTGTGGGTAGTCTTTCCAGTTTAGAGACCATTTCTTTTGTTGTGCAGAAGCTTTTTAATTTTATGAAGTCCTATTTGTCCATTCTTTCTCTTAGTTGCTGGGTTGCTAGGGTTCTATTGAGGAAGTCCTTGCCCATACCTATTACTTCCAGAGTGTTTCCTGCTCCTTCCTGTACTAACTTCAGAGGTTTGGGTCTGATATTAAGGTCCTTGATCCATTTTGAGTTGATAGTAGTACAGGGTGATATACATGAATCTCTTTTCAGTTCCTTGCAGACACTTTTCCCAGCAACATTTGTTGAAGAGGCTGTCTTTTCTCCATTGTATATTTTTGGCACCTTTGTCAAAAATAAGATGAGTATAGTTGTGTGGATTCATATCCAGGTCCTCTATTCTGTTCCACTGGTCTTCATGTCTGTTTTTGTGCCAATACCATGCTGTTTTTATTGCTATTGCTTTGTAATATAGTTTGAAGTTGGGTATTGTGATACCTCCAGCATTGCTCTTTTTGCTGAGTATTGCCTTGGCTACTCACTGTCTCTTGTGTTTCCAAATGAACTTTAGGTACATTTTTCAGTCTCTGTGATGAAAGTCATTGGGATTTTGATGGGAATTGCATTAAACATGTAGATTGCTTTCGGTAGTATAGCCATTTTTACTATGTTGATTCTACCAATCCATGAGCACAGAAGATCTTTCCACCTTCTGTAGTCTTCCTTGATCTCTTTCTTCAGGGGTTTGTAGTTCTCCTTGTAGAGGTCATTCACATCCTTTGTTAAGTTTACTCCTGGGTATTTGATTTTTTTTGTGTGTGTGTGCTCATTTTAAATTCAAGGAAATTAAACTATATGCAAAAATCAAGAGAGCCTCAGTTTCTCTACTCCATGTTTTGCTTCATAGATATTTTACTGTTTTACATTTTTAGAAATTATCATGTAATATTCGTAAGCATTACAGATTACCAATAAAAAATATGAAAAGACTTATGATATCTTTCTTGGTTTATATTTGCTATTACATTTTTTAGTTTTAGAGTTTCTGTGCTTCATTTTTCTCTGAGATTTCCTTATATTTGCATTCATTTTAAAGGCCTTGGAAATAGCTATAATAATTACTTTAAAATTCTCACCCTTTATGTTCTTAGTTTGCTGAGAGTTTTTTTTTTTGATTCCCCCATGGTTTATTTTTGTTTTAAGATAGTCTCCACAGACACATAGCCTAGGCTGCTCATGGTTCTCCTGCCTCAGCTTTCCAACTCCACCATGCCCAGCTCAGTTCTGAGCCCTTAACATGATGACCAACAAAGTGATCATCATCAATAACTGTTAGTCTCTTCTTTTCTCTTACATTCCTGCTTATTTAATAAGTAGTATTTAACATACATATGCTTATTTAATTAAGAAACTATATGACTAACTTGAAGATTAATAGTCATTTCACAGCAGAGAAATAATATATTTCTGAAAAACCTCACATTTTACAAATTCATGACTAGAAATAGCAAATGATTATAGCCAGTATATACTTTGTATTCATCTGCAGTTACTTACAGCACAAAGCATTAATATGCTTGGGGGAAAATCCCATATAAATGCATATGACCTCTTTTACTAACATTATTCTTCTTTTCTCCCAGTCGTATATTAGCCATTTCACATCACAGAGGCATGCATTGCAGTCAAGTCAGAGAAGGGTAGAGACTGTATTTCAGGTAGGATAAAACGTACAGGGCTTTAATTTTTGTATATGAGAGTGAGGTAGAAGGAAGCAAAGTATGGCTTTCCACATTATTTTTTGTAATACAAGGTAATACATTGTTTGCTTATAGGCAAGGACATTCATTACCTTTTATTGTGTCTCCACAGTTTGAGTTCACTTAGACATTCATGTATTTGTTGAACTAAATGATTCCTGGTTTTAGAAATCTGCATCTACTACAGGCTAGATTATTTAGGCTCAAGGGAAAGAGGGTCAACCTTAAGAGTCAAGTGGGAGGTGCCAGAGATGGCAAGAAAAGTGCCACTTCACTGTAAGGCAAAGTATTTGATGGAGTTGAGCAGAACACACAGTAAGAACCTCTAAGAAGTAGCTAATAGAATCAAGGGATAGTTTGTTGTCTATATCTGAGCAGATTTATTTGTTTCTTTGTTGTTTGCCTTGCCGGGATTTCAACTCAGGGTTTGTGCTTGCTAGCTGGAACTACCACTTGAGCCATACCTCCAGCCCCACAAGCTGAATTTTGAAGAGTAAGAGTTAGGCTGTTGAGGGTGGGGGCTGTGATCAGGACCACATGCGGGTAGCATATGCTGAGGCCTAGAGATAGAAGAGAGCTTAGTCTTACAGAGCAGTTGTAGGTTTCCACTGTCTGAAATACAAATGATGAGAATCATACCTAGAGCTCTTCAGGTAGGCTGCAGAGCCTGTCTTAGTCATTTGCTTAATTGTCTCAGTTTAAAAGTGCAGTTATGGTTATTTCTAAAGTTAGCAATATTTTTCTCCTAAGCTGTCACTTTCAGAGAAGTCAAGGTCATCTGAGGAATGTTGTTGTTATTTTAAAACCTCTTGGTACTGTAGTTAATGCAATTGAAGTGGTTTTGTTGCAATACACAAACATTTCTCTCAATTCAGAATTTTGCATATTCTGAGTTACCTTTTTTATTGCTTGTTCTGTGACTGTCAAGTTAATAAATGTTTACTATATGTTCATTTGAGTGTAGTTTTTGATAAGTTTACATTTTACGTCTAAGTATATATTCACAAGTTTGAATTGTATAATATTTGGAAAGGTCAAGGTTTTGGATATAGACAGAAACCAGGTTGAGTACCCCTTATCCAAAATGCCTGGGACCAGAAGTATTTCCAATATTGAAATTTTTTTTGCGGGGGGTAGGGGGTTAGGGAAGGGATTTTGGAATGTTTGCATAGACTTTACTGACTGAGGTTCTACTGCCAGTGCTCAAAAAGTTTCAGATTTGGGGACATTTCAGATTTTCAGGTTGGCCTGTATTTGCTTAGCTCCTGTTCGTCAAATACCGTTTGTTCCATAGAACTGGGTACTTTCCTGCTAATTAATAGGCACTCCATGTTTAAGCAAATTGGAGAATTGTAGACTTTCTGAATCCAGCTTTGATTTGATAAAATTTCAATTTATACAAGTTTAAAAGTGTCTTCAACTTTAGTTTTTACGAGGCAGTGGCCTCATGTTTATAGTTGCGATACCTATTAGACTTAGTAAAATACAGCCTCAGGAAAATTTAGTTGAAATCCTCTTCCAGAACACATGGATAAAATTAGCTTTTTTTCTTCTTTGAATAAAAATAGTAAATATCAGAATTTAACATTTTTTAAATAAATGTACCTTTAACCTGTCTTTGCACAGTATACTGTTGCACTTGGCAGAAACATTTTCTCATTTTTACTTGTATGTCTTACTTTTTGCTCTAAAATTAAAGAAAAATTGTTCCCCTGTTAAGTGTTTTTCTTTCTATGTGTCATATAAAGCATTACTTAACAGGAATTGCTAAAACTACTAGTAAAAAGTTATCAGCTCTCTTCTTTTTGTTCTTTTTTGGGGCAGTACTGGGGTTGGAACTCAGGGCTTCCTGCTTGCTATGCAGGTGTTATATCACTTGAGCCACATCTCCAGTGGTTGTAGTTTTTTTTGTTTTGTTTTGTTTGTTTTTACTGGCTATTATTTTTAAAGGTAGGGGTCTCAACTTTTTGCCTAGGGTTGGCCTCAGACTGCTGTCCTCCTGCCTACAGCCTCGTTGTAGCTGGGATCACAGGTGTATGCTACTACACCCAGCTTATTAATTGAGATGGGGTCTTGATAACTTTTTGCCCAGGCTGCCACCATCCTCCCACCTCCCTAGTAGCTGGGATTCTGCAGAAGTGAGCCACTGAGCATGACCCAACATATATATATATTTTGGGGGGGGGTGTAGGGGAGACTTGGCTTTGGACTCAAGGCTTCATGCTTCTTAAGTTACACCTCTGGTCCATTTTGTCCTGGTTATTTTGGAGATGGGGTCTTGTAAAATATTTGCCTTTGGATCTCAGCCTCCCAAATAGCTAGGATTACAGGCATGAGCCACCAGCACCTAGCCATGGTTTTTTTGTTTTGTTTTGTTTTGTTTGACATGCAGTTTTTTACGTCCATTTCAAAAGACAATATAAAATTGTCATATCACCTTTTTAATGAAATGGTGATGAATTCCTCATTTATACCCTTCCCCAAACATGGCAACTGCCATTCTACTTTATCTCTGAATTTGACTACTCTTAAGTACCTTATGTAAATAGTCACACAGTCCTTGTGTTTTTTTAACTGGCTGAACACCCTTTAAAATAATAAAAATTATTATATATTATCACATGCATTTAGAGACTTTACAATGACTGGACCTACATGTAGAGTACAGTATACATGACTTTACGTGGCATGAGCACACATAAATGCAGCAGTAGCCATCCATCTTTGTCCTTTTCATGCAAGTGTCCAGTTATTAGGCATTTTTTCTAGACATATAACCATAATTCAGCACATTAAATAAAAAAATGAAAGCAAAGCAGATTTACTGTTGCTTGTAGTAATGTGTATTTGGTAAGGATTAGTATTATAACTAGAAAAGGGCATTAAAATCCTGTAGTTCAGTCAGTACTCTCCTCCTACAAATGAGAAAACAGAGGGCGACCAAAGTGGCTAACGCAGTGTCACATCATACAGGTGATGGTGCAGTCAGGCCTTCTAAATTCTGTTTTCTTTCTCTTACTCGTTTACTGGTTAGTGTGATAGTTCTTGTGGTATAGCTAATTAGCCCTTGAAATTGAGACCACATTTATGGAATAAAGTAACTAAAAAAATTATTGTTTTCTTAATAAACGAATAATAAAAAGCTATCCATATGTTCTTTTTGGGGGTGGAGGGACTGAAGTTTTTCCTCAGGGCTTCACATATGCAAAACAGGTGCTCTGCCAGTTGAGCCACACCTCTGGTTCATTTTGCTGTGGTTACTTAAGGAGATGGGATCTCACAAACTGTTTGCCTGGTCTGGCCTCAAACCTCAATCTTCCCAATCTCAGCCTCCCAAGTAGCTAAGATTTAGCCACTGGCACCAAGCTTGTCCTTAATCTTTACATTAAAGATTGCTTTATTGGGAATATATACACCATTGTTTGACTAGAGCAAAATATGTTTAAGGAAATCCCTAAGATGGGATTTAATTAGAGTTTTCTTATATTAAAGCTGAATATATAATAAACCTAGAACTGATCTTTTTCACTTTATATAGGTATTTTCTTTGTTCATTAGTATACAAATAGATCAGTATTTTCTGATAGAATTGGTGATACTAATACCATCCACTTAAGATACAGGGCCCATTTCAAATACTCCACAGCAGTTATTCCACACATACACAATTATACACTTCATCAGTTAAAGATCCACACATCTCAATTGTATGTATTTGTAAATTACACAAACTACTGTACTTATAAATTGTTTACTTTAGAAGCTTACATTTAACATAATTTTTAAAAGAATATCAAAAATAAATTTTTTCTTTTGTGTCTAATGGATAATTTTGTACATCTTCCCTTTGAAAATTAAAGGGATTGAGATATTATTAATGATTGTCACTTAACTAACTTAATTATATTCTTGGTCTGTTGCTACTGTTAGAACCATTTAGATCATAGGAATACAGGGACAGAGACCATGGCTTAAGTGATAGAACATTTTCCTATGCAAGCACAAGTCCCTTAGTTCAATCAATGTCCAGTACCACAAACAAAGCAAAACTCCCCAAAGGAATCCAGTAAAGTATAATGTATTCGATATTTTCTTGAAGCTCTTTGGAATGACAACTTTAAGAGGCTCTATAAAATGTTATCAAATGAGCTAACATTTATTTAGCAGCTGCCAAAGACAAACAATATCCATCTGCTAGGAGGGAACTTATAATATAGTTACGAGGCATTTTCCTTAGCTGTATTCTGTGTACGTGTAAAGGTTACTGATAACTCAAGAGGGAATATATGAAAGACCATGTGTGTATCCCTGAAGATGAAACGTCACTTCAAGCCTGTGATAGTCAACAGGGTTTCAAGGAGGGCTTTCAGTTTCATTCATTCATTTGGTCTAGGCCCTATGAATGAGCAGAAGTCATGGGAAATACTTAAGAGACAACAAATATATTGATTTTATTAGAGCAGATAGTTTTCATGAAGGAAACAAATGGAAGGAAAGCTAGCAAAGTAGTCTTGATTCTTTAGAAGACGATATTGTATTTAGACTTTTTCTGTTTGTAGTGGGGAATTGAGAAGCAGAACTGTAATGTATGGGTAGTTTAGAAAGATGGTTTGTTGTCATATAGAATACATTGTGATGGAGAAAGAAAATGGAGTTAGACCATTTTCTCTCTCTCTCTCTCTCTCTCTCTCAGAAAGTCTGTTTTCTAGGTACTACCCTGGGTAATTTGAATCTAAGTTAATAGTTCTGGCTCTGAGTAAAATTGAGGGACATGGGTAGAATTCAGTTGACCAAGTGAAAGTATCAGAGAACAGTCACGCTAATTCAGAAATGGTTGGTAACATAAATCAAAGTGGAAAATCGAAATCATTTAATATATCTGTTTTACTTGCAAAAATTTATCCTACAGATATAATCATAGAACAATAAAATGAAAAGGTTTTTTTAAGTTAAAAGGATATTGATTACTGTATTCATGAAAGGAAAAAAAAAAGAAGTTTATTACCAAATGTTAACTGTTCATTTCTGAATTTTTGGTTTATTCAGTGAAGCATTTTTTTAAAGTTTATTATCTTCTAGATTTTCTTCAGCTGATACATGTTTTGGGAGTTTGTTTGCTTGATTGATCATTTAGAATTGTGGTCTTTCTGTGTAGACCAGACTGGCCATTGAACTCAAAATCCTCCTGCCTCTGCCTCCTGAGTGCTAGGATTACAGGAGTGCACCACCACACCCAGTTTGTATTTTTTAAACGGTGAGTTATTTATTTCTAAGAGGAAAGGACCAGCCTGGGGAAACGATTATTTTAGGTTTATATACTGATTCATTTATTCATTCCTTAAGTGCCTTCAGTATGATGAGCACAACATGCCAAACCTGGTCCTAGCTAAATGCCAAGATGGAATAATGAAAAAGAGGTTCACTATCTTAAGAAGCATTCAGACCAGCAGGGAGGCAGACAAATAAACCTCAATAACATCATTGTAATATCATAAAGAAAATATGTTCAAGAAACAACCCGTGATTTGAGGAAAGAGACATCTAGGGTATGTTTGTGGGAATCTGGAAGAGCATAATATTAGCCTTGATACTTTCAGTTAAGCTTTAATCTGCTAAATTGACAGAAGAACTGGAAGTATTTCAGTAGAGTAAACCATAGCCTGAGAGCTAGTGTGGAATATCCAAATGCAGACACCAGCTTTGGTTAGAATAAGAGGGAGGGCAACATTCAGGAGTCATCTGAACAGTACTTGAAGATGTTATGAGACCTGTAAAATAGAGTATCTTGAGAAAGATGCCAACAAAAGACCTAGACAGGTAAGAAGAATCAGAGTATTAACAACATGGAAGCCCAGAAAAGCAGAGATGTGAGTGTTTCATGGCATCCATTGGTATACAGAGAGGCAACCACTTTGTGATGTATTTTTTTACAGTATTTTTTTGTGTGTGTTTTGTTGCTGTTTAAAGTTATTTCATAGTTTATGTATAGTTTTCTGTCCTGTCTTCTCAATAAGTACATGAGTGTGATTTACTTACTTACATTTTTGCTTTTGTATGTTTGGATTTCCCCCTCCATTCTAAGGAAGCAAATCAGTTTACAAAAGGTTCAAGAGAATGGTTTTTAAGAAAATGAATGTAAGTGTAAAATAAAGATACTTGTTCAGAAAGTTAGTAGTGAATGTGCTAAGATGAAGTTAAGAAAAATTGTCCTTTTTTGGGGGGGAGTGGGGGGGGGAGGGCATCTAGGTCCAAGACTGATAATAAATGAAGAGAAGAAGGAATGAAATTAAGAAACAGAGGTAGAAATCCTAGGATCAGTTGAGGTTTTTTATGGTAATGAAAACTTATTTGGATGCAGGGCACAAATTGGTTAGCTTTGGAAAATGTGTTCCTCTGTGTGTTATTATATTTTCCATTAGGAGGATGCCTTGGGAGGAAAGTGGTACTGGGATTTGAACTCAGGGCTTTGCACTTGCTAGGCAGGAGCTCTACTGCTTGGGCCATGCCTCCAGCCCTTTTTGTTCTGATTAGTTTTGAGATAGGATCTTAACTTTTTGCCAGGCCAGCCTAGATCTCAGTCCTCATATTTTACACTTAATAATGATACTAGGATGACAGACACAAGCACCAAGTTATTGGGTAAAATGGGGATTCTCAAATTTTTTGCACTGGCTGACTTCAAACTACGAACCTCCCAATCTCAGCCTCCCAAGTAACTAGGATTTTAGGCATGAACCACTGGTGCTTGACTGGGAGGATACCTTTTCCTTTTAAGACTGAGGGCAAGAAGGCTGGATTTTGTACAAATGTTTTGCGGTAGGAAAGAATGAAGAATCCAGGACCTGCTTAGACTTTCTCTTGGCATTGCAGTAGACTTGAGAAGAAAAGCAGAACCTTAAGTGTTGCTTTTGAGAAGAATGATGGTAAAAGTAGGCAAGAGGGAGATACTACAAGGATTGTTGGGCAGTACTGAGGAGCTAGCTGGAAGCTGAAGGGATGGCTGTGGAGCTGGACCCTGTAGGTTAGGAGTGCATCGCAGACTCATTCTTGCTTCATTGACAGTAACCTAGACTGTAATAATTTGGATGCGAGACTATTTTAACAGAATACAGTAAGTTTTTATAAACTCCTAGAAACTTAGAACTAGGAGAGGACATATATTTAAGTTCAGTTTTTTTAATGATGGTACTGAAGCTTGAACTCAGGGCCTATACCTTGAGCCACTCCACAAGTCCTTTTTGTGGTGGGCTTTTTCAAGATAGGGTCTCACAGACTATTTGTCTGTGGCTGGCTTCTAACTGCGATCCTCCTGATCTCTGCCTCCGGAGTAGCTGGGAGTACAGATGTGAGCCACCAGCACCCAACAAAAAATAAGCATTTCTTATGAGCTTTTCCTTATAAATCCTGAAATATATTAACATCGTACTTCTATTTTTACCAGTAACAAGTAACTCACCTTCATTGATGAAAGTTACTGGTGGTATCTTGAAAGGGCTTTTGGTGGGAGAAGTTGCCAGGTCAGGTGGTGACATTAAGTCTCTGGGATAACCTGGATCCCTCTGTATCTCATTGCCTCCTAGCAGACCCGGAGTGTACTGATGACTGGTAGGAATGTGTTGTGGCACCACCTGGACAAGAGGGGGAGACACGTGGGTGTCTTGTCGGGAAAATATCCTCAAGCACTGCTCCTCCAACAAAGTGATCATCACAGACTGGTTATTCACAAGATCAGTCAAGGAAGCATATTTCACCTCTAGTTCCTTGTACCTTGTCGCCATCTTCAACATTTCTGTGGTGACATTGAGGATTTTATTTTCCAACTGGGAAAGTTCAAGTGAATTATCCCTCTTACGGATAATCTCATGTAATAGTTGCATATAGAGTTGGGTAACACGAGAATTCATGTTACGGCTTTCTTTTCTCAGCAGCTTTACCTCATTTACAATGTTTCCATCTACATCCACCACCAATTGCAGGACATCTATCTCTTGCTTCTGCCTGGAGAGCACATCCTTCAGGTTTTCAAGATCCATCCTGGTGATCATATCTTTAATGGTACCTGCATCTTGCCCTTTGGTGTTGACACAGATTGGCCCTGTTATTTTTTGTTCGGGTACCAGGAATGTGTATGCACATTTCTTTGCTTCCTCTTTGCTATCTGTGGCACGAGGGTATCTCCTCTGGGTTATTTTTTTTATTTTGAACTGTCCTCTGCAATGTTCAGAGCCCATTTGAAGGAAGAGTAGCACACCTAGAGTCCAAATAAAAGCCTTCATTTTGAAATGAGGTTGGACAACGACGTCTTTTGAGAAACAAATCAGTGAAGGGAAAAAGTAAAAAGAATTCATATTAATGAACATTTAAAGTCAGTAGTGTAAAAAGCATCTAAGGGAAAACTTAGTATTTACTTGATATTAACAAATTAGAATTAACGTACTGATTTCTTAAGTTAATATAAAGTTATAGTACTTTAACATTTAAGAGTAGATTTTCAGAGAGTAGCTCTCCCAACAACCTCATAACTAATGCTTTTTGTTCCCAAGCTCATTGAGTAGATTTTGATTGGTGCCCATCCTGTGCAAAGCCACACTGCTAGGTGCTGTTGGGACTTTTGAAACCTTAATAATGTACCTTTCTTTAGAAAGCTCACTTTAGACTTAAGGCTGTCTCTTAAGACTATGAAAATGGTACACACTGCTTATAAGGTGTTAACTAAACATGTTCTTGCCTAACTAGTATTGTAATTACCAGGTAACTTTACTAATCAGAGTTTTAGTTTTATACCATGCAATCTCAATTAAATTGGTCCTCTGCAATAAATATCATGTTTCTTACCAATAAAAGAAACATTTTAGGCAAATACGAAATCAGACAGTTACAGCAGCATACATACATACATCTATATATATATATATATATATATATATGGTTTTGTAGTATCTGCTTTTGGAATTGGTGACAGGTTTAAGAATGATAGAAAGTTCACAGCCATTGTTGTGGGTCATTGTGTTTCCTGAAATATAAAAATATGTATACTCTAAGCTTATAGATGCTTCAATAGCTTATTAATAAGGGGTTCTACTAAATTTTATTTTAGTAAAATGTTAGTGATTTTCCACAAGCATTACCAAGAAAAGAAATGATCCATAATAAATATAAGGGACCTCTTTGCACCTGTGTGAATGTTGGAGGCCACGGCTACAGTGATATTAGAAACAGGTCTAGAACCCTGTTTCTTGGCCCCTAGTCAGTATTTATTTATAGCAGCAGTACATGCGCTGAAATGTGTGCTTGGAGTGTTTTATGTTCACTCTGGAAGATGAGAAATACTTGTTCTTTATAATCCACTTCTGAGGAAACACCAGAACTTGTTCCAAGAGCCAAGCCTGCTGTTTTTTTCCTTAGTGACCTCCCAAAAAAGTAGGAGCAAAAGGATGGGGAAGGCTTATTCACTCCTTCTGGTTCATTAGTAAGTTGCTGTATTACAGCTCATCTTCCCAGCTCTTTGCAAAACTACTGTTTTTAAAGGATGGTAGTGGATATCCTAAGAGCTTTTCTATCTACTTTTTGACCTCAGTACGTGTTTCTTTTTGTTTTGGTGAGACTGGAGTTTGAATTCAAGGCTTCACTCTTGCAAAACAGGCACTCTGCCGCTTGAGCCACGCCTCCAGTCCATTTTGCTCTGGTTATTTTGGAGATAGGGTCTTGTGAGGATTTTCTCCTGGGCTTGCCTTAAACCTTGATCCTCCTAATCTCAGCCTCCCAAGTAGTTAGAATGACAGGTGTGACCACTGGCATCCAGCTTTGACCTGAATACTTGTTTCTTGAATTGAGACGCCAGATCCCAGGTCATTTATGCCTGTAATTAACACTAAGACAGGAACAATAGTTAACACCTATTGGGTGCTTTTCATTGCCAGCACTATTTTAGCCCTTTACATGTTATTATTTATTTCTCACCATGACCCTGTGAAGATGATTATGATGATCCCCATTTTCAGATGAAATTGGCATCCGGAAGTTAAGTACCTTACCGGTAATCACACAGCTTCTAAGAGGTAGAATAAGAACTTGAACCCAGGTAGAAGACTCCAGCGTTCATGTTTTTATAACCCCTGCCACTATATGGCACCATATTCTAAACTATTTCCTGTCAACACCACTGTGACAATCCCTTATATTTAGTAGTGTTTAACACGTTAACTATTTGCATGTACAATAACACTATGAAATAAATGCTGTTATTATTTTACAAAGAAAGTCCGGAGAAGCCAAAATACTCACAGTATTCAAAATTTCTCCTCCTATGTTTTCTAGACCTATGATTTTTATTCTAGCCATGTCATAATTACAGAGGAGTCTTTGTGTATGTTTTTTGCTTTTTAGTCTATTCCTGCCTTCTCATTGACCTGTTATTTAGTTATGCAAAAGTATTTGCAAACCATTTTTGTTAGACTTTGTTTCCTTCATTTTTATACCCCTAAATTTTGCTGTCATTCCTTTCCATACTTGTGTATTCTGTCATAATCTGACTCACAAAAACAGTCCTATCAGTGAAGCATATACTTTACAGCTATGGACATAATGATTGCTGCTACTTGTATTATCTGAGAACATGTCTTATTGTTTTTGGTGTTTTCAATTGAGTAGTATGTTGAAATGGATAGAAAATGAAAGTTAAAAGTGGGATGAGTAGAGAAGATTACTTTTTTTATACTGACTTAATCAAGATAGGGAGGGCGAATATAATAATATAAAGTAGCACCCTCTGTTGCTTACTGATAGCCAAAAGCATATATGAACGAGTACATTTAGCTTTTTATGTTGCTGTACCTTGCCTTCTAACATTGGTAGAAAACTTAATCCTGAAGAGTCATGATTCTGTTTTATTAAAGAACAAGTTTTATTATGCAAGAGTTGCCTACACTAAAAACTGATAAAAAGATTTCCAGGTTCATGGAAATTAGGTGTAGTTTATTTAAAAAAAGAAAAAACTGGAAGCAGTTTTTTTTTATGAGCATTGGCCTCCTGCGTAAATGTATATTATTTCTCCTACATATTTAACTTACCAGGTGCTAAAATCCACTTGTTTCCATCATAATAATACAATGGAAATTCTTGATTATAAAATTATTTAAATAATTCCTTTAATGAAATAGGCTACCAAAACAGGGAAAATTCAGAGAATGCTGTGCAACTTCAAAACAAGTAGATTTTTATAAATGATAGCCTGATTATCCATCTTATATTAATAATATCAGACAGATTTTTACAGAACGCTGAGAACTACTGTCCAAGACTTTGCATCAGTGTTGTCACTAAAGAACAAGAATGGAAATGTTAAAATACTGATCTGAATTAAAATTAGAACATGTTGCTTTTACATATTCGTTGGTCTTTGTGCTTCCCATAAAATTAAGTCATAAGGTTTCAGTTACCATTAAAGGCAGTAACTCAAAGTTATTTGTTTCTTCTCTTAAAATAATTTCCCTTTATCCTTGCAAAACTAATGATTTTGTTGTCTCTTAAGCAGAGCAAGGAGCCACATTTCTTAAGTAGTAGACTACGTACGTCATTAGTAAAGAGCTGGTTTTTAAAATACACTTACTATTGCATTTTCTAAAAATATTCTTTTATTTAATGTTTTCCCACATATGTTAAGTTTTAAAAGTAAAAGATCCATAAATCTCTTATACCTCATAAAACCTTTCTGTATATGTTAAAATTTTCCTCAGTTCCCAAGAGAATGTTATGAATTAGTTGCAGAATATTTAAGTTTAAATCTATGTCTTTGCTAGATGATTTTTAGAAAAGAAAAAGGTCTTCTATGCAATTGGTTTAATTTTCTTGGTACTAGTTCTTTTTGTTGCTAAATTGCTAGCTATTAGATAAAGTAAAAGCCAGGATTTACTTCCTTTTGAACAGTAAACTCATAGAGGCATTTAATGGTCTGTGTCATGCCCTGAAAGCAGCATGAGGCAATGCCATTAATTTATGAAGCACTGAGGCTATGTTAGATGAAGAACTTCTAGATTGAGAAATACGTTGTATGAAGAGATTTGAGAACAATCTCATACTTGGATGTGTTTCAGAAAGGAATTAATCTGTGTGATTTGAGTTTCAGATTAAATGCTTGCCTAAGAAGAACTGAGGTTTAATGTGGTCCTGCACTTTTCACAGCAAGCAACAACAGAGACAGGACACTATTTCAGATGCAGTATTGTGTGGAAATTTTATCAGAATCTCTTGTAAAATGTGTTTAGCAGGTATCTTCCCCAGTGTTCAGAGTTTTGAATCTTTAAGCAAAGAACATGAAAGCAAAGCTGAGAAACATCTAAGTATTATTATTATTTACTTGTTGAAAATTCTTCCTGTTAAAAGTCAGAAATCTTCAGATTATAAACAGTTATTTATCTTTCGTGTTAAAGCTTACTACTGGTAACTAGTAATTTTATTTTTATTCTCATAATTAAACAAAGCCCCAAGGTACTGAAAGACACCTCTTATGTATGGTTACCAAAATTATTTCTATCTAAATATTGTATATTTTTGACCTCTTAATCATCTTAAGTAATTGTATCTTCTGGGTTCATACTTTCTGTTGTTAAGACTGACTGCTTAGCTAATACATTCCCTCAATTTCAACCTTTTAGAAGATTTCGATTTTTATGTGTATCAATAACATTGCTTCTCCAAGTAATTCAGTTAAAGCAGTTTTAATCTGTTACTCAAATTAAACTACTGTTACATATAAATGTGGAAAGTTATTTAAAATTTTGAATTAGGAAATACTATAGATGTATCTTAAATGTATATAAGAATTTTGGTTAATACTTGGTTATACTGTAAATGAGGCTTTGTTACAGTCTTTTAGGTGTTTTTACTTCATCTTAGCTTTGTTTTATAACCATACTTTGACATATTTGTTGTTTATGTATATCTTTGCATACATATGCTGTAGCTATAAGAGAAACTAATCATGTTTACAACTGTTTACTTTATATCTCTTTGTTGTTGATTCTTGTGCTAAAATCCTTATACATTCAATCTGTTAGTTATTAAAATTTCTTTCTAGTGTTACTAAAGCATTTGTTTTCAACAACCTAGCAGATATGTATCAGTCATATATACTAGATCAAGCAACAAATAATACATTAACCTTCATAGAGTACTTAACGACTAGTTTTTACATAAGTTGAAAAACACAGCCTTTTTCAGATGATACATTGCAGTATATTTCACAGTTCTTTAATAGACTTTGAAATTTCTATTACAAATGTAAAATAATTGTGCATTTTGGCATATATAGTATTTTGAATAAAAATAAAAGAATCATTAAAATACCTTTTTGTGTGTTGATAAAGCGAATCCAGAAACTTGCTGCCCTTATTCTTGATTTTTAAAAATCAGTGTAGAAGTTTGTTCATCTCTGACTTTAATGGCAACTGCATTTTTGTTTTGGATTCCTGAAGTCAAGCAGTAATAACGAACTTCTTTTTACAGTACTAATTGAGTTTGACAAGCCACCTCTGTAATCTTAAGTAGTGTAGTAGACGTTCTGGTCTGTAGGCTGTCTCTAATCCCGCAGAGAAAGCATTGTGGCTGTGCTCTGTCTGCCACATGGAGAAGTGCAGTAACCAGCTGCAGCTGACACAGGCTATATACACAGTACCCCTGAATAGTGATTCCTTCTCTCCGTAGGCTCACTCAAGTTCAGCCCACATATTACGTCACCAAGAAATTGCTGGAGACTGGGGGGAAAATCTGCTCCTCAGGATTTCCTCTCTGTAGCCTTAAATAGGGTGGGAGTAGTAGGATCAGCGGGAGGTTGAATAGCTCTGAACAAGGGGAGATTGTGTGCAGGTTGAAGGAAGGGCACCATCTGGAAACAGACTATCATAGTTCAGTGGGCAGTTATAAAACAAACATTTTAGTCTGCTGACCCAGAGAGCTTTTAAGTTGAATACTGAAAAAACAGTACTCCGCTCCACTTTTGAAGTAGTTGCAGGTTGATGAGTTTTTTGTTAGAAAGAACAGGAGCTTGACTTCATCAGGAGGCAGCCACCTAAATAATACTAATTCTTTATAACCCAGAAGAGTTTTTAAACATTTTACTTAGTGAGCTGCTATTTCAGAAGATTTTTAAACTGGTTGGTATATGTTATAGTTTACTATGTAACATTTCTTAAATAAAACTGCTTTTATATATACACACTGACCTATCTTGTCTAAATAAGGTTGATGTGTTGCCATTTAAAAAAACAGACATAACCCTGAACTGAGTGAAAAATAAGGGAGGTCTGATTCCCCACCTCACGTGCACTCACACAAATCTTTACCCTTTTCTGGTCCAGATTCTTCCATGAAAATAGGGTGCTCAAGAGAAATTATAAAGTGTCGAATACTGACTATGCTATTATATTTTATTAAATCAAGAAATGTTAATTCAGTAGCTGAGGAAACACAGACTTGGGCATTTTGAGTAACTTGGCTTAATACTTAGAGATAAGCAGGTACATCTGGGATTTGAACCTATCCCCAAAGCATTATGCCACATTCTCAGGGGTTATGTCGTTGCCAGGTGCTGCTTCTAGATAAAACTTTTGGGCTTCTATTTCCTGTTCATACCATGTGCTTTCCATTGCCCTAGCTTGCTCTATCTGTCTCACTGGTCTGTAGATCCACATCTTTTATTTAAAGTCTCAGCCTAATTTCTACCTCTTTCATAGTATTGTTTCTTTAAATTCTTAAGTCATACATAGGTGTGCCAGGAGTTGCAAACTAAAGGCCTGTAAAGGCAAATGCTCAAAACAAGAACGAAGCAGGTCATATAAATAAGTGAAGTAAACCAGAAGGTAACAGGAAAATGAAGGGTATGACGAACTGACATCCTCATGGTTTAGTTAAAGGGATCTGCACCTTCTCAGTGGTACCTCATTGTGGCTATGAAGGATTATGAGACAGTGTTGCTAGATACTCCCATTTCTCAAGAATATTCTTCCTATGTCTTAGCTGATTTTAAAACATTGGAGTTGATGGGCTGCCAACCTCTAGCTTCTGATTTAGGTTATATAATATATTGCTTAATCATTCAGTGATTGTTCTTATTCACTAGTAGTTTAATTTGGATAAGATATGAAATAGTAAATTCCCTCTGAGCTTTTTAATTTGAGCAATTTTAAGCTTTCTAACTTGAGAAACAAGTAGTATCATTAACCAACATAGGGAATTGGAATGGCACATGTTTAAGAACAAAAATAATAAAGGTTGGTTTGGGTTGTTAAATTGAAAATGAAAGCTAGGAGCTCAGTTCTGTCCAGAAATCTAAAAAAGTCAAGAGACCAGTAATTGGGTGTAACTACACAACTAAGATCTACTAGCAAAAGTACATGTTGAATGAGATTTAATGACAGACCATGAGGAATACTAACTTCTAGGGAACATGAGGAAAAAGAAGAATCAAAGGAAAAAGGGCTAGGGGATGTTCAAGCTGGGAAAATCAAGAAGTAATGATTGAAACACTACAGAAAGATGAGGTAGGAGAGGAAGACCAAGAGAGATGTTTAAAGATTTATAATAAGAGGGTCATCAATGCCTTTCCCAAAATAAGTTTCAGTATTGTGATAAAGAGGTCAGAGTATTTACTGGGTTGAAGGGAACCAAGAAGATAAAACCATTTGAAAGGATAATTCAAAGTAATATGGATATAGGTAGCTAAGAATGCTGCAATGAATTGCCAAATTGGTTGACATCCACAGGCCAATAGTCACTTGTGTCCTGCTAGACATAATTCATAGACATTATTATGGTCAACCAGTCTTCAACTGGTTGTAAAGTAGGTCACTGGAGACAGAATACCTAGTAATCATTTTGCCCATTTCAAAGTCTTTTACCATTTTTCCTGACCCATAAAAACTTTAATGTGCATCATATAGTACATTAAAGGTAAAATAAAGGATAAATAAACAAATATACTGTCTCTTTTTCAAGGTGTTTTTTGAAGGGAAGGTAGTGAGGGTGCTTTGTTGAGGAAAGGATCAGATTTGAAGAGGTAGATATGTCTTTTTTAAATAGGAGAATTGAATGGATGCATTGGCTCTGGGATAAGGAGTCTGGGGGTGGATGATAGACGAGACAACAGTGGATGTTTGGAAGGAGGCCCTTAGCAATTACATTCAAAATTACAGTTTGGGCCTGGGGAATGGCTCAAGTAGGCAAGAACAGAGTTCAAATCCCAAAATCACAGTTTGGATTTGGATTTAGAAAGAAGAAAAAGGAATTTTCTTCTGAGATTAAAAGTGGAAAAGACCTCGGCTGTTGGTTCATTTGAAGACAATGGAAAAAAGTATTTAGGGTAGATGGTTTAGGAATACTTTAAATATTTACTAATGGAAAATGAGTCGTACTAGGATGAGTAAAAGGATTGACATTCAGCCTTTTGTGTTGTATTAAATGCCACCTGTTGTCAAAATACTACACAAGGTTTTCTTTTTTTTTTTTTTTTTTTAAAGTGCAAAGTAGAACAACTACCTTAAATGAGTTTATAGTTTTGAACAGATAAGAGTAAATTTAAATAGTTAAGACTTTGGAAATAAAAGTAAGTGAATGGTTACAGATAATGTATAAGTTTATAACAGAGTATCGTTTTTTAAAAATTTAGGCTGATGACCCCCTTATTATAAATCTACTCTAGGGACACAGGGAGATCTAGTGTGTCCCTTACAGTTGCACAGCTTTAGGCACATGCTTTTAATTGTAGGTTCTGTTCCACTAGACAAGTTTCTAAATTCTTTTCTTAGGATTTGTAAGAAAACTAAAGATACTGAACTGACTATATATAAGATTTTAATGGACAGAGATATGTCTAGAAAACACTCAAGGTGGGAGAGAATGGCAAACATGAAAACGGGCTTAGAAGGGAATGGATATGTCATTTTGGTTGCATTTACCCTGAGGGTTCGTGAAGGTGGAATAATAAGGCAAAAGTAGGAAAGTATTTTTTTCTCTCCAGCTATCAGTTGTCTTACACATTTTACATGTGCATAGTAAACTCTAAAGAAATATTGTTAAGTGAGTGGCCTCTGTGTTCAGGACCAGTACAACCATTATTTTGGGAGATGTCATTTTTGTTGGTGCAGAAAACATAAAGGGATTGGAAAGGTTAACTCCAATTTGTAGTCACATAAACAATTTTAGAAATCTCATTCTTTTTTTGAATTGTTTTATTATTCATATGTGCATACAAGGCTTGGGTCATTTCTCCCCCCTGCCCCCGCCCCCTCAATACCCAGGAGAAACTATTTTACCCTTATTTCTAATTTTGTTGTAGAGAGAGTATAAGCAATAATAGGAAGGAACAAGGGTTTTTGCTGGTTGAGATAAGGATAGCTATACAGGGCATTGACTCACATTGATTTCCTGTGCGTGTGTGTTACCTTCTAGGTTAATTCTTTTTGATCTAACCTTTTCTCTAGTTCCTGGTCCCCTTCTCCTATTGGCCTCAGTTGCTTTTAAGGTATCTGCTTTAGTTTCTCTGCGTTAAGGGCAACAAATGCTAGCTAATTTTTTAGGTGTCTTACCTATCCTCACCCCTCCCTTGTATGCTCTTGCTTTTATCCTGTACTCAAAGTCCAATCCCCTTGTTGTGTTTGCCCTTGATCTAATGTCCACATATGAGGGAGAACATACGATTTTTGGTCTTTTGGGCCAGGCTAACCTCACTCAGAATGATGTTCTCCAATTCCATCCATTTACCAGCGAATGATAACATTTCATTCTTCATGGCTGCATAAAATTCCATTGTGTATAGATACCACAATTTCTTAATCCATTTGTCAGTGGTGGGGCATCATGGCTGTTTCCATAACTTGGATATTGTGAATAGTGCCACAATAAACATGGGTGTGCAGGTGCCTCTGGAGTAACCTGTGTCACATTCTTTTGTGTATATCCCCAAGAGTGGTATTGCTGCATCACATGGTAGATGAATGTTTAGCTTTTTAAGTAGCCTCCAAATTTTTTTCCAGAGTGGTTGTACTAGTTTACATTCCCACCAACAGTGTAAGAGGGTTCCTTTTTCCCCCGCATCCTCACCAACACCTGTTATTGGTGGTGTTGCTAATGATGGCTATTCTAACAGGGGTGAGGTGGAATCTTAGTGTGGTTTTAATTTGCATTTCCTTTATTGCTAGAATGGTGAGCATTTTTTCATGTGTTTTTTGGCCATTAGAATTTCTTCTTTTGAGAAAGTTCTGTTTAGTTCACTTGCCCATTTCTTTATTGGTTCATTAGTTTTGGGAGAATTTAGTTTTTTAAGTTCCCTACATATTCTGGTTATCAGTCCTTTGTCTGATGTGTAGCTGGCAAATATTTTCTCCCACTCTGTGGGTGTTCTCTTCAGTTTAGAGATCATTTCTTTTGACGAACAGAAGCTTTTTAGTTTTATGAGGTCCCATTTAACTATGCTATTTCTTAGTTGCTGTGCTGCTGGAGTTTCGTTGAGAAAGTTCTAACCTATACCTACTAACTCGAGAGTATTTCCTACTCTTTCTTGTATCAACTTAAGAGTTTGGGGTCTGATATTAAGATCCTTGATCCATTTTGAGTTAATATTGGTATAGGGTGTAATATACATGGATCTAGTTTCAGTTTTTTGCAGACTGCTAACCAGTTTTCCCAGCAGTTTTTGTTGAAGAGGCTGCTACTTCTCCATCGTATATTTTTAGCTCCTTGTCAAAGACAAGTTGGTTATAGTTGTGTGGCTTCATATCTGGGTCCTCTATTCTGTTCCACTGGTCTTCATGTCTGTTTTTGTGCCAGTACCATGCTGTTTTTATCGTTACTGCTTTGTAATGTAGTTTGAAGTCAGGTATCGTGATACCTCCAGCATTGTTCTTTTGACTGAGTATTGCCTTGGCTATTCGTGGCCTCTTGTATTTCCATATAAATTTCATGGTAGATTTTTCGATCTCTTTAATGAATGTCATTGGAATTTTGATGGGAATTGCATTAAACATGTAGATTACTTTGGGGAGTATAGACATTTTTACTATGTTGATTCTACCAATCCATGAGCCTGGGAGATCTCTCCACTTTCTATAGTCTTCCTCAATCTCTTTCTTCAGAAGTGTATAGTTTTCCTTGTAGAGGTCATTCACATCTTTTGTTAGGTTTACACCTAGGTATTTGATTTTTTTTTGAGGCTATTGTAAATGGAATTGTTTTCATACATTCTTTTTCCGTTTGCTCATTGTTAGTGTATAGAAATGCTAATGATTTTTCTATGTTGATTTTATATCCTGCTACCTTGCTATAGCTATTGATGATGTCTAGAAGCTTCTGAGTAGAGTTTTTTGGGTCTTTAAGGTATAGGATCATGTCATCTGCAAATAGGGATATTTTGACAGTTTCTTTACTTATTTGTATTCCTTTTATTCCTTCTTCTTGCCTAATTGCTCTGGCTAGGAATTCCAGTACTATGTTGAATAGGAGTGGAGATAGTGGGCATCCTTGTCTGGTTCCTGATTTTAGAGGGAATGGTTTCAGTTTTTCTCCATTAAGTATAATGCTGGCTGTAGGTTTGTCATATATAGCTTTTATAATGTTGAGGTACTTTCCTTTTATTCCTAGTTTTCTTAGAGCTTTTATCATGAAATGGTGTTGGATCTTATCAAAGGCTTTTTCTGCATCTATTGAGATGATCAAGTGGTTTTTGTCTTTGCTTCTGTTCATGTGGTTTATTACGTTTATTGATTTTCCTATGTTGAACCACCCCTGCATCCTTGGGATGAAGCCTACTTGGTCGTGGAGAAAAATCTGTTTGATGTGTTGTTGAATTCGGTTTGCCATCATTTTGTTGAGGATTTTTGCGTCAATGTTCATTAAGGAGATTGGCCTGTAGTTCTCCTTTTTGGAGGTGTCTTTGCCTGGTTTTGGGATAAGTGTAACACTGGCTTCATAAAATGTGTTTGGCAGTTTTCCTTCCCTTTCTGTTTTGTGGAACAGTTTAAGGAGGGTTGGTATCAGTTCTTCTTTAAAGGTCTGATAGAATTCAGCAGAGAATCCATCAGGTCCTGGACTTTTCTTTTTGGGGAGACTCGATTGCTGTTTCAATTTCATTTTGTGTTATAGATCTATTCAGGTGATTAATTTCCTCTTGGTTCAGTTTTGGATGATCATATGTATCTAGAAATCTGTCTATTTCTTTAAGATTTTCAAATTTATTTGAATATAGATTCTCGAAGTAGTCTCTGATGATTTCCTGTACTTCCATGGTGTTTATGGTTATCTCCCCTTTTGCATTCCTGATTCTACTAATTTGGGTTTTTCCTCTCCTCATTTTGGTCAGGTTTGCCAGGGGTCTATCAATCTTGTTTATATTTTCAAAGAACCAACTTTTTGTTTCATTAATTCTTTGTATGGTTTTTTTGGTTTCTATTTCGTTTATTTCAACTCTTATTTTTATTATTTCTCTCCTTCTATATGTTTTGGGATTTGCTTCTTCTTGTTTTTCTAGGAGTTTGACATGTATCATTAAGTTGTTGATTTGGGATCTTTCAGTCTTTTTAATATATGCACTCATGGCTATAAATGTTCCTCTCAGGACTGCCTTTGCTGTGTCCCATAGGTTCTGGTAGGTTGTGTTTTCATTTTCATTGACTTCCAGGAGCTTTTTAATTTCTTCTTTTATTTCATCAATGACCCATTGTTCATTAAGTAATGAGTTATTCAGTTTCCAGCTGTTTACATGTTTTTTGTCTTTACTTTTGTTGTTGAATTCTAGTTTTGTTGCTTTGTGATCAGATAGTATGCATGGTATAGTTTCTGTTTTCTATATTTGTTGAGTCTTGCTTTGTGCCCTAGGATATGATCTATTTTGGAGAAGGTTCCATGGGCTGCTGAGAAGAATGTATATTGTGTAGAAGTTGGATGAAATGTTCTGTAGACATCAACTAGGTCCATTTGATCTATTGTGTTTTTTAGATCTTGGATTTCTTTATTGATTTTTTGTTTGGATGACCTATCTATTGATGATAATGGTGTGTTAAAGTCTCCCACAACCACTGTGTTGGAGTTAATATATGCTTTTAGGTCTTTCAGGGTATGTTTGATGAAATTGAGTATGTGGACATTGGGTGCATACAGGTTGATGATTATTATTTCCTTTTGGTCTATTTCCCCTTTTATTAGCATGGAATGTCCTTCTTTATCTCATTTGATCAATGTAGGTTTGAAGTCTACTTTGTCAGAGATAAGTATTGCTACCCCTGCCTGTTTTTGGAGGCCATTGGCTTGGTAAATCTTCTTCCAGCCTTTCATCCTAAGCCTATGCTTATTTCTGTCAGTGATATGGGTCTCCTGTAAGCAACAAATTGTTGGATCTTCCTTTTTAATCCATTTCGTCGAGTGATGCCTTTTGATGGGTGAATTAAGTCCATTAATGTTAAGTGTTAGTACTGATAAGTATGTGGTGATTCCTGTCATTTAGTTGTCTTAGTTGTTTGAGGGTTTGATTGTGTGTACCTAAATTGAGGTTACTCTCTACTTTCTTGCTTTTTCTTTTCCTGTGGTTTGGTGCTGCCTGTCTTTTCATCGTTAAGTTGGGTTTCACTTTCTGTGTGCAGAATACCTTGAAGAATCTTTTGTAGTGGTGGCTTTGTGGTCACATATTGTTTTAGTTTCTGCTTATCATGGAAGACTTGTATTGCTCCATCTATTTTGAATGATAGTTTTGCTGGGTAGAGTATCCTAGGGATGAAGTTATTTTCATTCAGTGCCTGGAAGATCTCACCCCAAGCTCTTCTTGCTTTTAATGTTTCTGTTGAGAAGTCTGCTGTGATTTTGATGGGTTTACCTTTGTATGTTACTTGTTTTTTCTCTCTTACAGCCTTCAATATTCTTTCCCTGGTTTCTGAACTTGTTGTTTTAATGATGATATGTTGTGGGGTAGTTCTGTTTTGATCTGGTCTGTTTGGTGTCTGGAGGCCTCTTGCATCTGTATGGAAATATCTTTCTCTAAATTTGGGAAATTTTCCGTTATTATTTTGTTGAATATATTACGCATTCCCTTCGCTTGCACCTCTTCTCCTTCAATGCCCATGATTCTCAAGTTTGGTCTTTTGATGGAGTCGGTGAGTTCCTGCATTTTCTTTTCACAGGTCTTGAGTTTTAATAGTTCTTCGGTTTTTCCTTTAATTACCATTTCATCTTCAAGTTCTGAGATTCTGTCTTCTGTTTGTTCTATTCTGCTAGATTGGCCTTCCGTTTTGTTTTGCAGTTCTGTTTCTTTTTTCCTGAGGTTTTCCATATCCTGGCTGGTTTCCTCTTTAATGTTGTCTATTTTTGTCCTGAGTTCATTTATCTGTTTATTAATCGTGTTCTCTGTTTCACTTTGGTGTTTACACAGTGTTTCTATGGTTTCCTTTATTTCTTCTTTTGCTTTTTCAAATTCTCTATTTTTGTTGTCTTGGAATTTCTTGAGTGTCTCCTGTACATTTTGGTGGACCCTATCCAGTATCATCTCTATAAAATTCTCATTGAGTACCTGTAGTATGTCTTCTTTTAAATTTTTCTTGTGGGCTTCATTGGGTTCTTTGGCATAGTTTATCTTCGTTTTATTGGAGTCTGGATCTGAGTATCTGTTTTCTTCATTCCCTATGGTTCCTGTACTAATTTTTTGCTGTGGGGAAACTGGTTTCCCTGTTTTTTTCTGTCTTCCCATCATTGTCCTTGGTGTGTTACTGTCCCTGTACTGTGTGCAATTAGATATTTTCTAGCTTGTAATAATAACAGTGGTAACATTTAGAATGGAAGGGTGAGAGGAGATGAAAGCAAGAAGTTAAAGAAAAGGGAAAAACAGACAAGTAGGAGTAAACAAAACAAGGAATCAAACAAGAAAGTTTCAAAGGTATAAACAGGGAGCGTTAGTGTACTAATCGACAGTAAGCTGAACAGGCATTAGACAGAGGATTGAAAATAAAAAAATAAAGATAAGAATAAAAATTAAAAATGAGTAAATGAAAGAAATATATATGTAAATAAAACAAAATGAACAATAGAAAATAGAAAAAATAAATAAAAACCTCCAAGTTCAAATGTAGTGAAGTTTCAGTTTTAATAATTTTGGTGTCCGTCTCAGTCTCCAATCCTGGGGATGGTGCCTCAGATGTTGTTCTGTGGTTGTCTTATCAAAGGGGATGCATAAAGTAGAACTAAACTGCACAAAAAAAAAAAAAACCAACCCACAAAGTGTCCCAAGTTCAAATGCAATACAGTTTCAGTAAGTTTTTCAGCATGCAGGTGTAGTTCGGTTGTTTTCTCATCAAAGGTAGGGAGAGAGAAAAAAAGAAAAAAAAAGTCTGGAGACAGTTCTGTGAATGGTATCTGCTGCTGTCAGCCTGCTGTTGCTGGAGGCATTATTTATGCAGATCTCAGGGGTGAGCTTAACACTCACCTGGCCCTGCAGGCTTTGTTTACTCAGAGTTCTCCTGTATGTTAGCCGCTGCTACAAGCTTTCCCCTTTCCAAGCACACTGGGGGAGGTGACACTGCACCCGCTTTCTCAGGCCTGCGTGTTTGTTTACAGCTCACATGGGAAGTGGGTCTTCCACCCTCTCCTGTGGAGTTTTCCTCCCTCTGCCACTCTCACAAGCTTTCCTGCTCCTGGTTGCTGGGTGTGCATCCCGGATCCCACCGGAGCCTCCCCGCCAGCCCGGCTTGTTTATTTACAGTTCCGGGAAGGATTTCCTTCCCCCAATCTTCAGTGCTCAGTGCGCCCTACCCTCTTTCCCACGTGTCTTTATTGTTCTTATTGCTTATTACTCAGTTTCTCTTTTTTCCCCGGGTGGAGGTTGGTCTGTCCAGGGGGCTATGCTGCTCCGGCCCAGGGTTGTCTGTGGGAGTACGGTGGTACTGGTAAGCTCACCTTGTCCGCGTCTTCCCAAGCCATCTGGGTGCGGGCGACTGGCAACCTGGGGACCCTCCTGGTTTCCTCGTTTAATATGAAGTGGAGATGCTCTGTACTGGCTGAAGGTGTGGAGGGGTCAAAGTTTTGCCTCTTCTTGGTGGTTTTGCTTGCAAGGTGTGTCTCCAGCGTCTCTCCAAGATTTCACTATAGGAGGCACACTTTCTGCTTCCTTCCTCTAGCAGCCATCTTGGAATCCAACCCTTATGTGTCGAAATCTAATTCTTGATTTTTAAAACATAAGATATTTCTATCAGATTGAGGTAATTTACATATAGTTGAGACCCAAATGATCATAGTTATCAACTCAAGGCAAGGAAATAAGTTTAATATTAAAGGGAAACAGGAAATGCTTCTTTTTTTCCTTTCCCACTTCTCCCTACTTTAATACTAAAATAAACCCGTGCTAAAACTTCTTTTAAAAAAATAAACTTCCTCAAATGAGGCACTGGTTAGGCTGGCTGACTTCTTTGGACTATAATAAAACTTGGAAAATATGTAATGGTTGAATAAATATAAAAACTGAGATTCAGAGACTAAAATGACTGGCTCCATCATACTGCTAGTTAGAGGCAAAGGTAGTTCAAGAGCTTGTCTGCTTATTGTTAAGTCCCATATTGCTGCAGTTAGTTTTTCATTGCAGCCTTAAACTGTACTTAAAAGACAATAGAGGAAAATACTTAAGAACAACATATTTGTGTATCTGACCCCAACTCTGGAAATCGTGGGCATTTTATTAATATGTTAATTATATATTCTAAATATGGCATAGATTGGAAAATATCTGTACATGTGAGCGCTTTCGCTTAGTTTTGCTCTTCCAAAGTACAAGTCAGAAAACACTTACCTAATTTTGTTTCAGGTATTTATTTGTCAGATTTAACATACATTGATTCAGCGTACCCATCAACTGGCAGCATTCTAGAAAACGAGCAAAGATCAAATTTAATGAATAACATCCTTCGGATAATTTCTGATTTACAGCAGTCCTGTGAATATGGTAAGTATTCTGGGGGATAATGCCTAGCCATTACCATTACCATTGGTTCCCTGACCACCTCTATGACTACTTTCACATAGCAGGAACATCAGTTTGCTATTTCTGTTGTAACATGAAGGACAACACTGATTCTCTTATTTCAACATTCAGTATTTACCTTTTTTTTTTTTTTTTCTTTTTTGAATTGAGTTGTGATCTGGCTATATTTCTCAGGCTGGCCTTGAACTACTGAGCTCAAGTGTCCTCCTACCTCAGCCTTCTGGGTAACTTGGATTATAGGCATGCGTCACCATGCCCAGCTTAGCATACTTTTTATGTTTTTAAGAAAATGTTTAAATTATTTAAAATACTTGGTTTATGATATTGAAAAACAGAGTTATGTTATCTAATTTATTTCAAATACATATGTCTTGAAGTTAACTTTGCATATATGCATATATACCTTTAAGAAAATTTCAGCTTCCTAAAAGTGCAGAGGTAATAGACTCTTACTGAAAGTTAAAAAGTCTTATTCTGTCCTTTTCCCAATTTTTTTTTAACATAACACCAAATTATAATGCTAACTTAATCTTGCTTGAAATTTGAGTGGGGGGTACACATTTAAAACTGGAAACCAAATTTTTTTTTAAAAAGTTAACTCTTTACTTCTTACATTGAACTAAGGCTTTAATATAAATCACAGTGAAATCTCTGACTTTTAAATGAAATTTCTCAAACATAAGGGATTTTATAATTTTAGCTTTTTTTAAAAACACAAAATCTGTTGTACAAGCAGCATGCGACTATAGTTTTCTAAATTCTCTTTAGTTTTACTTTAGAAGGACAGAGTTAGGTGCAGTTTTGGTGGTATCTGACCTTAATGTACCTTTAATTATTTATCTCCATTTAACTTTTAAAATTTGGTCAAGATATACTTTATTGGATAATTGCTTTTCACATTTTGCCTAGATATTCCCATGTTGCCTCATGTCCAAAAATACTTGAACTCTGTTCAATATATAGAAGAACTGCAAAAGTTTGTGGAAGACGATAATTACAAGTAGGTTGGAACTTCAAATTTGGTTTGTACTTTGTTCTCTCCTCCTCTTTTTCCAGTTGTTCACTTTTCCATCACCATGCATTTAAACAGTTCTCCATCATGTGCAAATGCCTAATCCAGTGATACATTAACAATGGTAAAGGTACTTTTGTGTATTTTTTTAATTACTTGATATTATTGAACCAATATACAAATACCTCATTTGTTCCTTAAAAAAGTATTTTATCTTAAGTTGTAAAGAGCTGATATTTGATCATTCAGATTTAAATTTCTTCTTTTCCCTGTGTATTCAACCATTGAGTCTTTATGGAAATTTATCATTTAGTAGATAAAAATTAATAAAATAATCTTCAAGATAGAAACATTACTCCTTTTTTAAAGGTAACTTTTGGATACATCTTTGAGATTGTTTAAGATGGATTTTCATGGATCGAGAGAATATGGCACCTGTTGTGCCATATTTAGGTTATTGAATGTTTCTTCAATATAGCATTATACTTACTCTTCTGTGTTACAGAAAGTTCTTTATTAAAGATTTCACTTTTGTAATAGTTGATATCTAGTTCTCTGCCCTTACCATCCACAGTAGTGCCCAGTGACAGGAGTGGAGGCTTAAATTGTTAACTTTTCATCTTTCAGTGGTATTCCTTTATTTTATAAGTGCTGTTCTTTTTCCAAAGGGTTGGGGGAAAAGATTGTATTTCTCTTCAGACTTCTCACTTTTCTTTTGGCTTCATTTGTTAAATTAAGACTTTCTTAGCTTTTTTGTTTTTGTGCTTTAATATGATAGGGTTTATTGTCCAGGCTGTGCCTGAACTCCAGGGATTAAGCTATCCTCCTGCCTCAGCCTCCTGAGTATCTAGGACTGCAGGCACATGCTACCACACCCAACATTTGCTTAGCTTTATTATGCCAGTGCTTCCCAAACTTTCAATTTTTTTTTACATTTTTTTATTATTGTATTATCGTGCTGGGAGTACATTGTGACATTTACAAAAATTCTTACAGTATATCATAGTTGAATTCATCCCCTCCATCTCTCTCATTTAGTGCACTCCCCACCATTCCTAGAGTAGTTTCAAAAGGTCTCATTTTTCCATTTACATACACGTGTATGTATTTCCACTATATTCAGCCTCCTATACCCTTTCCCCACATCTCCCCCCTTCCCGCCCTCCACCCAGACAAACTGGTGCTAATCCTCAGTCAGGACATGTCTTACCTTCCTGTTCTCTGTTTTTGAAAAGAAGACATTTTTGTTTGTTTAAAATAGCCAAGTTTTCAAACTGAACTGTATGCCTTCCTCAAATATTTTTCCAGTAAAAGGGCATGTTTTTAAATTTTATCCAAGTAAAAATTTGGGTTTTTTTTTAAACAATCTTCTAAAACCTCTGTAGAATAGCATTAGTCCCATTGAAAGGCTAGAAATTCTGAAAATTAGAAGTTGTCTTTTCTTCAAATATTAAATTAGTTCTAAATATGTATTTAAATGTGTCTAAATTTTATTAATGTTTGCAAACATCTTTATTGCCATCTATCCCTATACCATAATATCAACAGTTTATGTTTCAAACCTTTTATCTTATGGAAGAAACTTACGTGAGACCAGTGATCACCTTTATATGGGTGGAGTTGTTTCACAAATCTGTTTCCACAATTGTGTCTTGAGTTTGATGATCTCTGTGTCTTACATCTCCCACTATTTTTCCCATCTCTAAATTTAGTGTTGTAGAACTTGTACCCAACAAATGTGTTTTGTCCAGTGAGATATAGGACAGATATCTTAATACTGAAGACAGGAGAAGCTTTTAAAAATTTTTCTGGCTGAAGAAACAATGGATTTTTTTTAAGTTAGTTTATTAAGTAGAATTGAAGTCTAAGAAAATTTTGCACAATTACAGAGGATGATAAATTTTTACTGACTAAAGTTAAAAGTGTAATATTTAGTAACGCTAATATTTATTTTATTGAAAGGATAGCTGTGCCCAGTGAAACCATTAAGTAGTAGTTGTAAGTGTTCATAAACTGACGTTATCAGATTATTTTCATTTTTATAAGAAGGGCAATGCTGTTAGGTTGATTTTTGTTTTCACGAGTGGCTCTGGCCAACTCAGCAGCCTTCTGATTGTATTCATTTAAGAGACATTTATTAAGGTCTTGCTGTAGGCCACTTACTGTGCTAGTTGCTGAGATTATAAAAATAAAATACTGTTCTTGCCCTCAAGAAGCTTAAGCTAACACAAGGCACATCCAAAGAACAGATGGTTTCAGAACAGAACATTCGAACAATGCAGTCAGTCAGTGGTGAAGGCCCTGATTTCGATCCTCAGCGACACCAGAAAAATAAATTAGTTAAAAAAATGTTTTTATGATGAAAAGTATTTAAGTAGAAATGATACTCGCTTATCCAAAAGCCTCTGTTTTTAGCAACTTCATCTATGTAATCAGCCAGTGTAGATAACACAAATTACATACGTGTCTTTTCAATGTGGATGAAAATGTTTGTACATTATTTAGTTTTAATACTGAGTATGTCTTTTCCCCATGAGTCGGCGTCATTGTAATTGCGTCATGATTTGGCTGCATTACAAGTAAGCCATGACACTCAGCAGCAGCCACTGCTTCTGCTGTTATCCTGCTTGCAGTTACTAGGTGCTACAGGAGCAGCATGACTCACCCAGTAAGCTCTCTTTCTATATGGGCACTGTGTAAGGAAATGGGAGTTGTTCTGCTGTAAGATTCAGAGTGTCAGGAACACAAGGTCTGCCTTAGTCTGTTACATAGCCATGCTGAGCACAACACAAAGCAGATGTCCAGTAACATTTATCGTGTGAACAAATGCAGTTAGTTTGCAGCCTAAATAACTAAATTGCTCCAAAAAAAGAAAACAAGCCGGGCACAGTGACTCACGCATGGAATCCCAGCTACTTGAGAGGCAGAAATACAGTTCGAGGCCAGCCTGGGCAAAAAGTTTACAAAGACCCTGTCTCAATCAGTAAGGCAGTATGGAGGTACATGCTGTATGGCCAGCTAGGTAGCAGGTCATTGGTAAGTTTGCAGTCCAGGCCAGTCCCAGGCAAAAAGCATAAGACCCTATCTAAATAAATAAACTAAAATGCGAAAAAGGGCTAGAGGCATGTCTCAAGTTGCAGAGCACTATAAGTCCTGAATTGAAAACCCCACAACTGCTAAAAGAAGAAAGAAAATGAAAAGTTCTGGGTAATTACTCTTCTGTTCATTATATTCATTTTTACATTGTCAAATAACTGGAATATAATTGCATTTAATTCCCTCTTAGGTTATCTAGGAAATAATTATTTAAGAACGCATTAGATTTACCATTCGTGCTGCTTGTGTTTTGTAATTTCATTTAAAAATTCCCATCAGGGAGCTGGGTTCAGTAGTTCACACCTGTAATCCCAGCTAAGAGGGGGACAGAGATTGGGAAGATTGCAGTTTGTGGCTAGCTTGTGCACTGCCAGGCACAGTGACTCAAGCCTATAATACTAGCTGCTCAGGAGGCAGAGGTTCAGAGGCTCTCAGTTCCAGAACAGCCCAGGAAAAAGTCCAGGACACCCCATTTCAACTAATGGTGAGGTATGGTGGCACACAAATAAATGAATTGCACTCAGGCCAGCCCAGGCATAAAGCAAGACCCTGTCCCAAAAATAACCAGTGCAGTAGGGCTGGAGGAGTGGCTCAAGTGGAAGAGGGCCTGCCTAGTCAGTACAAAGCAGAGTTGAGCCCTCAGTATTGCCAAAAAAAGTTAGTGAGACCCCATCTCAATCACTAACCCAGGGTAGTACACATCTACAGTTCCAGCTATGTGGATGCGCAGGAGGAGGACTAGCCAAAAGGAACACAAGGCTGTATCTGACAAATAACTAAAGCAAAAAGGGCTGGGGGCACAGCTCAAGTGTTAGAACACCTGCCTAGCAAAGTGTGAGGCCCTGAGTTCAAACCCCAGTACTGGCAAAAAAACAAAAAAAGGAAGAACTTTTCAGTCAGTAGAGTGCTAAACCATTTTTATTAATTTTCAAATTCTTAGTAATGTCAAGTTTCTCATATTATACCAGTGCATTCACTTTATTTATTTGGCAGTACTGGAGATTAAACTTGGTCTCGTGCTTTTACTCTACACTTGAGCCACACCCCCAGTCTTTGTACTTTTTTAGTTTGGTTTTCAGGTAGGGTCTCATACTCTTGCCTGTGCTAACCTTGAACCATGGTCTTCCTACCTCTACCTCTTGACAGGTATCAGAGATTACAGGTATGCATCACTGTGCCCAGCAATACCAAAGAATTTTCTATTAACTGCTTTAGAATTCTGTTTCCCAAAATTGCTTGACTGGATAGGAAGCAATTACAAATTTTTGAAATTTTCAGTGTTGCAATTAAATCAATAAGCTCATCTAGTAAAGGTTCTAAAAATAATTTGTATAACATATTAAATAATGTGGACATTTGAGAGTTTTCATTTAAGAGTAAGTTAGTCTTTTAGTTCAGAAAATCTCTTTAAATGTGTTGAATTATTTGGTACCTTTGGGATAGTTGGGAAGACTTTTACATTTTTAAACACTGTTTTGATGTTTTTTTCTCCTCAGCATTTATTAAATAACCTTAAGATCAGCTTTTTCTGAAAAAGGTAGAGTACTTAACATCTTAGTGATGACTCTAGAAGCAAAACATACAGCTCAGATCTTAAAATCCTTAAGTTTTTGTGAGAAAAATACATGATCCTCATACTCTTTTGTCAAACGTTAATTATTTCATGTGTTTTGCTTTTTTTTTTTTTTTAATTTAGGCTGTCATTAAAGATAGAACCAGGGACAAGCACACCTCGCTCTGCTGCTTCCAAGGAAGATTTAGTAGGTAAGTGCATGGATTTTTCCCATAACTAAACAAAACACTAGATCACTCTTAAGAGGAAGCGTACACCCCAAAGTGTATTGTACTCAGCACATCGTATGCTGCTTGCAAAAATTTACTTTTGTATTAAAATAAAATTTGCTTATAGTTTGTCAGTAATACAAATAAATGTTATTTAATCAAGGAAAAACTGTAATAAGACAATAAAGAAATACTAATATTCTATTCATTTTTTAAAGTATTAAGAATATAGTTCTAGGTAGTTAAAGTTTTTACACTAGAAATTTATGTGTTCTAAGTGGAAAATTCTATGGCTTTGAATGATAATAGAAGTCAATTTTAATGACTTCAGTTTTAAAGTTTAAGTCAGTTTTAATTTTTTTTGAGTTAGTCCCTGCTTCACCCATTGTGTTATAATAGGGATATTCTATTTATACCACAAATAATCAAAGAACATAACATTGAAGAAATTAGTCATCATTTTAGAAATAATTGGTAAATATCTTTTTCTAATCACTAATATAGACCTAGGAAATTCTTTTTTATATTCTAAAAATTTGAAGGGCTATCTAATAAGAGGTGAAGAAGCAAGGAAACAAGTCATGACGGTATCTGGAGGAAGAGTATTCAAGATAGAGGAAGTTACTTCATTCCAAATCTATGCACGTGCAATAGAGCCTCGCTATGTAGGAGGCTGGCTCACAGTCTTGCCTCACCCTCCTCCCAGGTGCTGGTATTGCAGGCATATGCTATCATGCCCAACTTCTTTTCATTCTTTTTTTTTTTTTTCTTGAGTAATCTAGATATATTTTGTGGGTCAAGGAGATAAAGCAGATCATATGGGAAATGGTAATTGACTTGTTCCTAGTGCCTAGTCCCAGTACATCCTTAAAGAGAGAAAGTCACTTCCAATTTAATGCCACAGTGAGGACATGAGGGAACAGAAACATAGGAACAGAGAAGGGACATCACTGGGGCAGCTGAGATGTAGGAAAAGTCAAACAGGAAGTCTGTAGTTTTCCCTCCTTCGCTTGCTTCTTGTCTGATATCCGGGACTCTGTGAGTCTTTTGTGCCTCTTGCAGTCTAGGCCTCATGTTCCCTCCAGGAAGAAAGTGCCCTTACTGTGTCTCGCACACAACAAAACACCCGTTTGTCCTCTGTGGTCACAGAGCTCAGCTGAGGGAAGATCTGTTTCTTGGATGGACTAACAGTCATGGTGATTCAACTCTTCAGTGATGGGTTGTATTCAAAGTCCCCACCTCTATAGACATGTCCTATTCAATACAGCTCCTTCCCTGGGGGATGGCAGATCCAGCAGATGGCAGATCATCTACCACTGTTGATGGAGTAAGCAGAGACTGCACTACGGAAGAACAGGGTGTATGAGGGCTTCACCAGGCCAGGATCTGATTCCTGCATCTGCACCTGGGGCAGGGCTTCTGGAGATAGAGAGCCCCAGTCCCTAGTGAGTTCATATGCATCTTCCCCATATCATTGAGCCTGAATCCCTGAGACAGTCATATTCAGAAGCCACCAGCAGGAAACAAAGACACACAAGTGTGTCAGATTATTGTGGATGACATCGTTGACTCTCCCAGAATATACCTGAAGTATAAAAGAGTATGAATTTAAATGATTCTGCAGCTTCATCTGCTGATGTATTCGGGTATTTGCGGGGGGATGTACCCCGCATGTGAGTACACAAGAAGGAGTGCAAAGTTTCTTATTACCGTCTCCCCTGGGAGGAGGCTGCTGGCTGCTCTTTGGAGCACTCAGCCCTGTCTCTCCTGTCAGCCTCACCATAACTAGGGTCTTGATCTGCTAGGAAGGAAATGCGTTTAAGGAGATGAGCAGACATCCTGACAAGCACAATACAAAAACCATACACACACAAATACAGAGAAACACAGACATGTGTATACACATACACATGCACAAATATATTCTAAAAAGTGGGGCAGAGTGAAAAGGTCATAACTCATAGGTTAATTTTCCTTAGGTTAAATCTAGGGCTGGAGATACTGCTCAAGTATATGGCATGACTGCCTCATGACCATAAGACCCTGAGTTCTGACCCCAGTACCACTGAAAAAGAAGTAACTCAATCTACATTGCTTTATGTGTATTTCATTGCTCCTCCTGTAACCTTTTGTTGTTTATTCATTCAGTTGGTTTTTTTTTTTTATGCTTCAGTTGGTATTTTTTTTTCTTTTATTCATATTAAAATGTTTTGCAAAGTACTGTGCCTTTTAATTGTGTTATATTCCCATAAGCTTGAACAATATCAGTGTAGATAATAATTTTAATCTCTGTGCTTGACCTTCCCTACACATTCTTTATCTAAGAGGCAACTTGATGAAAGCATGAATAAAGAACCACTGTATAAAATCACAAGTATTGACTAAACCTAGGACTCAGACGAATTGGGTTAGTCTAGATTTTATCTGTGTAAGACCCTGAGCTGGTCTCTTCTAATTCTGCATCTTCCTGTATAAGTGGAGAAAAAATTTATACTGCTTCTATATTTTAGAAGAAAGATAGGGAGAAAAGAGACTTTTGTATGGTTTGAGATTTGTGTTGTAGAACTTGGAATATAAGTCATAAAACTCTTCAAGTCAATTATGTAGTAGGTAATAGTACCTACTATTATAATAGACAATACTAAGCGTACTTTGTATCTTACACCAAAAGATTAAAAATAAAATAACCTTTGAAACCACGAGAAAATTTCCTTGCTTCCCTCAGGTTCTGAAGTGGGGGCATCACCACAGAGTGGAAGAAAGAGTGTAGCTGCTGAAGGGGCCCTGCTGCCACAGACGCCCCCGTCCCCCCGGAACCTGATTCCTCATGGACACAGGAAGTGCCACAGTCTGGGTTATAAGTCAGCATTAAGTTGTTTTATTATTTATTTATTTATTTAGTAGGAAAATATATGTCTATATTTCTGTTTACTTTATTAAACAGAAATCAGTATCTTTGCATAGTTGCTTTTGCTCATAACACCAGTCTTTCTGATTCAATAAAGCATCTCGCACACCTAAAAGCATTTATTTCCTCCTTTACCTGAATTGAAAATTAGCTGGCCTTAGCAGTGCCTTCACATTTAAGGGAGATAAATGAGCATTACAGAGAGCCATCATAAATAAAATTGGGCTAGCAATATACCAGTAGTTTTCCTTTAAAGTCACAACCTCTGTAACAGGACAGTCATTTATCTTAACCAAAATAAGTAATAAAGTCTAAAATATTACTCTCTTTATTCTTAAATATGAAGAAATTGGTTTTTGTTGTTGGTTAACTTCATTAGTTTTGCAATATTCTCAAAAAAGGGCCCATTGCTTACCTTTGGAATTTTGGGGGTTTTTTTGTAAAAATTCAGTAACTATTCTCTAAAAATGAATGTGAAAACAATTTTTGGTGGACCCGGATGTCAAGAAGTAAAATATGCTCTAGTTATACAAGGAGATATGACCAGGTTTCCTGAATAATTTTCCCTAAACTGTTTGAGGCTGTCATGGTAATATCCATATGTTCATCATTGTGAGAGTTCAGAAGTAAGTTCAGGATAGTAGATGAATCTTTTATATCTTGAATCTTCATGTAAGCATGCCTTTTAGATCTTGAATTAATAATATAGTAAAAACTGTGAAAATTATTTTTCATCTCCAGTTTCATTCATAAAATGAACACAGCAGAGTTTAAGAGTGCAACGTTCCCAAACGCAGGGCCAAGACATCTGTTAGATGATAGCGTCATGGAACCCCATGCACCATCCCGAGGCCAAGCTGAAAGTTCTACTCTTTCTAGTGGAATATCAATAGGTGAGAAATGTTTTCTCCGAGAGCTCCCACTTACATAAAATGAGAATTTAAACAAAACTCAACTAAAAAAAAAAATTCATGAACCTTTCCACAAATGGAGAAAATTTGATTTTTAAAACCTCACCATTAAATATCAGGTGAGAGTAGTAATTCGTGATGGCTTTAAAAGTGCTGATGGTCAAAGACTAACTCCAAAAGAGAAGGTATTGAAACACTGGTTAAAAAAAAAAAAAAAAGAAGGTAGGCTGGTTGAATTGTGATGTGGGAATGAAGAAAAGTGTGAAGTCAGTATGAGTCCAAGTTATTTGAGTTAACCTGCTAGTTAGGTGGTGTTGGTGTTAGCAAGGCAGTGACGACTGAAAGCGCATTCGTTTGTGGGCAGTAAGGTATTTATGAAGGGTGGCTGAGTTTGGGGAATCAGGAGTTCAGTCTTGAACATGCTTGGTTGTTGAATATATGAATCTGTAGATCTGAATGTGTATGTTACCAGATTCGTAGTATTTCAAGCTATGAGAGTGGTTGAGGTCAACCAAGGAGAGTATAAGTAAATAAGAGAAAAACATTCTCACATTTATTTAAATTATTTTTTTAAAAAGAAGGATGGGCCATGAAAGAAAACTATGAAGGGGAGACAAATAAAATAGGAGGAAAAAACCTGAGTGTGGTATCATGAAAGCCCAGTGTCTCAAAGAAGAGGGAAGGACTGGATATATTAATATCAGATGCAAAAAAAAAGAACTAAGATGCTGTGTTGGTCAGCTTTCCCTCATTGTAACAAATACATGAGACCAGTCAACTTATGAAGTGATTAATTTTGATCACTTGGCCCTGTTGTTTACACACACACACACACACACACACACACACACACACCCAATAATGCCAAGCTGGGGACCAAGCCTTGAACCATTCAGGGTCATTCCAGATCCTAACTATAGCAGATTGGTGCATACCTATAATCCTAACACTCAGGAGGCTGAGGTAGGAAGATTTCGAGTTTGAAGCCAGCCTAGGCTACACAGCAAGACTCTATCCAAAAACAAGGTGTGAGGGGAGATGAAACTATAACTAATACGGATAAAGAATTAATAAGGAAATTGGTCAAGATTGGTCACGCTGACGAGAATTGCTTCATAAAATGGTGACAGCAAATCTGGATTAAAGTAGATCTGAAAATGAGAGGTGAAGAAACAATGAAAAGGAGCACAAAATTGGGACCAAACTGGAAAGAGATGGGAGATTGAGAGTGGTAGGTTGTTTTTACTTCCTAAACCTTATTTTCTGTATCCTCTGGAAAGGCATTATTTCTTTTCATAATTAGAAAATATATCCATATTATGCTATTTTTATTCTTAAACAAATAAGAGAATGGCTTCCTCTGTGATTAAGTACTAGATTGCTCAAGGGCTAAGCCTATAATTGATATGATGGTCCTGATATTGGTGAAAAGTCAATAGAAAGAGATGCAGAAGGACATTGATGTTCTTATACATACTGACTTCTTTAGCCCTTGAGAATACCAAGTCCTGAAAGTAAAATTGCTTCATAGCCCTCCAGCATCATTCAGCAGTTAGTTATTCTGATGTTCCCTTTTTATATAAACATCACTAGTTAAAAGGTTTTTTGTTTTTTGGGTTTTTTTGGTGGTACTGGGGTTTGAACTCAAGGCCTTACACTTGCTGGCAGGTGCTCTATACCACTTGAGCCACTCTGCCAGACCAAAAGACAAAAATTTTAAAGTTGAAGATAAACTCATCATCTGCAATACCTCTTAATGTTCTAGTTCATCTGTGTACAAATATTAGTCTCAACCTAAAAAACAAAAAGCAAAACCAAGCAATTTTGCAGAAAATAACTTTTTTCCAGTTAATGGTTTGCTGCATTAAGCTGATACTCTAGTAAAGAGGAAATTGTATATTATTAAATTGCAATTAAAAAAAAATTTAGAGATTCTGTGCTTTTCAGTCTTGTTTTAAAGACAAAGAAATGAATTTCATTAAGCCTTTTATTCTGAGGGAAGTACAGGTTTCAGTTAGAAAAGGAAATAAATATGTCATGAACTTCTCAGGAGTTCATAAGTATTTTGGACCTAAATTATGACAAACTTAATAAAGAAAAATTCTGTGCTCTCTATTCTGATGCTAGAAAAATTGTTTTATAATTAATGCATATGAGCTATAGGTAGATATACAAAAATGTCTTAGGCTGTTAGTTTTGTAAATTACTTTCTAATATGTTGCAAAATAAAAACAGTAATACTAGAATAAAAAATTAATATATGGATGTTAAGCCATAGTGTTACTCATTATTTTATGAGTACAGTTAAAGAATTTATTTTATCCAAACTGGAAAAATAATTCTGATATTTAAATAACAGAGTAACTTTTGATTTTAGGTAGCAGTGATGGTTCTGAACTAAGTGAAGAGACCTCCTGGCCTGCTTTTGAAAGGTAAGAGAAATTATTCATTTAAACTGCTTTGGATTTATTTTGTCTGTTTTAAATGATATGATGAAATGAGTTTAAAGAGATATTACTATCCCTAACTGACTAAGTTTCTTGCTGGTAGGAGAAATTAGAAGTTGGTATTTAAGTCTGGAATTGTAAGGAAGTAGATTGGCTATTGATACTCTATATATGTTTATTTGATGTCTTTACATGTGTATTTGAATTCTAAGTGCATTTAATTATAACTTAAAGTTTCCAGTAATCTTATTAGTAATAAAATTTCAATAATAGCCATAGTTAAATGTTCAAAATGAAATCATTCTCTTAAGCCTGGGTAACTTAAGTAATTCTAAGGCATTTTGGAATGGCCAACTTTATTCTGTGCTATTTGGCAAGGGCAAAAATGACAGTAAATTTTAAATTGAAGTTTGAATTTAAATGGTCAAGCAATACTATAAATTATGCTTTCTTCTTTCCTTGTTTCTCTTAGCTGTAAACCATCATTAGTGTGAAGTTTTCCTATATTGATCTTGAAGTGCAAGATCTCTCTGAGAATGTAGCCAGTTAATATAGTTATTTACTAAATGTTCATTAGGATCATTATATTATCTCTCACTCCTTCAGTACTACTATTCTCAGACTCATAAGACACTTCACTCCTGACCAAAATAATTGCTCCCTTTTGTATGTGAACTAAGCAATTAAAGGATGGGGATACCGCTTAACAGAGAGCACTTGCCCTAGGACATTCAGGGTCCTGGGTTCCATCCCCACTATAAGGAAATTAAAGGAAAAAAACAAAAAAAAATAAATTCCTAAGGAACAAGAGTTCTGGGTATTTTTGTTTTGTGTATGTGAAGCACTAGTGTATGGCTACCACTAAGCCATGTCCCCAACCCCTAGGATCATTGTTTAGGTTAAATGTCACATGAAAACTGGAGTTGAAAAATATTTAGTTACCCAACTCCCTATCAATCGCTTTTTAATAGAAAAGTTCGAAATTAAATTATATTTGAATTGGCTAATTCCTGATACAACTTCGTAAAGATTTCTACCATTGTGTTATTAAGGTTTAACCCATAAGCACTGGATCTGAGTGTACTTTTTTGATCCTTTGTATTCTAATTTTTGAGTGTTCCCAAGTTTTATTCTCTTTGTTGGGGGATTCTTAACAATTTATTCTTACACATTGTTTCTCTTCCAACTGCTAAATTTAGGTTTACCTGAAATGAGGAAAAGACAAGAGTTGCCTTGGGTGTATTCTCTGAGATTTTACAAACTGTCTTTCCCTCTAAAACAGTGTAATGCCGTCAGGTCTTGAATAAAGAGTATATTCTCATTTTTAGATTAAAAGTTTCTTAGATTGTTCATGGTATAAGTGACTAACCCAGAGTGGTATTGTGTTCATCTGTTCTCTTCCCAGTGAGTAAAAGACAGTTTTTCATGTTACCTTTATGTCTCAAAACAATATTTTTCTTGTATGAAATGTTCTGCTTTGCAGACATTTGCAACTAAAAAGATCTGTACTTGCGCTGTGTTTAAATCAGTAGCTCTTGAAACATTTTGAGACCAGTTAAGTGACTTCTGTCTATCAAAATTAAACATGAAATAATAAAAAGTGAATGCAGGGGTGGAGGATAAAGGAGAATGTTGCAGGGGTGAATTCAACAATGATATATTGTAAGAACTTTTGTAAATGTCACAATATATCCTCAATACAATAATAATATACTAATAAAGAAGTGAATGTATAGCTAGGATTTAAAATTCTGTGGATAATGAACTTAAAGATAATGCTTATTTCTTTTTCTTCCTTTCTTTTTTTGTTTTCCTTGCTGGGGATCACAAGCGTGTCTTGAACACGCTAAGCAAGCGCTCTGCCATTGAGCTACAGCTACTCAGAATTTACTGGGGTTTAAACTTGGGGCCTCCCTCTAGCGAGGCAGGGGCTCTACCTCTTGAACCACATTCCTAGCCCTTTTTGCTTTAGTTATTTTTTGAGTACGGTCTCATGTTTTTTCTTGGGCTGGCCTGGACCACGATCCTCCTAATTGCTGGAGCATGCCCAGCTTACTGGTTGAGATAGGGCCTCACTAACTTTGTGCATGGACTGTCCTCAAACCTCGCTCCTTCCAGTCTCTGCCTCACAAGTAATTGACATTAGAGGGTGAGCCACCATGCCTGGTTTAGTTCTCTAAATTTTGATACACCATTTTCTCCTCTTATTTCCTAGAGAGGCATCAGATATTTTATTGCTTAAGTTGCTAAAATACTTCTTTTCATTTTAAGTATATCAGTGCTACTTTTGGCTTTTCCCAGGCAAAGGTGCGCGTGTGTGTCTGTGTGTGTGTGTGCGCGCGTGCCATTTGGATAAAACTCTGCCACTCATACCATTGTTATCATTTATTATTGGCTTTCTCAGTTTATATAGAAATAAAATAGTGCCTGTATTTATTACTTAGTTCTCTTTTATTAGTTTTCTTTGATATACTATAAAAGACAAAGAGGTTTTCCATATTAATTTTATGTTTACAAGCCATGTTGCTTTTAGGTGTCTTCATAGGGACATATACTAAAAATGTTTATACAAATCCAAGCATTGTATTTAAACTGAATGCTAAGAAAAAGAATAGAAACAAAAGGATTTGTGAAGTATTTTTCAGGTTCTTATATTATTAGCCCATAAATAGCTCTTTAATTTTTTGGCAGATTTATGAAAGTTAAGTATATATGACTGTAATAAACACCTATACATATCTCCAGGGTCAATAGTGAAATAAGTTTTTGGAAAGTATGCTGCGTGCTTTTAAAAAAAAAAAAAAAGAGGATCAGTCTTATACTGTCCCTTTGTAAGATTTAGAAAGCTCTAGTACATGAAAAAACTATTATACTATTCTAGGTGTTGATAAGTGTGTGGATAAAAGTGTATGTAATTATATACAATTTATAATGGAATCCAACAGGAACAGATTGTACCATTCTCTCGGCCCGGTGACAAGAGTGGCACGAAATGGCTATCGAAGCCACATGAAGGCCAGCAGGTACAATTTCCCTGCATCCAGGGGTCACAGTACTCCCCTCTGGTGTTGGTGATTGTCTTACATGGGTGTGGTCTGACATTATTTCTGTTCTTTCTCAACTAATTGGTTTTAAAATTAAACTAAACAAATTGCCCACAAGAACTTTCTTTCCAAGATTTAATGTAGAGATAAAGTTTGTACAATTCCTTGTGATCCTCAACGTTAACTGCTAAAACTTGGGTCTTTATGTCACATTTTTTAAGTGCTTCCAAGTTGGTAGCCTTTTAACTGCACAGGTCTTTCACATGCTAGTGATTGGATAAGCAATGTAAAAATCTATTATTCTTAAACTGGAATCAAAGCATTTACTTTGCCAGTACGTTTATATTTAGTTTGTCTTTTTTTAAGAATTTTTTTTCAGATCTGAGTTTAGACAAATCTGTTTCATTAAAAAATTTTTACATATTTCAGCCCATTAGCTTTTCATCTGGTTAAGCTGGGTCTTCTGCACTGTGTTAGCTGGGGAAGCAACTAAGGTTGGATTGATTGAGAATCTAGAGGATACAAATGGGTAGTTAACCAATTCAGAAGACAACAAAATAGTAAACTTCAGAAGCAAACTCTGTTCAGTGGTGTCTAATCTCCTTGTGTATACCTCCCTGAATATAAATAGCTACTGCTTAAAATTTGTAAGTCACTTTGAAGACACCTAAATAATCATAAAGGAATAAACTGGAAAACTTCTGTTTTTCTTTGCTGTTGTAGGAATTCTGCAGCTCATATCAAATCTTCAGAAATTGGCATTTTTATCAGTGTATATGTTTTAGTTGGTTCATGTAGAAGTCATTCTTGTTTTAAATATAGGCTCTTAAATCAGTTGGAAAGATAAAAATGGTTATTTTGTGATTTTTTTTTTTTTTAAGATAAATGAAAAGGAAATCGTGCGTTTGGGGGAAAATTCCTTTGTCAGAGAGCTGTTCAGCCATAATCAAGCACTTACTCATTGGCAGCATTTAAATGTCATTAAAATGTATTGCAAAAAGCCAGTTTTGAAAAATGTGTTGTTGTTACTAGTTTTTTCACCTATTTTACAATTAAGCATGAGTTTTCTTTTTTTCTTGTTGAGCTTCTTGTATTTATATTTTCAGTTTTATATATTTAAATACTTTTAATAAATAGAATCCTCATCTCTCCTACCAGGACATAGAGTGTCTAATGGGAAAAATAAAGTTACAACAATGATGCAGTATAACATGATAAGAAGAAAAAACTCTTAATACTTAATCTTTATTAAAGTGAATTCCTGCATTCTTTCTAAATTATACTTGTTCAAATTAGTAACAGTGTATGTTTTTTAACCATCTGCTAACTTTCTAACTTGCTTTTATGACAGCTTATAATTTCAAATCAATAAACCTTTAAAATTGTCAGTTTCTTCTTTGCTTTGTAAAAAAAGTAGCAAAGTTTTTAAGTTAAGAATAGTAATATTTTATTTAACTACCTACTTCATGACTATTACAGACTAAAGCTCTTCTTTTCTTCATTTCATCGGTATAGTTCTGCAGAATCAGAAGATTTGGCAGTGCATTTGTATCCAGGAGCTGTTACTATTCAAGGTGTTCTCAGGCGGAAAACTTTATTAAAAGAAGGCAAAAAACCTACAGTAAGATCACATTATATTAATTTTTTACATGTCTAAAAATATGCAAATGCACAGGGCACTAAAAGTGCTAAACAATTGCAAAAGAAGCAGATATGTAGTAGATCTGGGGTAATTTAAAATGCACATTTTCCTTGGTATTTCTAAAGGCATGACACCTGCCATGTAGATTTCAGGTGAATCATTTATTAAGGGTGTTTAAGCCAGGGTACTCCTGTCCTTCTCTTTACCTCCTAAAGGTAATTCTTACACAAAACTGTTTCTTAAGAAAATTCTCAAAGTATATTAAGAAATACTGTGAGGACAGGGCATGGTGACTCAGACCTGTCAACCCAGGGGATGGAGGCAGAGATGCAGGGTCAGTTTAAGGTTCAAGGTCACCCCAGGCATAAAGTTAACAGCCCATCAGCCAATAAGCTAGATGCGGTGGCTCTTAATCCCAGCTGTGTGGGGACATAGATGGGAAGATTGTGGTCCCAGGCCCACCCCAAGCAAAAGCTTGAGACGCTATCCAAAAATAACTAGAGCAAAAATGGCTGGGGGCATGGCACAAGTGGTAGTGTACCTGCCTAGCAAGGGTGAGCCTTGAGTTCAAACTCTAGAAATACCAAAAAAAAAAAAAAAAAAAAGTAAAGAAAGAAATATTGTGGTAATATTTAGGAAATAGAGTAACCTAAACAGTGAAATTTGACCAATTTTGTCTTATCAGTTTATTTAAATCTCTATAATCCAGTTTTGTTTGCAGAGAGTAAATGTCCTCCAAGCAATAACTAAGGAAAGAAGTTTAATGGAACAAAGCTTTTCATATGTAACAAAGAAGTTTGTTATTTCCCAATACCTGCATAGTAGTTTGAGTACAAAATTTTTTTTCTTTTCTCAAATAACATTATAATGTTTATCTAATTTAAAATATAAAACCATCCACTTCATACTCTTGAAGATATATATAAAGCCTTCTTAAAATACAAAAATGGTTTCCATATAATTTTATTTTGCGGTTTACATTAGTTATCCAAACACACGTACAATCAGGAAGCTATAGTAGGCCATTCAGCAAACTCTGAATAGCTGTCAGTTGTGGCATTAATAGACCTTTTGTGTGCCTAGTGGTAAAAATAGGCCAGTGAACGAGATGAGACAAAGTGTCTGCTTCGTGGAAATACATTCCACTAAGAAGTAGAGGGTAAGCCCTTAAAAATGAGGTCATGGGATGCAGAAAGATGGTTTGATAGCAAGACACTTGAGTTTACAATTTGTAAAGAAAGTGAATTAGCCTGGTGAAGATAAGATCTAGAGTGCAAGAGATAAGGGCCTGTGTGGTTGAAGCATTGAAAGTGGAGGAGAGAGAGCTGATGAGTTGCTTGATGATGTATTATATATGATGTATAAAAGAAATGGTGGAAATGAAAATAACATCTGACTGGCAACTAATCTTAGGTGGATGTTGAGAACATTTTTTTGAAATGGTGGTAGGTGGGGGGCGGGCAGGTTCACCCTGACCTGCTTATTGAACATTCAAGTAGAGCTGCCAGTTTAACATTTAACAAGTGCAGTTCATGAGTTAGTTAAGTAGAGGGATGGTGGCCAGGGAAGTGCTTTAGTAGTCATTAGCATACAGACAGTATTTGAAGTTTGGGAGTGGGTGACACAGTATCTATGAAGGAAATGGCACTGGGAAAGAAAACAGGGCTGAAGATAGAGCTTTGTATAATCAAAAGTCTGCTATAAGAAGAGTGTAAAGGAAAGCCTAGAAAACTGTTATCCCAGAAGCCTAAGTTTAAGAAAAGGAGTGGGACAAGTATAGTGGCACATAGGTGTAGTCCCAGCACCTAGAGGATTGTGAGTTTGAGGCCAGCCTGGGCTACATAGGGAGACCTTATCACAAAAAAACAAACAAAAAATGAAGCCAGACATGTTGATACACACTATAATCCCAGCCACTTGAGATGTGGCAGTAGGAGTATCTCAAGTTTGAAACCAGCCAGGCCAGACAAAGGTAGTGGTATTGAGATTCTGTCTCAAAAATAAAAGGACTGGGGGTGCTTAGCTCAAGTGTTGGGATGCTTACCTAGCATGTGCAAAGCCCTGATTTGGATCCCCAGTACAAAAAAAGAAAAAAGGGAAAAAAAAAAAAAGGAAGAAGTGGTCAGCTGCGTCAGGTGCTGCTAAGAGGTTAACTGGTAAGGAAAGGATTGGATAAATGTCAGTGATCAGTGACCTTGACAGCAGCTGTTTCAGCCCGAAACCTCACAAATGAAGTAAGTTGAGTAGAAAATGGGAAAAATAGACATAAAGGCAGGAATTAGACACAACCTTCCAAGAAGTTATGCTGTGAGAGGGAGCAGAAAAATTGGATAGTGTCATAGGAGTCAGGGTCTGGGCAAAGAGGATTGAAGTAGGAGATGTTAGAAATCAGGGCATAAAAAGAGAGCTGAGTTTGCCTTCAGACAGAATCAAGGTTAACTAGTCTGCAAACAGGCAGTTAGGTGAAATTGGTGCTAGGAACATGAAGTTGTCAGCAGCTTTCATCTGTTTTTCTCTAAGAAGTCTTCAGTAACATCTGAAGGGCAGGCAGAGTAGTAGAATTTTGAGGAAGGATGTGGAGTAGTTGTCTGCAGAGGAAGAGAGCATACTGACTAGGTTGGGTATAAGGAAAGTAACTTCCCATTGCAGATTGAGCATAAATTTATTAGTTGGCATAATTGTGTGATTTCTCTAATAGTATTCTGCTAGTATGATACAGTGCCAAGTAATCAGATGGTTAGATGTGACTAGAGTTTTATCAAGGTAGAGGAGCTATGAGATTAAAATGTTTGGTAGGGAGTGGATAGAGTGCTGGCCCATGGAATATATTCCAGAAAGGAAAAATAAGGCAGTGGTAATAACAGGTAGTATTAGAAAGTGACAGGATTGTTAATGAGATCGAGAATTAACTGAATAAGAGTATTAGAGTTGGAAGTCATAGGTAACTCTCAGGTTAGGACTTTGTGGCTGAAGAGTGGCTTATTACTGCTAGAGGTAGAGACTGAGAGCCAATAGTGCTTAATATATTACATAACTATATTATAGGAATTTATGATGTGTGTGTATCTCTCCAGGTGGCATCTTGGACAAAATATTGGGCAGCCTTGTGTGGAACACAGCTTTTTTACTATGCTGCCAAATCTCTGAAGGCTACAGAAAGAAAACATGTAAGTATTCTTCCTCTAAATTTTTAACATTGTTTCACAGCCTCTTTGTAGATATAAAGAAAACAGTCCCAACAGGATGCAAGAAATGTTTAGTTTTCCCATATTCTAATCTAGAAGTTCTTATACTTATTCCTGGAATGAATACTGTAATGGAATTATTTTTATTTAGTAAGACCATTCCAAGGAAAGTCTTGGAATAACCTCTATTTTGAGGTTTCTTTTTTGAATACTATTTTTCCTTTGCAGATATCAAAATTGCACGTTACAAAAATCTGTCTTGGCATCAAAGCTTTCTCAAGCTGAGTTTTCTGGTTCAAAACTGTTGCCTTGTAGTCTCAGTTCCTAGTATGTAAAATGTGAAAACCTGGGACCAACATCTGGAGTTCTTTGTATGTCAGTCTCTGGTACGGTGACTTCCCCACCAGTGAAGAAGAAAGAGTGATCACAGCAGTTTTGTCATATCAACATTCTCGCTTTGTATTACGTAAAATAATACAATGCTCGCAATGCTGTTTTTGTCAGGGTAGAATCTTCTGCAAATCTCTTGCATGCTGTTTTGTTTCATATGCCAGTGATGCACTCTTTAAAAGGAAGAACAGTTTCCCACGCTACATTAATAGAATGCTTTTGAGAGGATCTTATTTCTAAACCATGTATTGGGGAGGGGGGAGGGGATTAAATGATTTACCCTACTGAGGAAAAAGTGAGCCAACTAAAGGAAAAATGTCAGTCCTTTTTGTATTTAAAAGTTTTGTAAGTGATAGTGCATAATTCACAGAAGCTCTTTATTCTCAATTTTAGTCCTTTAATCAAACCAAAGTTATGGAAGGGGACATTTTATAGGGGCCATAAGATCTCATAGCCTGCCTTACCAGCATTCTCCCTGTCACTGCCTAAATTTCATATTAATCATTGCTTGCTTTTCTTTAGAGTGTTACCATCTATGTTTCCCTAATTAATACATTGTGGTTTTGAATTTTGTGGAGTTTATTTTGTGGGTAGTGCTAGATATTGAACTCAGGTGTCTTATGCTCTACACTGAACTACACCCCCAACTCCCAAAATCTTTTTGTTTGTTTGTTTGGTTTTGGGGATTGTGGGGACAGGGACTAGAATTTGAACTTGGGGCTTCATGTTTGCAAAGCAGACACTACCGCTTGAGCCAAACCTCCAGTTCATTTTTCTGTGTTTTTTTTTGTTTTTTTAAGATAGGACCTCTCAAACTATTTGCCTCAGGTTGGCCTCAAACTGTGATCTTCCCAATGTCAGCCTCACAGGTAGCTAGGATTACAGGCATGAACCACCAGCACCCAACTTTTTTAGGTTTTTTGGTTTTTGGGTTTTTTGAAATAGGCTCTTGCTGTGTAACACGGGCCAGCCTCAAACTCAAGGTCCTTCAGCTTAGCCTCCGAGTGCTGGGTTACAGGTGTGTACCACTGTGCCCATTGGAATCATATATTCTTAAGCAGTGGCTTCTTTGTTCACTATTATACTTATTTAGATAGGCACTATACTCAGGTAAAGAACTTAGTGATCATGGAAACTCATTCTGTGCATATTTATTTTTTGTACTCTATTTGTGTAGTCAAATAGTTTAAAAATGAAAGCATTTTCATCATTAAGTAATGATGTGTCCAAACCCTGCAGGGTTATACTGATCAGTTTCACTAGAACATTTTACAGAGTGATTGACTCCAGTTACTACTGCTGTACTCCAAGGGGGAAAAGGTTGAGATGGTTAAATTAAGTCCTTTGTCTTCAGATACAGAGAAGTAATTTTTCACACACCATTTTGAGATACTTGTTGACTGGGTTTCACTTAATGTTCACTATTATAAAGAAGTAGCTTTTCAAAATAAAATTTGGGGTTATCTTTCCCTAGCTTTAATTAGAGAACAAATTAGAGAATTTATAACTGAATTTGTCATATATGTATTATGACAAATATACATATTTGTATATGTTAAGTATGATTTTCTGTTTGGCACTGCTACTTATGCATACTAATATATACTAATATTATAGTTTGGAGTTGACTATATGAGGTTTCTAAATAATATATATGAAATAATTTAGAAATTATAGTGGGTTGTAAGAAACTAAAAATGAGAACCAAAAAATACTATATTCTTCATCTTTTCTAAATGAGACTGTTCTGGACAGCATAGAAGGCCTGGAGACAGGACTGTGTCATTATTTGGTATTAATTTTGGGATGAAAAGTGATATGAGACAGAACTAAAAGCAACCAAGGAAAAATGTTTTTAAATTTTTTCAAAGTTAAAATACAAATAAATTGGAAGAAAAATACATGCTATAGATTAGCAACAGATAGGGATTAAAATCATAAGTAGATACACCACCACCTATATTGTGTTCTTTCCAAAATACTTAACCCGAGTCTTATTGTTAGAAAATGGAAGGCAGAGAGACAGCTTAAACACCAGCCCAGGGTTTATTGTTCGGACAGAAGCCCTGTGGAGAGGGACCCCAGCAAGAGAGCTAGAGCCCACTGCCACACACAGGGTAGGGCTAGATACAGGGGGCTAGTGGAAAAGTACCAGGAAGGTCACTAAGGGATACCATTGCTGGGCAACCAAGAAAACTAAGTTGTAGTTACTCAGCTGTCCTTGGCACCCATCCAGGGAGTTAAAGGTTAACAACTGTCCCTTTGTCAGTCTTTGGGGTTAGGTGGGTAGTCCTAACCCCAAGGGGGGGAGGGGATCCTGTTCTAACATGGCTGTCCTCACTGTTAACCCAAACACTTACCATGATGTAATCAAATTCCCTTTGTGGGATATTGTTCAAGACATGCCTGGATTCTTAAAACAGATCAAAACTTTGCAAGTGGGATTATGGGTTGAGGGCAGGAAGACTACTCTAGATTGAAAGATACATGATGGCTAAACGCAATGTGTGTACCTTGGTTGAAACCTGAAGTTAGATATTTTAATATTTTCTCAAATACACTTTTTTTAAATTTGCTGTTGAGAAGTAAGCTTGGGAAGAATGGTTGAGGTGAGAGAAAAGAAAATATTTTGTTCCATCTCTATTTTTGAATGTTTAAAAATGAATGCATATTGCTGTGTGGTGGAACACTCCCAGTGCTTGGAAGGCAGACGCAAGAGGATCTCAAATTCAAGGCTAGCCTGGGCTACATATCAAGATCATATTTAAAAAAAAAAGGAAGGGAGCATAGTTTTTAGTGAAAGTGTATTGTTTGTAAAAAAAAATAATTTATTTATTTGTTTGCAACTGTTTGAACCTATCATTACATGATAATGAGTGAATAAATATTGTTTGAAATTTTAAAAACCAAATACACCCTTGGGAAAAAGTGTGTGGTATACATACGTACATACCTCCCATGACTCAGTACAAATAAAATGGAAAAAGGAAAATAAAAGATGAACTGCAGATGGCTGATAAACATGCAAAAATGATCAACCACAATAAGTTATCAAAAATTGCAGATTAAAGAAGACACTTTTTGTCATTGGACAAAAATCTGGAAGTTTGATGATACTGCATTAGCCATGGTATAGGAAACATGGATTCTCATCCATGATGATCAGAAACATAAATTGGCATTGCTTTTATGGGAGGCAGCCATAGTCAGTATTTACCTTAATAATGACTGCAATTCCTCATCCAAGGATGTGTCCTACAGAAATCCTTGAACAAATACACAAAGACGAGTATATATCTTTCTATACATAAAGCTGTCTGTGGTGTTTCAACAGCAGAAATCTGAAAACACCCGAGATACTTAATACCAAGAATACTTCACAATAAGGAAACAGTTACTAGAAGATAAAAATACAAGGCACAGTATTAGCATATAGAAAAACCAACAGCAACAATGACACATAAAAGCCTCTGATCAAAAAGGCCGCTGACAAGTTAGACAGCTTTTTCATGTTTATTGGTTATTCATGTTTTTTCCATGAAGATAAGTATTTTGCTTATTGTAATTGTTAAAAGTTCTTCATATGTCCCAGATAAAAATCTATTAGCAATTAGAGGTTGTGAATATCTTCTTCCAGTTTGTTTTGACTGTTTAATCTCCTTATGATATAGTTTAGCAGCCTTTTTTACATACTGCTAAGTTCAGTTTGCCAGTATTTCAATTTTTTCATTTATTCATGAATGAGATTAACTTCATTTCTTATTTTATGGTAACCTTTCTCAGGGTTACAAAAAGTATAAGAGAATAGCTAACTGTAAAGGTAACAAGCATGCTAAAAATATGCCCCCCTCCTCTTGTTTTTGAGAAATACTTTAAGAATTGTCTAATAGCATTGCTGGTTTATGATCTCATCAGGTTTAAGAATGTAAGTATTTCCTAAAGCTATAGTAGTATATCTAGGAAAAACAGCATGGATGATATTATCACATTCACTGACAGTGGAGAACAAGACCCAGTGAATCTGGGAAAAGTCTGGAATGTAGGAGGCTATCCAAAGGCTGTGTGCCTCAATGCAGCTTAGTAGTGAAAAAGTCCCAGGCTGACCTGGACCAGAATGAAGTCACAAGTTTTCTCTCATTAGGATTGAAAACACTGTCCTGCCACTTAACTTTTATTTAGAATGAACCATAAGACTCCTTGATTTGTTCACAAATTATCTTTTTATCTCAGTTCAAATCAACATCAAATAAGAATGTATCTGTAGTAGGATGGATGGTGATGATGGCTGATGACCCAGAGCATCCAGACCTCTTCTTGCTGACTGACTCTGAGAAAGGTGAGTTGTTAGAAAGACCAGGGGTTAAAGTATTGTGTATACATAACTTTTGATGCCCAAACCCAGTTTAATTGAGATACTCAAGGACGAGTTTGTGTGGTTTTATCTGTTGAGAAGAGCCGATTTTCCATACTTCATGGGAATAAGCTTGAAAATCGAAAGCACAAGTAATCCCTACAGGGATTGGGGGGTGGGGCAGGTTTGAAACTTTATCACTTTAAAATCTGAGATTATACCCTACTGTAATAGGGTGTTATTCTCAAATTCTGTAAGTACCAGTTTTCCTTTGAATAACTTATTCTGTTACTCTAATTGATCATTTGGCTCAGATCCTTAAGTTAATTAAAATACTTGACATATGATATATAGAGACATTTATGAATACAATAATTGACTATTGACCTTGAATTTGTAAAATGAATGGGAAAAACTGGAGGATGGGCTGTGTAGCATCACATCACACCTCCTGGCCCTGCCTGTTCCTTCAGTGGATACCACTGGAACCATCAGGAATGATCCTGTAGTGGTTGCTACTCTTCCTTCATAGCAACTGCCAGCTGTTGACAACACAACAAAGGAGGTCAAGAAAGAAATCATCCACTCCAAAACCTTTTAGTGATTTCACAACTGCAGTATTATCTTTTGTTGATGTCACAACTATATATTGACCTCTATTTATTCAGATGCCATTTTGAATCAACATACTCTGCTTTTAGGATATTACAGAGTTTTAAGTAAAAACTTAAGTCTATATGTTGGATACAAAAATGTCTTGAGGTAAAGTGATTTACAGAGTAAGAACTCCCTACTCAACATTCTTAATTTACAGCCCCTCAAAAATCTAAAACATTATTTATAAAGTGCATTTTAAAATGAGATCATTTTCATTGGATTTTGCTAACAAATTTGTTTTCCTTCAGTCTTCCTTAGTATACTTAACAGAACTATTTCATAGTAACTGAGGTTTTTCTGACGTCTATACTGAGGTCTTTGGCGGGGAGGGGCAGGGTAGGTACATTGTCACTGTGACCAGCTTAATTGTAGGGATGCTTTTTATTCAGAATGACCAGATGTCTGTGTCTGAGTTCAGCAAACAAAACAATAGTATCTGACTTACTGAACATTTGGTGAAGAAAGAAACAATTGCTTCTGAAAGTGAAAAAGGTTTTTGAATGTTAGACTCTCAAAAAAAAGCCATATAATGCTTAAATAAAATCAGGCTCTTGAGTCAATGAATGCAGTTATAAAGGAAAGAGTCTAGATCAATGAAAAAAGCAAATCTAATCTTAGAGTAGCTTATAGTACGCAAATCTCTGTTTATTCCCTACTCATATTTGTAGCCATATAAAATATCCTTTATTATGTGACACTCTTGACACACTGATAGTCAGTTACAGGAGCTACTGAATACCCACAACATAGGTGATTTCTAATTTCCTAAAAGAGAAGTGGTATCTCCTTAGATTTTCACTGAGAGCCCCAGCAGAACCAGAGATCTGCAATAATCTTGGCAAATAAAGGCATAGCTGTCGTTTAAGTGGTAGAAATATTGAAGCATTTTAGCATGTAAACACTTGGTACTAACGCTTACTATTTAGATAGTCTTGAGAAGTATCAAGAGCCATTATCTTGCAGTTTTATCCACACATACAAATCTAGAGAAGCCACACAATTATTTTACTTAGATACTATTTTTAAGGAGCCATAATTATAGTGACTTTTGTGGATGTGTGTTGTATGGGGAACCCTATATTGGGAAATTGGGTATAAATGAATAGAAATCTGAAACTGAGAACTGTACTCATATTTGGTTCACTCTTTTATGTCTAGCAGAATTATGTGGCATAGTCCTTAAATTTTTATTTATTTTCCACTCGCTTTTGATAATTTTAGGAAATTCATACAAGTTTCAAGCTGGCAGTAGAATGAATGCAATGCTGTGGTTTAAACATTTGAGTGCAGCCTGCCAAAGTAACAAACAACAGGTGAGCATTTCTCTGAATTCTCAGAATAATCCGTAATTTGGTAATATATTGAAAAGTTCCAATGAGCAGTGAGTATACTAGTTGTCGTTTTCTTTTTTTCAACAGGTCTCATAGCTCTAAGGTTCAGGCTGACCTGAAACTCATTATATAGTCCAAGCTAGCCTCAAAGTCATGAACCTCCTGCCTCTGCCTCCCAAGTACTGAGATTACAGGTTGACTAAATTTCTTAATGAAGTAGGAAATGATGTGGTTTTTATTCATCTTATTGACAACAGTCAGTAAGACATGAAGTCTACATTTTAGACATAAAACTAGTAAACAAAATTTCAAATAGTAAGAAATATAAAACAAGCATAATATGATATAGAATTAAGAAAGTAGAAACAACTTTAGGTAAATAAGTTGCATAGCAGACCTCTCCTTGACATGATATTGACATGAATGATACAAGGAACAGGCCACGTAAAGATGAGTGAGAGCAGAGAGCTGAACCACAAGAGACCCTGAAGCTAAGGTGCTCAAAACAGAAAGCCAGTGCTGGTAGAATGTAAGCTCTAAAGGGTATAAACTAGGTAGCATTTTAATTAAAACCATCCTAATTTATCTTTAATCTACAACTTGAGGTAGTTTGTGGAGTTTAAATGAAAAGCCCATTCTTTTTTAAGTATTGCTGGAGTGGGCTTTGTTGTAGTAATTTTAATTATATATAAAGGACCAATAGCGACATTTGGCACCATTTTTAGCTCAATTTCTTTTACCATAGTAGTGTAAAAGTGTATTTTTTTTACTGCTAAACAAGTCAAGCAGATGCACATAAATGGGTTTTTTTTTTCTGTATTTGCAACAATCAGAGTGGTAGCAGATTTATAAATAAATAAAACGTGAAGTTTGAAACATTTTAGAAGTCTGACTCAAATGCAAAATACCTTAAATCACATTCAAGCAACTTGGAAAGAAATGAGATCTTATTTAAATATGGATTTCTTATAACCAGACTTGCACATGAGCATTCGATTGCATTTGATTTATAATTCAGTTATGATTGTATTGTGCAACAGGATTTTTCATTCACAAGCTAACACGTGTAAGATGCTCATGGTTTTGAGTATAACAGGTTAACAGGTTTCAGAAAGACTGCTGACTAGGGAGAGCTGTTGGGTTGTATTAAAGGCTGAGATGGAGAGCACTGCCGTGAGAGTAGCTCTGCCAGCACAACTTTGGGAACCTGCTTTAAGGATTAAGAGTGTTTTCTGTAGACCTTAGAAGATTCAACTAATTTTTTTAAAACAAAGCATATTTTAGAGATTGCTGTTGAATTTCACACTTACAAGAAATCAGATTAAGTACAAAATAATCTATAATCAGTGAAGTATTACATAACCTATTAATTTTTCAGTCATAAACTGTCAAATCAGAATTTATCTAATGAATTTATTCTTTCAGACTTACTTTCATGATGATTTCACAGAGAAGTCCTTAATCATGTTTCTTACAGAATTGTCTGTACTGGTTTTTTAAATGTTCATGTAGGAATTCATTATAACTTAAAATGGATTATGTCAAGCATTTTCCTCTGGAATTTCACATTACACATATTGAACTCTTCTTTCCATTCATTTATTCATTTCTATAAACAAGAAAGATACTGTCTCTGCCCTTTCCACATCCAAATACCAATTTACTTGAAATAACTAATCTCAATGATTTTTCTCTAAAATGTTCTAGTGTGTTTTATTCATTATTCATAATTTATTATATTACCTTCTATCAAATTCCTTCTAAAAGATATTTATAGCTGGCGCCAGTGGCTCACACCTGTAATCCTAGCTACTTGGGAAGCAGGGAACAGGAGGAATACAGCTCGAGGCCAGTCCAGGCAAATAGTTTTCACAATCCTGTCTCAAAAATATCCAGTGCCAGAAAGGGCTAGCAGAGTGGCTCAAGTGGTAGAGCGCAGCTTAGCAGACATGAGGCCCTGAGTTCAAACTCCAGTACCACCAAAAAGTAAAATAAAAAAATAAAAGATTATTTAGGTCTGAAAGATTTGGGCTTGCCTAAATAACATGGAAAAGATAAGAAATACTAGTTGAAAAACAGCTTTTAACAATCAGTTTGTAATTTTTTTTTTTTAGGTTCCTACAAACTTGATGACTTTTGAGTAAAAGCCTGAGAAAGAAGAGTTGAACCATTACCCCTTGGTGGGAGTGGGGACCTGAAGAAAGGGCGCCAGTTGCAAACCATCCCGTGCCAGAAAGAGCCCTGAGCTCCATCTCAGCTTGGAGTTCTGAACCAAAAAGCACTAATTTCAGGGAATGAAGTGAGATATATTCCAAGAGAACAATAGAGTTGGCAAAACAAACTGCCATGAACCATGCTTCTTATCTCTGAACTGACCTGTGGAAACCACTGCCTTAAAAGAATGAAAGGAAAACCAACATGATACACCAAATAGTGTGTGTGAATCTTATGGCGGTGCTGTGTTTGGAATAGATTGTAGCTAATTTGCATTTATTTTAACTTTGTACTAATTTTGGAGGGAGGAACCACCTTTTTTAGATACACTTTAAAAAGGAAAAACATTTCTTATGGATTACATCAGGAACTGGCTTTGAACTAATATAGTAGGGATTATACCAGCAGCCCCCTCTTCCTCCTCCCCCACCCCCAGCAAGGTTTGTTCAGCCTGCAGAAGTGTGCATCCTCACTTGTTTCCTCACAGCAAGAGTGTGGGAATTACAAATGTTGATAATGTAAATTGTGGTTTGTTTGGGATTGAGGGGGGGTGGTTTTTTTGTTTGTTTTGGATGAGGAGAGATCTTTTTAAACACTAATTTCTGAATTTAGTACATACGGGGAACATTGTTTCCTGTCGGAGGCACAAAAAACAAAGTGTTCACATGCCAGAGTTTTTTTAAAGTAGGCCCCAGAAAACATGGTTGTTTTTAACTGGGTTTAAAGTTTAGCTTCCTCTATGAGTTCATTGTAGGTCAGACCACATATCTGGTAGAGAACTATAATCCCAAAATAGTTTCCTGAGGTTTTACATTAGTTAGGTTTTTTTTTTTTTTTTCAAGTTAATTGGATTATCCTTTCTCCCAGTCACAGATGATTTTTATCATCAAAGGCTGGTAATATGGATATTTTCTTTAACAGTGTTTAATGTGCATAATGCCAGAGTTATTTTTTTATTCATTGTTGGCTTAAGATTCAACATCATATTCGTTTAAAAGATTCTTTATTCGTGTGTATGTATTTTACCATAAGACAAAATAATTTTAAGAGTGATAAAGGCTAAAGTTTGAGGTTCTACAAATTTTAAGTCTCATGCCTTTCCTCCTTATATGACTTACCATAAGCATACCAAACCATTTTCCTAAAAGCTTACTTATAGGTCCCTGACACGAACCATAATTTGTCAGTAATTGACCAAGCAGTCTTAAGAGAGCTCTTCTATGCAATAATGCATTCAATAGCTAACAAATGCTGACCTTAAAAATGAAAAGTTTGAAGATGAGATACCTTAGAATAAAAAAAAGAAAAAACACTTGAATAAAGATTCTATTGAATGTTACAAACTTGTGAGGCATAAATTTTAGTAGTGGCCCAGAATAAGAAAAGCATTTTGACCGGTACCTATTAACCGACTTCTGTTACTTTGGGCCTCACGTGAAGTTCCTCACACTTGTATTCTTAAAGAATTGTATACTTCTTTAAAAGTTGTATTTTACCCTTAAGTCAATTAAACTTAAGTAGAAAATACTGCATATACAATAAGTAGCTAAAAATCTCTCCAAAGGAAAGCAAAAAATCTTTTTCTGAGTGTTTTTAATTTAAAGGTTTCAAATGTGTTTCTCATATAACAGTTAGAAGTACATAGTGACATAGGCTACAGAGTGCAAGTATTGCCTGTGGTGAGTGATTTTTCAATTAATCTACGCTTAACCCATGTTAGGTACACATAGATACCATCTGCATAGCCAGCAGTATTACTGTGTAGACCTTGCACATCTTTTATTTTGCATTTTTGAAAATTTCTTTATTTTTGTTCATAAATAACATTTTTAATAGTATATGTGCTTTTTAAAAAATACTGTAAGTTAGAACCCTGTGGATTTTTTTCTTACTATTTTGTCTTGAATAAGCTAAAACAGATACATATTGGAAGTTAACTATATCTGTGGAGATAGCAATTCAAAGTCAGAGCCTGACATCACACAGTTTTGCCAAAGAGAGAGCACTAAGATGGGAGATGGGTTTGATATTTTCAGTTCTAAACATTAATGGATGCTTTATAGAATAAGAATGGTGTCCCATATTTGAAATTCTGGCCTTTGAAATTCTTAAACTTCAGTAGAAATAATTTTTCTGTCATCAAATTTGTTCATTCAAAAGATTAGTCATAGCTTTTTGGGATTATTTTAGCATTTGAAACAAACTGAAGCGAGTGAGAAGTGAATTGAAATAGTGTGGGTGAGTTTTTGATCTTCAGTTCACAATATGATACCTAATTATAATCCAGGCAATGACAATATAAATCACCAAACTACACTAAATATTTGGGTAGTTTATTAATGAGAAAGCAAAACTTCTTATAAAACCAGCCTTCAATTGTAAATTAGTGACTTAGTAACTCAAAACGCCCATCAGCATCAAGCTTGTTTCTAATGTAGCCAGGAGGAACTCATTAGAAATTCAAGAAAATTTAAGTCATTTGTGAGCATAATGACTGGCATATTATATAGCGTGGGTGGTGAAATAAAAATATTAAAGTTAATTGCATAATGATCTTCCCAAGCACTGTTTTTGGTTTCATTCCCCGTGTTCGTGTTAGGACTTTTTTTCAGAGTATTATTTTTATTATAACCTCTAATCTCTAAGAACTGAAGAGAATTGATGAAACACATGTTCCTCTGTTTTCTTCAGTGTGTGAATATCATTTGTGTAAACATTATAGAAAGGGATCCAAGCAGTTTGAGTGGTTTTTGTCTCCTAGGCATGTGCTTCAATGACACATACTTTCCTGTGTGGAAAATTGCAATTGCAGTACCTTCTGTATAGATTGTATTGGTATTGGGTAACTTTATGTCAAGAGTCAGGGTGTTTATAGCTGCAGTGTTTTTGTAAGTGGCTTTTATTCCTCTTCTAGAAGATTTATAAAAGAGCCCAAGAAATGCTATTGCTATGGGAGGAAAAAATGTTTACAGCCTCTAGCAGACCTATGCTACTTGAAGCTGGTACCTCTTAGGAGCATCCAGTGAGTTTGGGTATTATTAGCATCCACCTGTCCAAGTGACTTTAGCCTGTTTTTTTTTCCAAGGTTAAATCTATAAGCTGTATACGTTTATTACTGAAAACAAAACTATGGGGCATCATATTAATTGGAAGTAAATACTAATAGTAGATTTAATACATTGGCTTTTTAAAAAAAATATATCCTCTGTTAATTTCCTTCCTGGTTTTTGAGACACATTCCTTTACAACCAACTTTTAAACCACCAAATTATCTTCTGTAAACAAGGACTACTAGTGTTGCGTAACAGAAGATGATCTTTAATAAAGAGTCTGCTTGAAAGGCTTTTAATTGGATCCCTCTTTGAGAATGAAGATGCACAGCGGAACACTAGTACTACTGTTGCATGATATAAATAAGGCGAATGATGAGGTTTGTCTGACTTCTTTTAGTTACCTTTTAGGGATTTGCTTTTATTTCATCCCTTTTGTATTATTTCTTTCAAACATTTTACAGTGAGAGTGGTATTCTGTGTTTTCTAAGCCTCTGAGATACAAAAATGGTAAATTACTTTCTTTTGTGAACCTTCACCTTTTCAGAATGATTTAAGTACCTTTTTATTTTGCTAACCTAAAAATGGCTTGTGTCTAAAGTGACTTCTATTTAGAGGGCCCTAATGAAAGAGATCTGTGCATAGAAACCCTTCAACTTACTGAAACAACTTAATTTCACCTGTATCTCCAGTTTTAGTATAGGGAAAATTTGACCAGTGCCTTATCAGTTTGAAGACCAATTTTTAGGGCATTGAGCATGACAATAACCATTTGGCCTCTTCCTCCTCTTACCTCAGGAGTATGTTGGCCCCCTTTCCACAGCTTAATCCTGCAGCAAGCCTAAGGAAGTCTGATGGCAGTTCTCCTTGGTTACGGAGTCTTTTAGAACAAGCTCCCACCTCGCTTCTGTCTTTTCTAGGTAGGAGATTAAAAGTAAATCCAATCAAATCAAACTTTAAATAAGCTAAGCACTCTTAAAAACAACTTTGAAGAACATTCATCCAGCTGGATTCAATTTCTTTTTTCTTTTTTGTTTTGAAAATAGATTTAATGATAAGGCCTTTTGTGAAATCTCTAAAAGAACAAGATACATGTAGAACAATTTGTTGGGGTTTTATTAGAGCCATTAAAACACTGAATGACAGTCCCTTTGGCCACAAGTGAGATTTACTTCAGTTCGTTCTTAAGTTTCAGAACAAACAAGTACACATTTAACCTTGCAGTTACTGTTTACTTGAAAATATTGTGCAAGTGAAAACTCCAACATATAAATTAAAGGGAAATTAAGGGACTAAATTAGCTTTCTCAGTAAAAGCAAGGTTTGGAAATACTTTGCTTCTCTGAAATGATTGGAAGACTTCGAGCTACTGTTGTTTATCTGCACTAGGATCCTATCTTCACGTTTTTTAAAGGGCTAGTGTGTTCCAGGGTAGACAGACATAGTCTTTAAACCCAAATGAGAGTTAACTGGTCCTTGAGGGTTATTAGAATTTAAAATGTGATTCTAGCCATTTGGACAGAAAATCAATGTTAGGGTTAAAAGAATATATAATTAGAGTGCTCTGGGATGAAACTTTTCTCTCCCTTAACAGAAGAGCAGAAAAATTCATAAATACTCACTTGTGCTCTAAATACCGGCTAACAAATGTTGTTTGCCCTGAAGATGCCACCTGCTAGAACTCCTCACAACATAGTCCAGTAATTGCATAAGTAGGACTGTAAAATAGCTGATAAGTTACCAAACTCTCAAGTGTTTTAACACCTTAATTGGTGACATTCATTGCTTAACAGCCAAGGGAAATACCCTGGGGAATTGGGAATCTGGTTCACAGCATAATCTAAAAGAGACTAAATGTGTAGGGAGAAGTACCCAATGATAGCATACAGGAAAATGCAAGCCATTTTTATTCTTTATCCCAGTTAACTTGAGGTACTCTAATGATGAAGCACTTAATTGCATTATGACCTCCTTGAGTGATGTGCAACTTGGTTCCTCTCTCATTTTTTGTTTCCTTTTAATATGCAAATGTGAGTGTGTGACCTTCATTCAGTGTGTTTGCATAAGCTAACTTTAAATGAATTTAAGAACAGTTTTCTGAAATATTTCTATGGAAATAAATCACTTAAAACGATAGATTGTGTGAGGATGTTTTGTTAAACTTTTATCATTAATTTTTAAAGTGCAAATCAACTGTAAATTGATTTTTTTTTTCACCTTTCAAAAGTAGTCATCAGAGATTGCTGCTACAGGAAAAGTTCTGGCTGAGTAAATTTTAGTTGCCCTTTTCTAGCCCAGAATGAGAATGTACCCTGTCATGCATATAGAGGGGTTTTGGGACATAAATCATAAGTGTCTAATAATCTTCACACTGTGGATATCAGCAGTCCCCATTGCTGATATGAGGTCCTAAGACCTCATTACAAATACTGTGTTCATAGGTTTTAAGACATGACATTTTTAATTCTACCATCTCTGAAAACAGAACCTGTTGTCAGCCTATGGAGCTTTAAATCAGTAGCAGTGTTAGTCTCCTGGAAGACATTGGCTGGGTATTTGTTACACCCTACCTTACAGAATTCCACATAAGCCCAGAAGATTTGGGAACCTCCTAGCTAGGGCTAAATGCCCAGGGTAACCATAACAAGTTTCTTACCTTGTTTAGTGGCCTTTGAAGAGTCTCGTTGTTTTACAGGAACCACAAGAGAGTGACATTTCACCAGTGGTGTCCACCTTTCTTTAGTTCACACAGTGCCAACTTTGTCTTATAATAATTTTCCAGATACACATATTTCTAGGTTCCATTTACTACCATATTGTCTTCATTACTGGGTAGATACCTTAAATATCTGTTGACATAATTGTGTGTTCTTCAAAATTGCCTCAGATATTCTTGATGCTTCCCTGTGAATTCTAGTATCAAACTAGTCATGTTCCATAAAAACACTGTAGTTTTATTGGAATTGCTTTGGATTATAGATTGAGAATTAACAATTTTTAAATGTTTTACTCGTTTCACCTATAAGCATAAAATGGCTCTCCATTTATTTAGGACTTTAGATACTCTAATAATATTTTACTATTTTCTCTCTAATGGTATTTTACATCTTTTACTTATGTCTGATAAGTTACTTTTTGTTTTTACAGTGGCTTTTTTTACATTTCCTCACTGGTTATTACTGTGCATAGGAATGCTATTGATTTTTACATTCCATCCTTATATCCATTAACCTTTTTGAAATTGTTTAGTTCAGATAGTTTGTAGATTTTCTTGGAATCCTGTTAACTGCAAATATGAACAGTTGTCCCTTCCCAATTTTTTTTATCTCATCTCTCTTAATTTGGCTGGGACTGCAGGACAGTACTAGGTTAGACAGCATGTCAAAGAATGTTAATTACCCAGTCTGAACCCTATGCTTGTTCTGTTACAACATAGCCCAGATATATTGTTTTTCATTTTATTTTTAAGCAAACAGATTTTTTGCTTAAATTTAAACTTAAATTTCTGCTTTTGTGTGTGTGTGCGTGTGTGTGTATGTGTGTGTGTGTGTGTGGTACTGGGGTTTGAACTCAGGATACACACCTTAAGTCACTCTTAGCCCTTTTTTGTGAAGGATTTTTTTGAGATAGAGTCTTGCAATCCTTCTGATCTCTGCCTTCTAAGTGGCTAGGATTATAGGCATGAGCCACTGGCGCCTGGCTTTTTTTGTTGTTTTTAAATGCATGTTTATACTCTGAGGCAGAAAATGGACATTTACTTTCAGCCACCACTGGATCACTCATTAATGTTATCCAGTGTCAATACTAAATAAAAAGGTTGGAGGCAGGGCTCAAGCAGTAGAATACCTTGTCTAGCAAGCACAAGGTCCTAAGTTCAAATCCCAGTACCACCAAAAAAATTAAATGAGATACTGAGCCACAGGATATTGCAAATCTAGGGTATCAACTTGTAATTAAATCACTTTCTCTATGCTATTGGTTCTCAAGTTGTCCCTCAGGAGATATCTGTCAGTATCTGGAGACGTCTGGTTGTCACAACTGAGGATTCTGCTAGCACCTAGTAGGTAGAGAGACGGGATGGTGCTAAATATCCTACAGGTGTAGGACCCTCACCCCACCCAACTCCAACTAAAAATTGTCTGTTCCAAAGTATAAGTAGTGCCCTGATTGAGAAACCCTGTTATTACTATATCATAAACTCAGGATATTGATCTTGGTGGTTAGGAACATGTGCAGCTTATGCTTGGACTTTAACTCTTCCCTTTTTCATAGAATTTAGCCTGCTGTATGTAGGACAAGAGAAACTTAAATACCATAGAGAATATTTTCACGGCCTGAGCTGTTATGTGTTGAAATATCTGCTGATTTAAAAGCTGTGTATTTTCATCTTAGGCAGACTTAATGTATTCTAAACAAGGATACATCTGCAGAAATACTTCTCTTCCTCTATGGTTCTTATAGTTCTGGAAGGACACAATAGGCTATGAGTATATCAGATTGGATCATTTGTTAAGCTAATCTGAGCTTTAATTAAACCTGAAGCTTTGTTTTTTGTTTTTGTTTTGGTGGTGTGAGCACATATAAGATTGCTGTTGCATTGATGTGTTAAAGTAGGAAAAACTGTTGAAATAATTACTAGCCAGTGTGCATTAGGGCTTAGAAACCAAGCCAGAGGGTGGCAGGAGATATGCAAATAAGCCAACCCTAAGGTGGTGAGGCCGATAACACCAACTGTGAGGTCACCACGAAGCATAAAAACCCAAGCCTCACTACCACGCATGGCTCCCCACTGAACGCCAGAGACCACCGCTGTCAGGGCCGGTCCCGAGGCTCTGACATAGAGGCGGCCGCCACTTGAGAGCGTGCCCCTTCTCCTGATGACCGCTGGGTGTCGCCAGTGAACCGTGAGACTGAACCTGCACTGAAAACCACCGTGAGGAGTTTCCCCGGGGCTCGGCTGGACCCCCTCATCGGCTAAGAACCATCGCAGGTGAGCGAGGCTTGGAGAAGGCCTGAGTAAACTCCTGGCTGGCTAGGGTAGCAGAGACGGGCATTAGGATCTGTGGGAGAGTGCCTTGTAAATTTGTTTAAATAAAATCCTGTTCTCTGAAATAAGAGTCTCCTGAGTACTGTTTACCTGTACTCGACTGACTCATAAGCGCTCACGACAATTGGTGTAGTTGGTAGGATCTCACAAAGGGGATTATGATCCTGGCTTTTTGGCTTTTTATAAGCCCAGCACGAGAAAGGGCGATCCAGACACAAATCTTGGTCCAGGAACTGATTGAGGCATTGGAGGCACTTGAGCAAAGGAAAAAGGAAGGGTGCAGGGAGCAGAAACCTTGACCAACCACCTGTACGAAGCCAACCCAGCCTTGTTGGGGAAGAGTGGGTAACTTGGGTGAAGCCACCCCTTGCTCCAGAGCAAAGAGAGCCCCCAACGCTGAGATTCTCTCGGAGGGATTTTAGAATTCACCCCCAGTGAAAAACGGCAAGTGGCTATGAGACAGTGGATAGCTAAAAGATTGTATAGAATTGGAGGCTGGCTGTTAGACAAACAAATTTGGGAACTAAACACAGCCGGATCCATTCGTTGGTACTTAGGGAAGGCGCTCATTAAGAGAACATTTACCCTAGCCACCTGGTGGGAACCTGAAGCCTAGGTCATGGCAACCTCCAGCAGTAAAGTATGGGAGAAGCTGAGAAGGAAATGGGGTAAAATTAAGACAAGGGTAGAGAGAGAGCCAGGGTCCGCTTGGAAGGATGCTAACGCAGAAATGCTAACGCAGGAAAAATTTAAAGATTATCCTAAGGGGACAGATATAACCATTCCCCTAACAGACCCATACACTGTAAACCCCATAGTGAAAAGGGCCCAAAAGGAAGAAATAGCAGCCATATTGTGCAAAATGATAGATGACATAGATATTGACCAAAGAAGGGGAAAACAACTAGTCAATAAGGTCCTAGGCAAGAATAACCCCTTCATTGAGGCATGCCCAGCAACAATTTGAAAGGTGACTTACACCCCTGTAAAAGGGCGTGTGTGAGGAGTCAGGAGAGACCACCATAATAAAAAAGAGATCTCTGACAAGAACTGAGTTGCAACAATATAGAACAGAATTTGCCCAGAAAGGAGAGAAAGATGTAACCTACCTAGAGAGAATATGGTCTAATGGAGCTGATATAGAACTCTCGGCAGCTGAAATGAAACAGTGGGCAGGTATGATAGGAAACCCCCACATACACAAGGGACTACTGGTGGCTCTGGAAGCACGCATAAACAAGGACCTTGTTTGCCTGGATAACAGAGGCGTAGAGGAATACAGTACCAGACGTGAATATGTCCTCTGTAGAGACAGAGGCAGTTCAGTGGAGGAATTTAGATGAGGCCATAAAACTGGTAAGGAAGGTAGGGATTTTATATAAAGTTTACCACCCCAAAATTAGGACACCATTGGGGGCACCAGTCTCAAGAGACATGAAAAAGATAATTATAAAGGGAGCTCCAGCACATTTAAAAATGACCTTAACAGCCTTAGCACAGGCAGAAACTTTACAGGACATCACAGACTTTATTAAGGAAGTGAGAAACTTAGAAAAATGCAAGGTACTGTCCTTCCCGGTAGAGAGGAAAAGAGAAGCTAAATGGCCACCAAAACAGATTACCACCTTTATGACTGAAATACCAACGTGCTTCAGGTGTGGTAGGCCTGGAAGGGAATGTCATTGCAGGCAGAGACAGAATTTCCCAACCAGACCCCAACCACAGGGTATATACAGATCCCCGTTTCCAAAAAATGGGGGAAGCCCCTCCGGGGGCCAAATGCAACAAAAAAGGCCAGGATGGAACAAATGGCGACAAGTGATGAGGAATATCAGACCTTTGGGGGACCCAAACATGAGCAGAGGCCCAAGGCTGGAAACACACTCATGGGGACCAAGGTTATGAGGCCAGGCAGCAGAGACACCCCAGACGTCAGGCCCTACATCCAACTACTTAGGACTTGTCAATGGACAAACCACTTCCTAACATTTTTAATTGATATAGGAAGTGAAGTCACAATTATCACATCAGTGCCTTGCACCAAACAACAAGATCCTATACAGATACAGGGAGTAAATGCTGTAAATATTGCTTATAGATGCCCAATAAGAATATTAATGTATGATAGAGAGCCTATAGAAATAAATGCAGTCTTTATGTCCGCAGCAACTGACTTACTGGGAATGGATATTATTCCACAAATATTTGGTACATGGCTACCTTTAAAGAAAAATAAAATGTTACAAGTAAATCTGGCAGAGGTAAAAATAGAACCAATACTACTGCCAGAGATACAACCTTCCTTTACTAAACAATATCTGTTGAAGGGAGGACATGATGAAGTGACAGCATGCATAAATACCCTGATAGACAAAGGAGTCACTGAAAGGACACAGTCCTTTAATTTTAACAGCCCAGTCTGGCCGGTTGAGAAATCAAGTGGCACCTATAGATTCACTGTGGACTTTAGAAAGATTAATAAGCTTTCACCTGCAATGCCTGGTAATTTACCAGATGTATAAGACTTATTTTATAGAATACAAAGGAGCATACACGTGGTTTGCATTGGTGGACTTATCTGATATGTTCTTTGCCTTACCGCTGCACCCTAAATCTAGAGAAATGACCACCTTTACCTGGAATAACAAACTATCAATTTAAAAGATTACCACAGGGATATAAGAACAGCCCCATCATAGCGCATGTGACACTACAATGATCACTAGACAAATTAAAAATCCCAGATGAATGCTTAGTACTGTCATATGTAGATGATATAATTATAGCTGGAAAGAGCAAAGAAAAGGTATCAAAATTACTAGAGGAGACAGGGGAGACATTAAGGAAAGATGGGTGGACAAAAAATCCAAATAAAATACAAAACCCACAAGATTCTGTTAAGTTCTTAGGAGTAATATGGATGGTGACAGGACCAAAAGTCCCCAACACAATCCTAGATAAAATTGCCAATTTAAAAGCACTAACTAATAAAATGGAAGCGCAACAAACTATTGGATTGTTTGGATATTAGAGAAATCATATCCCATATTTACAGATCCTATTACAACCCTTGTATCAGGTTATTAAGAAGGCCTCTGAATTTGAATGGGGCCCACAACAAGAACATGCCTTTAAGGTAGTAAAGGAGTTGATAACAACTCATAGTCAGTTATATACCATTGCACGCACTGACACTGTGATTCTGGATATTTCTTATCAAGCAGGATATGGAAACTGGAGTGTAATGTGTAAACGAGGTTCACGCACAGTACCCATATCATTTTATTGTAAAGATTCCCATATGTGGAATCCAAATATACAATTTTTGAGAGACTCACTTGGATGCTCATGGAGGTGGTGAAAACGGTGTGCCTGGTCCTGATGGATCAATGCCTATTAATCCGTAGCCCAGCATCAATATTGGACTGGATCAACATGAAAGGGGAAGCCCTAGCCGGAACCCCGTCTGAACCCAAGGTGTTACAATGTAAGTGGTTCCTCTCTGAGTTCCTCAATAATCATAAGATCATGGCAAAGGGGAAGACTGCACTCTGGGTGGAGGAGATTGCCTCAGCCCTGATGGTGCCTGGACGCTGGGGGACAGAGAGAGATGGGACAACTCGCAAACAAACGCCTGGTTCACTGATGGATCATCCATGCTGTGGGGTGGCAAGCTGCATTGGAAATCTGCAGCCTGGAGACCCACAGATGGGCAAATCCTCACAGACCAAGGCACGGGTAGATCAGTGCAACATGCGGAGGTCCATGCAGCCAGATTAGCAATTGAACAATCTCACAAAGAAGGATATAAAATTGTTAGGATAACTCTTGGGGATATACCCAAAAGAATGTGACACAGGTTACTCCAGAGGCCCCTACGCACCCATGTTTATTGCGGCACTATTCACAATAGCCAAGTTATGGAAACAGCCAAGATGCCCCACCACTGACGAATGGATTAAGAAAATGTGGTATCTATACACAATGGAATTTTATGCAGCCATGAAGAAGAACGGAATGTTATCATTTGCTGGTAAATGGATGGAATTGGAGAACATCATTCTGAGTGAGGATAGCCTGGCCCAAAAGACCAAACATTGTATGTTCTCCCTCATATGCGGACTTTAGATCAAGGGCAAACACAACAAGGGGATTGGACTTTGATCACATGATAAAGCGAGAGCACACAAGGGAGGAGTGAGGATAGGTAAGACACCCAAAAAACTAGATAGCATTTGTTGCCCTTAATGCAGAGAAACTAAAGCAGATACCTTAAAGCAACTGAGGCCAATAGGAGAAGGGGACCAGGAACTAGAGAAAAGGTGAGATCAAGAAGAATTAACCTAGAAGGTAACACGCACGCACAGGAAATCAATGTGAGTCAATGCCCTGTATAGCTATCCTTATCTCAACCAGCAAAAACCCTTGTTCCTTCCTATTATTGCTTATACTCTCTCTGACAGATAGTTTCTGTCAGGTAGCAAGGGGTAAGAGGGGGGTAAGTGAGGGAGCAGGGGAGGAGGGTAAGGGAGGGGGCGGGGGAAGGGGGAGAAATGACCCAAACATTGTATGCACATATAAATAAAATAAAAATTTTAAAAAATAATAAAATAAAATAAAATAATTGTTAGGATATATTCAGACTCATGGTGCGTGTGCAATGGTATTGCAGTATGGTCAGGGAAACGGAAACATACCAACTGGCAGATAAATGGCAAGGACATATGGTCTAAGGAAGATTATAAAAATGGACGAACTCTCCGAGTCTATTAGCATCTATGTGACACACATGGATGCACACACAAGAAAAGGTGATCCAACATCTCAGCATAATGAAAAGGCAGATAAGTTAGCAGCTGTGATAATTACCAGAAATACACCTTGGCAGGTGAAAGACTCCACACACCATTCTGTGACCTTATATAGGAAAGACAACTGGGCAGATCCGTGGCATGTGCATAAACAAAAAGGACTGAAAATGACCCTTAAAAGAGGACATAGGAGTTGGGTAATACAAGATAAACCTAAATGGACTAAAATGAATACATTTGGGAATCATAAGACTGAACAAAATGAGCAAATAAAATAACAAAAACTCAAGATATGTACCCCATCAATACAAGAACTAAGAGACCTCAATGAGGCATTAGGCCATTGTGGCATACATGCATTATTTACTTGGGGATAATTAAGGAATGTTGACCTGTCTTGGACAAATGTAAACAGGCCGTGGAAAACTGCACAGATTGCCCAATGACAGTCCAAAGATTTAGATATAGAGCCACCAGAATTGTATAAACCTAACTGCTTCAATGCTATAATATAGATTTCATAGGACCATTACAAACACGTAAGGGAGATTATGCATGCACAATGGTAGATGTACATTCTGGTGTAATGCTGGCAAAAGCACATAAGAGACCTGACACTATGGCCACCATATACACACAATGCTGTTGGTGGGCCATTATTGAGTCAGATCAAGGCATGCATTTTACTAGTCAGATAGTCAAGAAATGGGCTCAGGAGATGGATGTATGTGGAATCACCACCTAGCATACAACCCACAGGCAGCAGGTAACACAGAAAGACATAATGCATTATTAAAACTGAAACTACAGTATCTGAAGGATCTGCCACTGAGTAGAGCTTTAGAGATAGCCTGTTACGAGCTCAACTCTAGATTAAGGCTTGGCAGACCCTCACCCTTTGAAAGTGCCATCCCCAGACCATTTTTTAATCTGGGGGTGGTAACTCAGGGTAACAAGGTACTCCTACCACACAAGGTTACTTTGAAAGATCACAATAATAATCTCTCTCCACAGGGGACTATGTGCTCAGGAGCGCCAACACTGTGTGGACTACAGGGAAAAAGGTGACCTTAAAATCACTAAAATAGACAAGCTGGTGCCACGATGCCATCTTTAGCATCACGCTGCCTGAATTACATACATACTACTTACCGCTGCATTCTTTTGCTCATTACTGTAGTTATTCCAGTTTGGGTAGGAATCACAGTAGTTGGCCATTATACCCTCTGCCATGAAAGGAGATGCCAGGGCAATGCCAATACGCAATACCACCAATGGTACTAACCTCATGTGCAAGAAATTTACTAATCACACTTTGTGTATCCTGGATCACTGGCTCCAGTGATGCTAGATCTACCACCACCATTAAACCCACTAAGTACTTTCCTAAATGAAACTCTACCCACCCACAAACCTAACCCTACACTTAATTCCTCAATTTTCTTGGTCCCATGGAAATGCTTAGACATACAGCCATTTTTAAAGTATAGGCCTTCCTATTGGGCTCTGCCAACACATTGCTGTGCTAGAGGAAAGTGGGTGGCTCCATTTTACTGCAATGACTACTTTGAAACCAGGAATTTGTTCCATTTCCACCTAATGGGCAGAAAGCTATTTCCATCAGCCAGTCATGTTAAATCGAGTCCTGCAGCATGTGCTGAAAGTGTTTTATGGAGGAATGCCGCTACTGAGTCAGCCATTTATACTACGTATGCAGCAGACATTAAACTTAACACCATAATTTGGAAATCTCCAATTTACCATATATTCAATAACACCAAGGGATCCAGTTCTTACACCAAGATCTACACTTGTGATGATGCTATACTGACATCATTCCCTCAAATCTTCTTTTCCCCATTGTTCAGACAAGAATTGGGAACTGAGAATGAGCAGGGTGAGGATTATGAGTATGAGGACAGTGAGAATGAGGAGGAGGAGGAGGAAGGAAGCGATACTTAAAGTATCCATAGTACTCCCACAGTATTACCACAGGATAGACTTAGAGAACCTATACCAAATTTTGCTCCCCCAGAAGGCAGGAACACTTCGTATCTAGACTATCCCAATGAGCCATATGGGGATATATGCCCAGAAGCAGCTATGAATAAGAGTATCCCATGGTTCATGCAGAAAATGATATCAGGATAGTAGTGTGTGTTGCTAACTTCCCAAGTTTACACTATTACCATGGCAGTTCCTATGTTAGCACACCCAAGCTGACCAACCTGTCCTTCCCACGTATTCCAGCATGGATGGACATACTCCCATTGGGTGTACACCATTGGAGATTCCCAATTATTTTAACTGAATTACTGCCACAACCATTTCCACCAGCAGACCCTTCTTTTGCAGCTCAAATACCGACCAATTACGGAGACAGACTACACCAGCAGGAAGGAATTAAAAATTATACTAAACAGGAATTGATATTACAAGACCATTATCATTGTGTCTTGGGATTTCTTACATTGGTAAACACTACTGTGGATTTACCAAAGCCAGAAGAGGTACCCAAACATAATGCGCCTCTACAGAGTGCTCATCCCAAATTGGGTAACGACACCACAGGAGTGGCCATAATGTCATTCCTGTGTGCACAAAATTTCTCATACCAAGACCTTTCCAATGATACCACACTCCACCAGATAAAATTGAATTCTACCACTGATTCTGATGCAAATGTAAAAAAATTTACAATATCTCTGGCATCAGTTTATCCAAACCTATATTCTCCATTAGCTGAAATAGACTTTGGCATCAAAACAGCCTATAAATTTTATAATAGAACAGAAGATGGTAGTATTACTGAAAGTGTGGCTAGTTTCAATTTTTCATTACCCATCTTTCTGAATAAGACTTTCCTCGTCGCCTTTTTTAACCATACAGGGCAACCCGCAGACACTGGTACTGCACCCAGAATGGTGTTCTCTCACTTTGCAGGGAAAATGAATTTAACAGTGTATGCCTTAATGAATAAGACACTATACATAGAATAGGCACAATCCCAAGCAATTTAGAGTGTGATATTCCAACATATATACATGAAGCTCAATATATACCTAGACAAGTCCTACCATATCAATCTAACATAGCTGAACAACCTATCCCCCTAGACTTAGTAACACCAGTTACTAGAACTACCACACTTAATGCTCAAAAGTTAAATTATGAATGGCTACCAGGATCACTTAGGGCTATGACAAATTGGACAAACATTACATAGTATGAGATCAGTAATTATGTGGCACCCAATTACACCTTAGATGGCTTGATAACCTCTAACCAAGTCAAGAAATCTGCTTGCACAAGACCTTTATTTTTATGTTAAACCTATATATAAAACAGCACAAGCCAACAACCATACATTATGGTGGTGGTCCAATGCAGAGATGTGCACGCAGGAACTAACTAAAATACACCATTGTGGTGTCCTGTATGCATTCTCCTTCCTATTGCCATGGAAAGGAAGATGCCATACAGTGGACTTTGTAGCCCACAAACCTAGATGGAGAAATGATACATCCAGTGCAACGCCAACAGAAGGAATGTCAGTTTCAATGCCTGATTGGGACACAATATACCATTCAGAAACTTCATTTAAAAATGTTGGATAAAAGACTTTTCAGATATACCATGTGTACTGTATAGAGGAGGCTGGAACAAGACACTTAAATTTTCCTCCATACATTATAAACCAGAGGTTCTCTTCGTACCAAGAATATCAGAAAATACTTCTGATACACATAGACATATCATCTGGAGAGAACCCCTGATGATTTTACCATTGACTTACACCTCTTTAAGAATACTGCCTAAACCCAGGACAAGAGAGCTTACACTCACAATAATCTCAATAACATGGTGCCTAGGGAAATGAAATGTAAAGGTTAAAGCTAGCTTCCTTTTCATATGGCCTAAGTCCACCAAACAGGAAGCCCTTACAGTTCTTTATGGCATGTGTCATCGCAGCTGTAGTAGCAACTGTGGTTAACAACAACCTTAACAGCACCACTTTTCATAGCCCTGGATGACCTGAAACAGGTTACAAAACACCAAGCTGAGCCAATAGAGGCCCTATCAAGAGGTCTGAGTCAATTAACACAAATAGTACATCACTTAAAACTAGAAATAGAGTCCGTCAAGAATGCTCATCTTCAATCTGACAAGTTGGCAGCAGGAAGATTTCAGTGGCTTAAAGAACAATGAATCCTACAGGAACATGAAATAGAATGTCTTAAGGCCCAACAACCCTTAGATGCCATGATGGATGAAATTAGGATATTGTTCCAAACAGGCCAAGGAAGGGAAACAACACATTTTAAAACTATATTAAATGACAGATACCACTCAAGTTGTATAGATGGATATTGCAAACTACATCTCTTACAAATTTTCTTAGACAATGCAGTCTCAGCCCACTACACAACGACAGTCCCAAGAAAGTTAGGAGATAAATTTGTAATACCACAATCCACACTTTTAGTAGTGGGTGATAAATCAATTAATACTACATACTTTTACCCGAGAGACAGGGCAATACCTATCACACAAAACATATATATTACACCAGAACCCATGTTGCATACTGTACATGAATTAGACCTAGTAATAACACCCCTTAGAGATACAGCCACTTCTCTAGGGAACAATATATTTTTAGTATGCTCAGGTGATAATCACACCATACAGTATTGGTACAGAAATATATCATTTAATACTAAGGATAATGACACTGAGGCTCAAGACAAAACCTATGATACCTTTGTTGACAGAACCCAAGAAAGACCAGAAGGATGCATTATCCTAGAGAATGCATACAAAATCAATGTCACCTTCAGACACCAGCCAAATCCAATTTTCAATATCACCACATAGTCAAGACAGGTGTGGGATAGGAAAGTAATATCCACACCACATTATTTCTCATTTTCACAAGCAGCAGCTCCAGATACTTCAGCAAGAGAAGAAGCAATGACAAAAGAAGCCAATAGACAATTAGATATTATGAAGGACTTCATACATAAAAATGCAAAACAATTTGTAACCATGAATGATGCAGTCCATAAGGAATTTGAGCACATGGACAAACAATTGGTAGAAATAAAGAAGGCAGTGAACTTGGCTGAGACAAATACAATGGCATTTATCCACAATAGATATACACCCTCTCACTGGTCAACAGGAGATGTGTTAATAAGACTTAGAAATTTGACATTTCTTGTATCACCTTTTGGAACCCCTTCAGGCGGTTAAGAGATTTATGGCACTTTGCAGTGCTCATACTTATATTGTTTATAGCAATAAAACTACTTTCCCTATATTGCAGGCATTCTCAAAAGAAAAGTGCCGATTTGGCAATTTGGAAACTAGTTGCCCACAACAATGCACAGCTTCCATGCCCTTGATTACAAATATATGAATAATAGGAGGAAATGGAATTCCCAAACCCTTGGAGGAAATTATTTTGAAGAAATGACTTGGAACCACCTCTACCACACATATGCAATGCATACAGATGCTTATTTGATTATTAATAGGATGTTAAGTTTATGCACTATGAGTGTAGATTTTGTAAGGCTAGATTTGCAATATGTAATGGCTGGCAAAAGCAAAATACATACAGAGAATTCCTAAAACATCTTAAAACATGATCTAAACCCTCACAACACTTATGGGCATAAGCACCGCTACCAGGCGGTAGGCACCCTCCTTACATTTGGGGTAAGTTTGCACCTCTCACAATGAGTGTACACATATCCTTCAATTTGGGGCTATATGCTCCATAATCAACCTGAAACACTCTTGTGATTAATAGAATCCAAATATTACTCTGTCAAGCCAACCACGGATAACCCCATAGTCCTCCAACCGTTATTGGAGCACATTACCATCCGTGTGATTTTTAAACCAATCTTGATACATGCACTTAAACAATACCTTTCATTCCTTAATTGGAAAAAATACTTTGACACATATAGGAAAAACAAAACCATAGAGTTAAAAACCCTTTACAAAAGAAATATAGGATGGAATTTTTGTTCATATTGCAGGACTGAACACCCAGTAGGACAACACCATAGACAACTAGTAAGCAATACACTCAATGCTTAAACCAGAAATAACTCTTATAGTCCTAGACATAACATTTTCTATCACATACACACTCCTCTTATTCTTATTCTTAATCTTGAGGCTCTTTACTATTGATAGATATAGATTTTATAAGTCTTGATAAATAATGTTAAACGAATTCTTCTTCACTCTATTCCTCTTCTATCTAATGGGACTAACGTGGGGATATTTGGCAGGCTTATGTACTGCAAGACACACAGGCCCATCACACTTTTTACCATCATGCTCACAGTATATTCCATCCACTACTTATGTAATCCCCACACACCAAAACAAACACAAATAGTCAGGCCCATGTCCCACCCCCCTGTAGATAAACACAAATAATCACACAAGAGACACCATCAACTCCTTCTGGACAACGAACACCTTCAACATCTCAAAAACCAGAAGAAACTCTCTCCAACCACCCATTATATGTGATCCAGATGAACAGCCCATTGATCCAGTAGAACTAGGACCCACCTTTAATTCCCCTGCAACATGTGTCATCATTTCCAGTGCGGGTACCCTATGCTACTCAGCACTTGGAACCTTCATCGACAGACATGAGGCAATCTCCAGACTCAATGCTGGACCTCCACAACCCCAATCAGATGTAGGAGCAGGCACCAGGGCAAGAATCATTAACAATCAACTGAAGGCTGTGGACTTCAAGGATGACATAATACTACAGTGGAAACTTGAACATTGGTTCAACTTGGCAAAGACACAGCCTCAGTGGGTGGCATTTATACCATTCCCCCATCAACACAATGGACTGCATGGACGTACTTACAAAAATGGGCTGCAGAGGAGATTCACCCACATCCATCAACTACAGGATTTATCACTTTCTTCACTGTTTCCCACTTCTGCCGGGTGGTAACACTGGTCCACTTCCACATGTATGACAGGCTGGGCACGTGTCACTACTGGACTAATGAATGCTACACAGCATGCTATATGGGACATTGGCATCCCATCAGTTGGGAAAAGGCTTTTTATTGCAGCTTTCACATGGACATGAAAGGAGAATTGTTCCCATTCATGATGCTAATTAACTCTTCCAGTTTACCATGGAACTTGTCCCTGAGGCCCTATGCTGAAAACTAGGACCTCAAGTCCACCTCAGGGAGTGGACTGTGGTGAGCACATATAAGATTGCTGTTGTATTGATGGATTGTGTTGTGTTAAAGTAGGAATCTACTATTAGCCAGTGTGTGTTAGGACTTAGAAACCAAGCCAGAGAGTGACAGGCAATATGCAAATAAGCCAAACCTAAGATGGCTGGCCCAATATGCAAATAAGCCAACCCTAAGGTGGTAAGGCCGATAGCACCAACTGTGAGGTCACCACAAAGTATAAAAACCCAAGCCTCACTACCACGCATGGCTCCCCACTGAACGCCAGAGATCGCCACTGTCAGGGCTGGTCCCGAGGCTCTGACATAGAGGCAGCCACCACTTGAGGGCGTGCCCCTTCTCCCGATGACCGCTGGGTGTCGCCAGTGAACCGTGAGACCGAACCTGCACTGAAAACCACCGTGAGGAGTTTCCCCAGGGCTCGGCTGGACCCCCTCATCGGCTGAGAACCATCGCACGGTGAGCGAGGCTTGGAGAAGGCCTGAGTAAACTCCTGGCTAGCTAGGGTAGCAGAGACAGGCATTAGGATCTGTGGGAGAGTGCCTTGTAGATTTGTTTAAATAAAATCCTGTCCTCTGAAAAAAGAGTCTCCTGAGTACTGTTTACCTGTACTCGATTGAATCATAAGCGCTTGCAACAGGTGGCATAAAAGTACTATATCCTCATTGCTGAGAGCTCAAGCAATACAAAAAGCTTTTAAGAGCAGAAGTTGCATGTCCAGCCATCAAACTACCCTCTCCATATTTAATAGAATATTTATCTTTAACTCAATTCCTGTAATCCTAGCATAATTTCTTCCTGACTCATACTCTGAAAACTTGATCATCAAAAGTTCTAACTCTCCAAAACGACCCTCATATACACTCTAGTAGTGTCACAGCTAAAAGTATAAAAATAGTCCTTCCTCTAAATAGACTGGTGATGCATTAAAAATTTTATTGCATAGAATTAGATGTAATGTCAATAAAATATCTTTGCGTTGAAAAGGCTTATTTGCGTAAAGTAGGTTACATAGAAAATCAGAGAGCATCTTCGAATGCTAAAAAATTAACCGGCATTTCTGCCTTCCTTATAACAGATAAATAATTCCAGATGTCAGAGTTCTTTAGCCAAAGCATCTATTAGATGAGCCATATGAAATTGTTAGTATTTAGCAACTTTTGATCTATAAAATGGCAATTTCTTACAGTTCATCCTAGTATTTTCCTTAAAGGGCCAAATAAGTCACAAGTCATAATTTTATTTCAGATGGTAACAAACAATAAAGATTAAGGCAGAAATTAATGAAATAGAGACTAAAAAATTATACAAAGTATCAATGAAACAAAAAGTTGGTTCTTTGAAAAGATAAATAAGATTGATAAGCCCTTAGCCAATGTGACTAAAAGAAAAGGGGAGAGACCAAAATAACTAAAACTAGAAATTAAAAAGGGGTATTACAAAAAAAGAAAAAAAAATCCAGAGGATCATAAGAGATCTTTAAAAGGCAATTAATACTGAAAAAATTTGACTACAATAAAACATAAGGCCCCCAAATTTGAGAAAGGGAAACGTTTTTTCTGATGGTGGTGAAAATTTTTGTCATTCTTTTGTCTTATTTATTACTGGAAACTGAAGGATTTTGCCCCTTAGTTTTCATTTTGAGATGTACAGTTTTTCTCACTTACCTAAGTGGTATATATTCTATGGTGTATTTTAATTCCCTGAGTTAAAACATTGAAATTACACTAGGCTAGGCATGGAAGGAGATTCCAGGAAGAAATGGAGTAGAAATTTCCATCAGTCTGTTTCCTAGCTAGACAACAAATCCTCTGCACAGTAGCCCTCCCTTATTTGTGCTTTCACTTTCCACACTTTGTTAATTGCAGTCAACCAGAGTCTGAAAGACATGGAAAATCCCAGAAATAAATTTTAAATTGAATGCCATTCTGAGTTACATGGTGGAATCTTGCAGTATCCTGCCTATAGTGTGAATCATCCATTTGTCCAGTGTATCCATACTGTTTGCATTACCTGCCCATTAGTCACTCTGTGGTTGTCTTAGTACCACAGTGCTTTTGTTCAAGTAACCCTTGTTTATTATTGTGGCCCCAATGTGCAAGAATGTGTGAATCTGTGATTCAGATATGCCAAAGAAGCTATAATGTGCTTCCATAAGTGAAAAAATGGAAGTCATCCACAATAAAAAAAGAGAAAAATCAGATTGTTAAGATCTACAGTAAGAACACGAAATTGTGAAGGACAAAGAAATGTGTGCTAGTTTTGCTATCAAACCTAAAACTGCAAAAGTGTAGTCATCATACACAGGTGCTTAGTTAAAATGAAAACATCATTAAATTTGTTTATATAGAGAGAAAACAGTGTATAAAAGGTTCAATATTAACTGTTTCAGGCATCTACTGAGGATCTTGGCATATATCCTCAGTACTGTAACTTGGAAGTCTGGATTCTACTGAAGGCTTGCAGTTTCTAGGGGAATGCTTGAACAGTAAAGTATGATTAATTTTGAATTTTAACTCTTAGTGCAATAACAACTGTCTATCCCCCAAGCACATGGCTGTGCCTGTGCTCCCTGGAGCAGCTTTCAAGAGTTAGAGTTGGGGCAGTAGGTGTGGCTTAAGAGGTATAAAGTGGCTGCCTAGCAAGTGCATGGCCCTGCCTGAGTCCAAAACCACAGTACTACACTTTGCCTCCCCACACAACCATAAAGAGTTGGCCATAAAGATTCTGACCTCAGAGGTCAGTACTCTGATTGCTTCTGATCACAGCTGCAAGGGGAGTGGTGGCCATTGTTGTTGCATCTCCTCCCATTGTTTCAAGTCTCCTCTCCTCTGGCTGAAGTGACTTCCGAGGGATTTAAAGAGCACTCTTTTTCCCTACCTCCATTTTTCTTTCATGCTTTTTGGCAGCCAGACAGTAAAGGCTGATATATTTTTTTTAAAAAAACAACTGCATATAAGGGAAAATTAGAAAGTGACTGTGCATACCAGGTACAGGCCAGGCTGCTTCTTAGCACAAAGACGGCCTACAACATCAAACAATAACAAAAGTTCCTTCCACTTCTGGGAAGGGGGAAGAATCCAGAATTTGTTCATTATTAGATTAAAATGTCCAGATTCCAGCAATTCACGGGGGATGCAAAGATAAGTATGACATGTTCAAAGGGGAAAAAATAGCAGTAGCAGTCTTTGAAATAGTCCTGAAAGCAGATCTACTATACAAAGACTTTAAAACATACTTAAGACTTTGAAGATGCTCAGAGAATTAAATATATGGAGGATGTTGCAGGGGGAGGGTTGTATTTTTTTAATGTATGAACAAAATGGAGATGTCAAAGAATTCCTAAAATTCTAAAGCTAAAAAACACAATAATGGAAAATTAAAATTCTCTACAGTGATTCCAAAGGCAAATTTGAACAGGCACAAGAAAGATACAGTGAACTTAAAGATAGAACAATGGAAATATTGTATCTGAGAAAGGAAAGAATAAAACAGAAGAAAGGTGAACAGAGCCCATGGGAAATATGGAACATTATCTGGAGAACAAGAGAAGGGGGCATAGCAAATATTTGAAGAAACTGAAGACTTCCCAAATTTGATGAAAGACAAATAGAAACATAAAAAAATGCAATGACTCTAATATGAACTCAGACCCACACTGAGATATTAATTAAACTTTGGAAAAACAGAGTCTAAAGCAGATGGTTGTTGTGAAGTTGTGTACCTGTGATCCCAACACTTGGGAAGCAGAGACAGGAGGATTGTGAGTTTGAGGACAGGGGTGCATAGTGAGACCCTATCTTAAAAAAAAAAAAAGTGACTGATATAAGGAATCCTCAATAAGATTATCACCAGATTTCTCATCAGAAAATTTGAAGGCCAAAAGTCAGTGGGTCTTTAAAGTATTAAAGGGAAAAAAAGACAACCAAGAATCCTATGTTCTGCAAAACTGACTTTCAAAAGTGAAGGAGGGTGGTAGGGATGTGGCTCAGTGGTGGAGCACATACCAGGTGGCCCTGGGTCCAATTCCTGAGGCAGGGTGGGAGGGGGGCAGGTAAGAGGGGAAGATTAAGACATCCCTAATAAACAAAAAGTGAAGGGAAGTTCATTACCATTAGGCATGCCCTACTGGAAAATACTGAAAGGAATCCTGCAGGATGAATGGAAATACATTCTATAGTAACTCTATACAAGGAAATAAGGACCTCAGTAAAAAATAAAAGCAGGGGTAATTATAAAAGCTAGTATTGTAACTCCACTTTTTGTTTTCTATGTGATTTGAAACTAATACCTAAAAATTATTAGTTCAAAAGCTATTATAACTGTGGTATATAATTCTGCATTTTGTTTTCTACATAGCTTGAGGCTAATGCACTTAAAGAATATTTTGAGTTACACAGTGAATATTTGACAACCAAAAGGAATGGGGACTGAGCTGCAAAGAAGTGGTTTTTATATTGTATGGAAGTTAAGTTGATATTAGTGCAAATTAGTTAAAACTTTAGGATGGTAAATAGAATCCAGATGATAACTATGAAAAAAAAATAGGTATACAACCTACACAAAAGGAAATAAGGAATTTAAAGATTGGGCTACAAAAAAAGGTAACACAAAAGAATGTAGGGAACAAGAGGCAAATAGCAAAATAACAAGAAGAAAAGCCCTTATAAGTAACTACTTTAGGTATAAACAGACTTAACTTTCCAGTCAGAAGGCAGAGCTTGGTAGAATGGGTAAATGCATGGTCCAACTATATGCTATCTTCAAGAAACCCACCTTTTTCTTTCTTTTTTTTTTTTTTTCTGTGGGACTGGGGTTTGAACTCAGGGCTTCATGCTTGCAAGGCAAGCGCTCTACCACTTGAACCACACCTCCAGTCCAAGAAACCCACCTTGATACAAAGACACAAATAGGTTGAAAGTGGGAGGATGAGAAAAAATATTCCATGCAAATAGTAACCAAAAGAGAACATGAGTTGCTATGATAATATCAGTCAAAACTCTTTAAATCAAAAAGGATTACAACCTTAAAAGGTTTGGTATAGCAAAAACATAAGAGCAATTAAAGGAATAAAAGGCATCCAAACTGGAGATGAAGTAAAATTATGTCTGTTCACAGAGGACAGATCTCTGTTGAAAATCCTAGATTGCACACCAAAAAATTATGACAACAAGGAGCAAAGTAGCAAGATAAACACAACACTCAAAAATGTTATATTTCTATATATACTAATAATGATCAATTTGAAATGGAAATTGTTAAAATAATTCCATTTATAAAAGCATCAAAAAAAAATACGTTGCAAGAATCTCAACCTGAGATACAGGACACTGAGGCAGTTTAGCAGGAAGCAACATTTTATTGTGCCCACACAGACCCAGCAGACTCGTGTACAAAGGCTGAGCCCTGAGAAAGGGGTCTCCCCTTATGTACCTTGCAAGCAGGTTACAGAAGCAAAAAGCAAAGCTCAACCTACACATGACTGCACGTGACTTCATTGGCTATTTCATTTCCCCAGTGCTATATGACCTTCATGTTTCAATTCTTTAAGTTTTATCTCTCTGCTTTGCCATCCCTTCCCCCTGCCTCATGATCAGAATACAGTCTGTCTGTTTCTCTTCTGGCCCTCCTCCCTGCTACATCATTGCCCCCTTTGATGCTCAGACCCACCTAGGATCAAAGAGCATCATCTTGATCTAGGGCTTCATATTTTTATAGCATCCATTATATGGGCAGCTGTTTTTTTTTTTTTTCTTTCTTATATATAGTGGCCTCTATAATGGTCCTGATAGACCAAAATACCAGGGGGACCAGGCAGGGTAAATATTAAGCATGCTCCTAGGATAAGACCCATCACACTGCTTTTATGACAAATGTAGTCTCTATTGTTTTCTTCGGGACTTTTAGTATCATTTATTAGTAACCTCATTAATCTAGGAGTATAGGCAGATTTAACATCTGACCTGTTGGTGGGTACATGATACAAAGTATGGCTGTGTGGAGGTCCCAACAATGGCTCTCTTATAACATTTAGTACATGGGGATAAGCTCGAAGGGTCAACCCAAAATGTAAGAGTCCAAGTGTGTAGAGGAGAGCTGGGGTGTGTCCCATTTTTGAGCTTCCTCCATGTGTAGACTAGTCAGCTTTTGGAGTGACTAGGGCAGGGCTGTCATCCCATTGCTTATGGTCCCCTGTTGTCTCCTGGGAAGCTGAGTCCTGCTGAGGAAGAGCACTGGTATTCCAAAGGGAGATCTTGGAGGGTGAGGCTGAGTCAGGGATACATTCCCACTCTGGAGAAGCTGGCTTTATTTGGCTGTGGTGGGTCCAGGGAGCAATTTTTTTTACTTTAACTGTAACAAAGACAACAACAAAAGGGCCCCTCTAATGGGTTTTAATGGTTGGACATTGTATTTTTTTACCCAGACAGTATCTTTTGGTTTTTTTTTTTAAACTGAGTAGAATTATGATGGCAACAATATACTATCAATATATATGTCCAAGAAAACTCATTGTTTTAAAAAAGTTAAAACTACCACATTTAAGTATCAAAGGACATATTTAGAGCCAGTAAAAATAGTAATTTTGTCTCTAAGTAGAAGACCCTGTCTAAAAATATGAGTTTGTATCTGGTTTTAATGCCGGATAGCCACACATGAATAAGAACTACTTCCTCAGTTCTCCCGGCCTTGGTTATTTTTGAGAGGTCTGGCATGAGTGACTCCATTTGAACTTTGATGGCATTCCCCCCTTGTCTCCAAACTGCTTGTCTCTGAGCAGTCTCTTTTGAAGATTTGTCTTCCATCTGAGTACTACTTAGGCCCAGTGCTGCTTAGCTTCTGAGACCAGACAAGGCTGTGGACTGAAGATCTTTTTTGATTGGTCATTTTCTTTCTTCATCATGATGATTTGCTCTTTTCTGGATTTTGTTTGTTTGGTTGGTTTTGGTTCCACACTGCGGGGTGGGGGGTAGTAGGGGAGGTGGAATAATGAGCAGATCAGGTGGGAGTTAGTGCCAAATAGACCCTTTTGGTCAAATTTAAGCAGCAAAGAGGCTTGGAAGGAGTGGCCCTTAGGCAATGGGCTTGTCTAAAACAAGGATAATACAAAACAAAATCCAAAAACAGATGTCTAAAAAGTTAACCTGGTTGACACATAAACACTTATTAGAGTCACTTTTTGTGGACTTCATTCATTGTAAATGCCCCAGAAGGATTAGAACTATAATGACAAAAACTTAAAAGAGCCATGGTTAAAATTTTGATGGACAATTTAGCAACTAACAGAACAGAATATCAATACCACTACTTTTTGTTACTGTGTTTATCTAAATTTTGTATTTTAGAAGGCTTGATATACTTGAAAAACATAAATATATTTAATGTAAGGAACCAGCAATAGTATCATAGCTCTATAGAGGTTATATTTACATATTAGTTCTTAAAGTAAAACCTTAGATTTTTATCAGTTGTAGGGGGGAAGAACAGTTTTAGTAAACCCAAATAGCCCAGTCACAGACACATATAGGGTACTGACTGTATTAGAATTACCCAAGACAACAGTTGTTTAACCATGAGGTCATCTAGAAAATTTTATATAAGTTGTTAGAAAATAAAATGCATGGAAGAGGCAGAGAAACGACTCAAACACCAGCACAGGGTTTATTGTTTAGGCAGGAGCCCTGTGGAGGGGGACCCCAGCAAGAAAGCTAGAGCCCACTGCCACACACAGGCTTGGGCTAGATATAGGGGCTAGTGGAAAAGTACTAGGAAGGTCACAAAGGGATATTGTTGCTGGGCAACCAAGAAAGATAAGTTGTAGTTAGGTCACTGTCTGCCCAACTGTTCTTGGCATCCATCCAGGGAGATAAAGGTTAACAATTGCCTCTTTGTTCGTTTTTGGGGTTAAGTGGGGAGTTTTTAGTAAGCAATCTGCAAGGGAGGAGGTGATCTGGTCCTAACATGGCTGTCCTCATTGTTAACCCCAACATAAACCAACTCTTAAATGAACATGACTCAGTTACCTTAGTAGTTAAAACCCTGAAAAAAATCACCAGAGAACACAGGTAAATATTTATGGGGAGTAGGTGTGGAGTTAGGAAACCTAATGGCCAAGAATCATGGCTCAGATGTTGATAAGGGATCACATCTCAGATTGTTGACATTAACAGATGGCTCATAATGTACAGCAGGATCCCACCAACCTGTAGTAAATGGAGGCCCCCTAAAATAACAGGCCAAATCTGGTCATATATATATGTTACTTGTTGAAAATAACTCATAAAACCTTTTAACTTAGAACCTTATATTTGTATGGAAAAAACAAGAAAGCCATCTTAAAATTATTTTTTGTATAATAACAACTTATAGAAAGCCCATTTGTTAATAGATCCATGTATTATAAGAGAGAATTAAACCCCAGATTTTATTTTTGACAGAATGAAATAGGCTAAGGTCATTTTTAACTACCCAAATTTTAAGATTCCTGTCCAGGTTGTGGCCCCCCTTTTTTTCTTTTTTCCTCCCTCTGGTCTAAGCCAGAGTGTTAACTCCTGAATGCCTGTATCCTAGTGAGACCTGATTGAAATACATTTGAAAACCTGTTTGGTTTTTTTTTTTCAAATGTAGCAGAACAGAGCAATAATTGTTTTTACATTTACTTTATAATAAGAACCATCCTCAAAATGTTTACACATTTAAATGTAAAAAACTTAAGCAGTTTGTAACAGAGATCTTTAAAAAAAACACCCTGGTTTTTTGTTACCTTGAATATCACATTAAACTTATAACAGCAGTTTAAGAACCATTTTGAAGATGCTTTCATATACACACACACATAAAAGTTTTATAAATTAAGTATGCCAGGAAAAAATGTCAACTTAAGCATGCATAAGATGAGCTGGAATTCCAGGAGCAAATTAAATTTTGCACAGTGCTTTAAACAAATTCACACACACACACACACACACACACACACACACACACAATTAGAGTGCACTCTCAAAAAGAGAAAAACATTTAAATACCCAGAGGGCTCGGTGGAATGGTGGATGATGCATCTGTTCTCTTGGGAGTCTCCCCCTTTGGAACTGAATTTTTTGTTAACCTCAGTTGTGGCTGTTAGGAAAAATGCCGCTCACAAAGAAAGCTCATAAGAAAAGTCTCACGTCCATAGAGCAAAGTTTAATGGCAGGCCCAAACTGCCAGGCTGGCCAGGGAAAAGATGGCGCAGCAGCGAACCTGGGCCAGGCATGGCTTTTACAGAAGGGGGAGGTTAAGGAAGTTAGGGCATGTGCAGCAGTCTCTGGTAGGGGTGGGGCTGTCTTAGAGCACGGGAATTTCTGTTAAGGGGCAGGGCTGCCATTTTGGACGATTCACAAAATGGCGACATTATTGTTCTATCATTCCCCCATTTTTTCTTTAATAATGATGGGGGTAGGGGCTGAGGATCAGGAATTGGGGTGAAGCGTCAGCCTCTTAGCTGCTTCCTGCTGGCAGGGGGTGCTGTATGGGGCAGGATCCTCAGGCTCCTATGGCGTCCTGGATGGGGTCTTCACAGTAGTTTTTTTCAGGCAGTTTTGGAGAAGTTGATACCCCTGAAAGTACAACTGGTTAAATTTTTGATTAGCAATAGCAGACATGTAGCATGATACAAGGGAGGAAGGTTAAGAATAGGAGAGCAAGAACATAGGCACTAGGATGGGCATTGGCCAGGAGAATCACTGTGAAATGTTGTTCCCTAGAGGATTCCAAGAGTCTTCTAACTCTCTTTTCCATTTTTCTAATTGTTTCTTGACAGGTGCTGCACTGGGGGATCCCATTGAGCTTGACAGCAGTGGGTGTTGTGGGAATGATCAGATGAGGGCTGGTCCATCAAAGTCCCAATGGAGAGGGTAGAAGATCCTTTAGGAGAAAAAGATTCCCTGGTTTAATAGAAATTGTTAGAGGATGGGGCAGGATCTGGTCTGCATGCTTTCTGAGAAGTTCCCTGAGAAGGTTAAGGTAAGGCAGGTAGTCAGCCAGAGGAGCAGAGTCTATTGGAGGCAAGTTTTCTAAGAGAAATTGGTGGCCATACATTATTTAAGACCCAAGTAGGAATATTAGGAGGAGACACAATAAAAAGGTGTCTGCTCAGGGACTGCATACCTAGGGATCTAAATTCTGCAAAATCCTCTAGCTCCCAGGAGCTGCCTATGGTATGGGGTTGGGGAGGGGTGGAAGATTGGGTCAATGCATTCATGACTCAGGGAGTGAGTCTGTCCCTTTAAGGCCTCACCTAGTTAGGTGACCTGTGGGAGGCAGGAGCTTCCAGGATTTAAATGTAACACTCTTGGATAAAAGAGAGCTCTAGCTTTGTAACATTTGTAAATGTTTGTACCATATTTAGATAAAGTATAACATAACACTGTTACGAGGTGGTCATTTAAGACACATAATCAAATATGTAAATGAACTCTGATTTAGTAGTACTTAAAGCTTGATAAGATCAGCAGAAAACACAAATAATTTCTTTGATAAAATCTTTCTCTATAACAATTTTTTGTAGATGTTACTCAGAGCAGAACAATATTAAGATAACCTTGTTATTTTATAGACATAGAGAATCTTATTTTAGTTTGACATGACCCTGAAAATCTTTTAGGCAACTCTTAGATTATAGTCAACTTTAACTTTATCACACACCGAAGCTTTTTATTATACACTTTCAAAACTTACTCAGACCTTTATATAGCATACTAAACCCTTTGATGGCTTGTCTTTATCCCTCCTATTTGAAACAATATTTAGGATAAACCCTTCTTTATAAAATCCTTTTTCATCCAAAAACATTTCTTTTTCCTTTAACTTCTCAAAAAATACATTTACTACCTATCTATATCCTTTTTAGTTGTTTACTTTGTAGCTTGTATTTTTAAATTAGCTTTTATAAGAATTTTAAATTTATTATAGGGACTGGAGTAACTAATTAGTAGCCCTTGTTGTTTTAAGGAATTGATAATAGTCATAAGGCCTCATCATCTCTCAGGCTTGAGGGGATATTGTTTTGGGTGTGGAAACTGTGAGGGATTTTTGAGTTTTATTTGAATAGGGAGGGCTGTCCTGGCTCACCCTACACTCATCTCATCAGTCCACACTGTGGGATCTATTTGTTCCTGAAGGAGGGGGCAGCAGAGATAGCTGCCTGGGGGGAGGAGAACTTGAGCTTTTAATTGAGATAGTAAATCCTGTCCCAGCAGGGACACTGGAGTTTTAGGTACTATAAGGAAAGGGTGACAGAAGAGGAGGTATCCCCAAGAGCAGCCCGGAAGCCGGGTAAATTAGTGCTCTGCTGCTTGCCGGATTTGCCCCAAACAATAATTTTTGTCATTGGACCGGGGACCAGGAGAAAAAGGTAAAACAGAGAAACAGGCTCCACTGTCTAGGAGGAAAATGACCATTCACTTCTCTACCATTATGGCTACCTGAGGCTCCTCAATATTGATATTTTTTTTTTCATTTTTCTTTTATTATTCATATGTGCATACAAGGCTTGGTTTATTTCTCCCCCCTGCCCCCACCCCCTCCCTTACCACCCACTCCACCCCCTCCCGCTCCCCCCCTCAATACCCAGCAGAAACTATTTTGCCCTTATCTCTAATTTTGTTGTAGAGAGAGTATAAGCAATAATAGGAAGGAACAAGGGGTTTTGCTGGTTGAGATAAGGATAGCTATACAGGGCATTGACTCACATTGATTTCCTGTGCGTGGGTGTTACCTTCTAGGTTAATTCTTTTTAATCAATCCTTAGGAGGTGGCACCTTGCCTTCTATCTGGTGATGGGGGGGCACTTAGACCTCCAGTGGTTACCCTTGCAGAGAGGGCAGGGTCCCGGTTGGGGGCAGGGCTGTCTCCCGGGCTGTCCCCCCTTAAGCATTCTCTGCAGAAGTGCCCCTCCTGTCCACCATGGTAGCAAGTTCAGGATACAGGCCCCAGTCGGGTAGGGGCAGCAATGAGGTCATGTCTCTTATCTTTCTCTCTGTTAGTAAGGTCCCGGACATACAGACATAACTATAAATACAGACATAGCTAGTTGTATTACTTAGTTCAATGACTTTTTCCCTTCAGCCACAGACTTGAGTTTTTTACAAATATTTGGAGCTGACTGTTAGAAATTTACCTTTGAGGAGAACCTCTCTCACCTGTGACTCTGGGTCCACCATGGTATGTTTTTTGATAGCATCCTTAAGCCGTTGTATAAAGGTAAGGGGATTTTGTTTAGGGCGCTGCTGTAAAGGAAAGTTGTTATTTTACATTGACATCTGACACTCTGGAGAGCAGGTCTCTGAACTGTTTTGGGCCTCAGTTTCCTCATTTGAAGAATGAGGGATCTGGTCTAGGTTAAACTACTTTCTTCCACTATGAGATGGCTGAAGTGACATTAATGCTACTTATCTTCTTCACCATTTTTTTAATTTAGTAATGCTGGGGAATTGAACCCAGGGCTTTGCACATGCTGGGCAGACATTCTCCCATTGAGCTACTTCCTCAGCCCCAAATATTTTTTTTTCCTTTACTTTGGCTGTACTGGGTTTGAACTTAGGACTTTATGCTTGTAAAGCAGCACTCTACTTCTTGAGCCATATCACCAGCCCCCTTTAGCATGGATCTGTCAAGGGGACTGCCTGTGCCCCGAAGGTAGGCACATTTATTCCCTCATTTCCAGGTCCCACTAGTATTGGGGCTCATTGTAAATGGTAATCATTTCCAACCTGAGTGGCCTGGGCCAGAACCCATTGCTTTTCTAATATGAGTCTGGTCTAGTAGGAGCATAATAGCATTTCATGTCAATTGAAAGGTTTGGATCACAGAGATAAAGGCTTGAATGTATTTGTCTGGGCATCAGTAGATCTGTTTAGATGTTTTTAAATTTCCCTTAGATCTGATAACTGGAAGGGGACATAAGACTTGCCCTCTTCCTACCATTGCCTGTTGAAGAGGGAAGCACTCATTAAGAGGTTCTGAGTATTGGGGTGGCTTAGAAGGTAAAAATTTGTATAGGGGACCTCAGTTTACTTTTTTTTTACTTTTATAGAAAAGGTCTAATTGGAGTATGGTATTGTAATTTAAGGAACCCTGTAAAGGTCACTTCTCTTGGTCACCCAAGGCATATTGAGGCCAGGCCTCAGTACAAAGCTTTCAACACCTACAAGCCAGAAGACTAGAAGGTGCAGATTCCATCTAGAAAGAACAAAATGTTAGGATCCTGTCTTTTAGCTAACAGCAGACAGCCTCTTTAATAAAGGCTACTTTTTTTTCTTTTATTATTCATATGTACATACAAGGCTTGGGTCACTTTTCCCCCCTACCCCTACCCCCTCCCTTACCACCCACTCCACCCCCTCCCTCTCCCCCAAACCCCCTCAATACCCAGCAGAAACTATTTTGCCCTTATCTCTAATTTTGTTGAAGAGAGAGTATAAACAATAATAGAAGGAACAAGGGTTTTTGCTGGTTGAGATAAGGATAGCAATACAGGGAGTTGACTCACATTAATTTCCTGTGCATGTGTGTTACCTTCTAGGTTAATTCTTTTTGATCTAACCTTTTCTCTAGTTCCTGGTCCCCTTTTCCTGTTGGCCTCAGTTGCTTTTAAGGTATCTGCTTTGGTTTCTCTGCATTAAGGGCAACAAATGCTAGCTAATTTTTTAGGTGTCTTACCTATCCTCATATCTCCCTTGTGTGCTCTCGCTTTTATCTTGTGATCTAAGTCCAATCACCTTGTTGTGTTTGCCCTTGATCTAATGTCCGCATATGAGGGAGAACATACGATTTTTGGTCTTTTGGGCCAGGCTAACCTCACTCAGAATGATGTTCTCCAATTCCATCCATTTACCAGCGAATGATAACATTTTGTTCTTCTTCATGGCTGCATAAAATTCCATTGTGTATAGATACCACATTTTCTTGATCCATTCATCAGTACTGGGGCATCTTGGCTGTTTCCATAACTTGGCTATTGTGAATAGTGGTGCAATAAACATGGGTGTGCAGGTGCCTCTAGAGTAACCTGTGTCACAGTCTTTTGGGTATATCCCCAAGAGTGGTATTGCTGGATCAAATGGTAGATCAATGTTTAGCTTTTTAAGTAGCCTGCAAATTTTTTTCCAGAGTGGTTGTACTAGTTTACATTCCCACCAACAGTGTAAGAGGGTTCCTTTTTCCCCCATCCTTGCCAACACCTGTTGTTGGTGGTGTTGCTAATGATGGCTATTCTAACAGGGGTGAGGTGGAATCTTAGTGTGGTTTTAATTTGCATTTCTAAAGGCTACTTTTTAACAAAGGAATAAATCATCTGTAAAGTTAGAGAAGGGCATTCAGAGGGCATCTCAGGCCAATAACAGTACCATATGGGACAACTAGTGTTAATATTTGGAGGGAAAAATTTATGTTGAGGTCAAAGGTATAGAAAATTTTAAATGAGAAGTTTAGAGGAAATCAATGTGAGTCAATGCCCTGTATAGCTATCCTTATCTCAACCAGCAAAAACCCTTGTTCCTTCCTATTATTGCTTATACTCTCTCTACAACAAAATTAGAAATAAGGGCAAAATAGTTTCTGCTGGGTATTGGGAGGGGAGAGGGAGGGGGCGGAGTGGGTGGTAAGGGAGGGGGTGGGGGCAGGGGGGAGAAATGAACCAAGCCTTGTATGCACATATGAATAATAAAAGAAAAATGAAAAAAAAATAAAAGAAAAGAAAAAAAGAAAAGAAAATTTTAAATGAGAAGTTTAGAGACCACAGTAATGTCCATTTTGCTATTTCTGGGACTATAACCTTGAGCTAACAATTGGCTTACAAGGGTTGGGTCTGATGTCCCAAGGTGTGAGGTGGGGCTAGGAGCAGGACTTGTGCAAGGTGCCACTCCCTCTACTCACACCTGGGCCAAATGACCCTGACTGCCTAGGCCTGATCCTGCAGCCTGTCACCCCTCCCCCCTTCCTGTGTACTCTGTGTGCATTTATTCTAGGGGAAGTGGCAGTGGGCTGCAGCCATCGCCACGTGTGGCTGGTGGCCCAGGATGTGCTGGGTCTTCTCTATGGATTTTCTTAGCTATGGCAGGTGTTTTTGCTGTGTCCAGAAGCCAGCATCCTGTGCACAGGTGTGCCTGTTTGTTTTCCCTCCTCCCCTTGTAGGGGCAGAGTTAGGGCGTGAGCATGGCAGCCACAGTTTTTTGTAAGCGCTTTTTGTAAAGCAGCTGATTTAAAGTTACTTTAGACTGAGAAGCCTGGCAAACTAGTTGGAATAACTTAAGTCATAAGGTACCATATTTGAAATTTTTTATGGGAGGCAGGGTCCCATTAAGCCCAAGGAGGGGAAGGCAGACAGAGACAAAGGACACGTGGTGAGACCATGGAGGAAGCAGAAAAGGTGTGCTGACATCTTAGGTAAGGGAGGGGAAGGTAGAACCTGGAGGCATGACACATGCCTGAGGGATTAGCCATCACCTGCATCTCTAGGTTGCTCCCATTGACTGGTACTGGAACACTTTCAGCAACATGAACCCTCCACTCTCCGATCACTGAATAAATCCTTGGCTTGGTCTCAGCCCACAGGGAGGGAGCATGAGCTCTCCAAAAGCTGGAATCTCCATGAAGCCAGAGTTGGCAAGGAGTGGCTGGTTTAACACCATGACGGCAAAGTCCCTCAAGAAGATAGGAAGAGATAGGCATGGTAAGCAGTGCAAGAAGTCTGTTTACATGGGGAAGGAGGAGATTCAGGAGAGGAATTGGTTGATTTAGAAACTGATTTGGAGACTAATAGAATCTGTGCAGGGGAACAGAAAGTATAGAGGGAAGGTTTGGTGCAGAGATAGGGAAAGGATTGGATGTAGGAAAGTCCCTTCCATTTACCAGCACACTCACAGAGATTGTATAAATCCCTTAGAATATTGGGATTGAAAGTGCCATTAAGTGGCCATTTGGAGGCATTGTCTAATGGGTATTAGGGCCAGACCTGATTACAGAGAAAAATGAGCTTTTGTGGCTTGTGATCAGGCGTAGGGCAGAGGGGCCCAAGGTTGGCCAGGAGACATCCCAATGGGGAGTCTGAAGGAATTTGGGATGGTCCAACTCCCATGTGAGGCCTGACCTGAGGAGAGATATGGCAGGCGTACCCAAAATATCAGATCCTCAGGAGAGAGAGAGAAATGTGGAACACAACATACAGAGGAAACGTCTTCACCACGGGGGTCCACAGTCCCTAGTGGGGAACCCAGTTCCCAGGGACAAGAGCAAGCTGCAACCTAGTGCTAGGGTTTTGAGGAAATGAGAGAGAGAGAGATCACAGCTCTGCCTGCGAGGAGGACTCACCGAGGGAGAGAGGACCTTGAGGGAAGATTGGCTGGTGGTGGATGGCAGTTGGAGGCATGCTGGGGTGGAGGAACTTCCCTGTAAGCTAGTGAGAGAGTGGCCTTTTTTTAAGGATCAGGGGTCCTGGTAAAGCAGCTCACATCCCAGAGGAAGGGAATGGGAGTTGAGAGAGAGAGAGAGAGAGCAGGATGGGGTGGGGGAAGCTGGGAGAGCAAGGTCAACTCACCCAATCTGAGTCATGGCACCAAATGTTAGAAAAATGCCTCTCACAAAGAAAGCTCACAAGAAAAGTCTTACATCCATAGAGCAAAGTTTAATGGCAGGCCCAAACTGCCAAGCTGGCTGGGGAAAAGATGGCACAGCAGCAAACCTGGGCCAGGCATGGTTTTTATAGAAGGGACAGGTTAAGGAAGTTAGGGCATGTGCAGTAGTCTCTGGTAGGGGTGGGGCTGTCTTAGAGCATGGGAATTTCTGTTAAGGGGTGGGCCTGCCATTTTGGTTGATTCACAAAATGGCGACTTTATTGTTCTATCAGTGGCTATTTCCTGGGAAAAGGTCAAACCCCCATTAACTCTCAGAGGTGTCTAACACACTTTTGCATAGCACAGTATTTCTCTCCCTGAAACTGAGAGACAGGGCTTCACCCCAAAAGGCAGTTACTAGCAGTTTCTGGGAAGTGATCAGTCACCCCTTCTGTCTCCTGAGGCAAGTCTGAATTTGAACCCAGGTTCTTAGCAATCTGATGAGCGGTGCTTCCAAGCTAGTTCCTGTGCCTCACCAGGTTCCATTGTGCATCCAAGGCCTTCAACCCAACTTGCCAGGGGGACGAATCCCCGCTCCAGATCAAGCTGTCCATTGGCGCCTGGTGGGATCTTCTCCGGTGGTCTGGGGGATGCACCCTGGTGACAAGGGAGGTGACAAATCACCATCTCCACAATCCCAGGAACAACCCCCCAAGAAATGTTGTGAGAATCTCAAACTGAGATACAGGACACTGAGCAGTTTAGCAGGAAGCAATGTTTTATTGTGCCAGCACAGACCCAGCAGACTCGTGTCCAAAGGCTGAGGCTTAAAAACAAAGGGGTATCACCTTACATGCCCTTGCAAGCAGGTTAAAGAAGCAAAAAGCAAAGCTCAACCCACACATGGCTGCATGTGACTTCATTGGCTGTTTCATTTCCCCCAGTGCTATGTGACCATCTTCATGTTTCCATTCTTTAAGTTTAATCTCTCTGCTTTGTCATCCCTTCCCCCGTCTCATGATCAGAACATAGCCTATCTGTTTCTCTTCTGGCCCTCCTCCCTGCTACAAATACAATACTTAAGAAGTAACCAATGAGGGGAAAGATGTGTATAATGAAAACTATAAAACTGCTGAAAAGATATCAATAAATGGAATTATCCCACATTCATGATCTGAGATATTTAATATTCTTAAGATGTCAATACTATCCAAAGCAGTCTACAGAGTCACTGCAAACCCTATCAAAATCACAATTTTTTTTTACAAAACTTGAAGACCCATTCTAAAACTTGGGGGACCCAGAATAACCAAAACAATCTAGAAAAAAGATCAAAGCTTCCTGATTTCAGTACTTGCTACTAAACTACATAATCAAAACCATGGCAAAATAGACTGGAGGTATGGCTTAAGCAATAGAGGGTCTGTTTGCAAGAGCAAAGTCCTGAGTTCAAACCTCAGTCCCACCAAAAAATAAAATAAAATTAGAATGAGAAAACCAAATGTGATCCTGAAAGATGTTAGCCATGACACCTACAGGAAAAAGAAAGGTGTAACAGATGAGGCTCGGAACATTGTCTCACTGTGTGGAGAAAAGTCCTGTCAGATTCCTCCCCCACACCAAGTGCATAGATGAACTCCAGATGAGCTAATTTGCAAATGTGAAGCTACAAAGACAACAAAAGGACATCTCTGTGAACTTGAATGGGAAAGACATTAAATCCCTCAGCTTTTCCATTGACAACACAAAGTGGAAGTAAATGCTTGGAGTTTATAAAAACAAAACATTCATGTTAAGAAAATACAGAGAATTTTTGCAAATCAAGAAATTTTTTTAAATGGGCCAGAGGACACAGACTATTTTTTTGGCAGTAATGGGGTTTGAACTCAGGGCCCCACTCATGTTAGACAAGGATTATACCACTTAAACCACTCCATCAGCCCTTATTTATGTTGGGTATTTTTGAGATAGGGTCTCAAGAACTATTTTCCCAGGCTGACCTTGAACCATGACCATCCTGATCTCTGCCTCCTAAGTAGCTAGGATATAGGTGTGAGCCACCGACCCCTGGGTACGACCAGACGATTCACATAAGGAGAAAAGACACAGCCTCATTAGTGGAGAATTTGCTTTGTTATTGCCCAACTGTCAAAGCCAAGTTCGGCATTCAGTCTAGGTTCAGAAACCATCAGCATCTGTTGAGGTGTGGCAAAAGAAAGACAACCTAAGAAAAAGTGTGGCCAGTTGCAACGAGAACTGAGACCTCCAATCTAGCCAGATTGGCTAGGGGACAGCTAAGGAATGTGCCAGTCCAAATCAAGATCATTGGCTGGATCTGGACAACAGTCTTGCTATGAGAGTCCTTGCTTTTACTTAAAATTGCTTCTCTTCTATTTTCATATTTTTGTTCTTTTTAAAAAGAGGCTTATGTTCTGTTGGTTGCAATGGTCCCTGAGTGCCTCATTGGTGGCAGGAGAGCTTCTGCATTCCAGAGACTTGCAGGGGCACACATGCTGATTCTGCCTGATGTGACCCGAGTTGCTGGATGAGCTCAAGCTTATTATGCCCATTCCTTCTATCTGAACCCCCAGCAAAGAAAGGACAGTTCACACAAGCCACACCCTTAGAACGAGGCTACAGCTATGAGGCTACACAACCAGGAGTCTTGTGGTCCAGGCAGAGACTGGGTTCCTTAGGCAGTGCTGGCTGAAGGGTAATTTTGGGTTTGGGTGTTTTGTTTTTCTCATTCGTGCTGAGTAGTTAGGTGCTGGTGGCTTGGGGAGAGCTGTGGTAGCCACATGCCTCCTTAACTCACTCGCCATGGCAAGTGGGGAATGGGCTGGCCGTGGCATTGTAGTGCTGGAGTGTTTGCACACTGGGGTGGCATGTAGAGCTATGCAGGAGGAAGCCCCTTGGAGAGGTCAACTGCAAGGATGGGGGCCCAAGTCCAGGGTCTCAACAAAGTCAGAGGTGTTTGATGTGTTAGTAGCAATTCCTCTGTTGATACTACACACTGTCCTTGCATAAATGAGATAAACCCTCACCTAGTCCAAAAAAAAAAAGAAAGGACAGTTCAGGGGACATACCAAACGATGAGACTGTTTCATAGCACAGGGAAGAGGGTTTTCCAGTAACTTTATCTCCCAGTAGTTTAGAGCCTGACAATAGATGCTCATTCCCAAAGGAGCTGATGAGATTTCCAGCCTAATTTAAATCATGGGAGTGAGATACCTCCAACTTCTCTCTTCTCTGTCACGTCTATTTTTAGAATGTAATCTTTCACAGTAGCCTTTTTTCTTTTTCCATTCTTTGTCAGTGTGTGTCTTATTTTGGATTTCTACTTAATCCTTTGTTTCTAATAATTTTCATTAAGAATGGTGGGCTTTCAACTTCAATTTAGAATCTCCTTGGGAACTTTTAAAATCCCAATGCCTAGGCTGCACACCAGGCCAACTGCATCCAAATTTAGGACCTGGGCAGTAATGATCTGTTGAGAGCTCACTGTCAATGTGAGCTGGAGGCATCGCCCAGATGGGAGACCCAGTATTTTGGTTGCTGTAAACATTAGAGAGTTCAGTTTGGAACTGTGGTTCTTAGACACACAGCCAGTTTCTATGGTCCTGGGGCAGAGTCTAAGAATTTGGTTTCCTAACAAGGTTCCAGGTGATGGTCTGAGGATCACACTTTAAGAACCACTGGAAACAAGCAATTAGTTCGAAAGAGACACCGGCCAATCCACTCAAACTGTGCTGGGAGTGTGAATGGGGCACAGGGAGAGCCCTGTCATAGGAGCAGGGTCCCAGTTCTTAGGAAGCCAGGAGACAGAGGCAGGAGAGCTCACGATGGACAGCAGCAGTGGAACTGCAGGCAGAAGCTGGGGCTGAGAACCCCATACTCCACATTGGATCTGGGGCTGCTCACCTAACCTCCCTGAAGTGTGGTGCTGACTTTTGCAAAGTTGGAACAATAACAGTATTTCCACTGCTTGCAATGACATAGTTACAAAGGAATTGTCTCAGACCATTATCCCTCCAACAATAGCACACATTTGCAAGCAATAGGAAAAAATCACCTTGTGCTTCAATGCATTAGGTAGGGCCATTCCAGTTCACCAGGGTCCCCACCACTCCCTTTCCTTACTGCCTTGGTGTCGTGACATGGAGCTGAGATCTGAGTCTTCCTTCCATTTGATGGGCAAGAAGAAGGCCAGCTGGGGTGCAGAGCTGGTCCTGAAAGGACAGGAGGGGAAGCTGAGAGGAGCCCAGGTCCTCAGTGGTTTTCCATGCTGTGGAACTAGCCTAACCCAGAAGAGCTTTACTTCTGGCCTTCCTGACTAGAATGATGATCGTTTTCTAAAGAAGAAGAAAATGAAAAAGGGGAGAAAGAAAGGGGGGAAATGAAGAGAAACAAAGTAGATAGAGAAAGAAGAAAAGAGAAGGAGAAAGGGAAAGGAGAGAAAAGAAGAAAAAACATTTAAAAAGCCAGGCCATTTTTAGGAATTTTATATTTGCTAGTAAGGAATAATATAGTTGCAAAAAATACTTCAGAGCTGGGTGTGGTATTTCTTGCCTGTAATCCCAGCATTTAGGAGGCAGAGGCAGGAAGATGGTGAGTTTGAGACCAGCCTGAGCTAAATCGAGAGCCCCTGCCCCAATAATAACAACAACAATAATGGCAATAATAAACTGTGATAAATTTCTTCTGAGATTTCTTATTGTGCACCCTAATTTATTTATTGTTAAACGTGTAGGAGCTGGCAGAGTGGGTCAAGTGCTAGAGCACCTGCCTAGCAAACATGAGTCCCCAATTTCAAACCCGGTACATAGCCAGGTAATGTTGATTATAATGGACTCAGAACACTGGAAAGAAACATACATTCCTTGTGATTTTTTTTATTATTGTTATTAAAGAGGGGAAGAAATGGGACCTTCACGGGTCATGAAGGTGAAACCTCCCAAACCAAACTGGGATGCACAGGTAAAGCAATGGGGTCTTGGCCAGGCTGCATCCTGTGCCATCTATAAGGCGCCCTGGTCACCTTCTGCCCTAGAGTCCACGTGAGTGGTGGCTCTACTAGAAATCAGACATTTTATTCATTTGCTTTGTTAAATCAGACCCAGGTCCCTGCTGGTTCTTGAGTCACCTGGAACATGGACAGACTGCCTTTCAGGGTCTGTGGGGACCACAAGGACCTGGGTAGCAGCCAGCCTCTCCACTCCCTGGGGACCCTGTTCATTTGTTCACAGCACCAGCTTCTTCAGAAAGACAGGATTCTCCCAAGCAAGTAAAGCCAGATTGTTTCCCTCTTTGCCTTTGTTTTGATGTGTCTTAAAATAATTAAGCTTTTACCCTCAAATTTTTCCCTTGTGCGTTGCAGATGGAGCAGCATCTCTCTCAGACAGCGCACCAGGGCGAGGCACGCTACTATGATGTCCAGTAAACAGTTGCCAAACAAAGCCAAAAGTCTTGCTCAAATTGAACTCTCGTGTGTATTTGTTGTTCTTCCATCTACGCTAAGCTATGTAATTGCTGTCAAAAAACGTGACCTCCTGCATGTCCCTGCAGTGTTTAAGAAGAGTGGCCCCTTGAACCATTGCCAGTGACTTCTTTACAACATCTTAATTCTCCATTCGCTGGTTAGCAAGTCCATGGAGAAAGAATTTCTGCTGTTTTTCTTCTTGGAAAGTATGCACTTAGGAATGTCCAACAAAAGCCAGGATGTGCTGGAGGTCAGGGTCCCACAGTCAGCAGGGACACAGCAAGAAAGAATCAGGAATGGCCAAGTGTCTGGAGAGTGACTATTGCATAAGATAGCACCCTGTGTCACCCAGCAATTGAGTCCCCTGAGATTACTGGAAAGAAGTAACTATCTGCTCATCGTGCCATCCCTGCACCTAGAATTCAAGCTTACCCTAAGCAAAGGTGACAAAGTAGTTGGTGTCCTGTCCAGCCACTTCTAGTTCTGCCTGTGTCTCCTCACTAGGGTCCTACGGACACCATTGTAAGTTCTCCAGGGATTTTGTGAAGCTTAGCTATTTCATTCACTATACAGTCATCACTGCCTTGGCTCTAATCTGATTCATTTTGTACATAATATCTCATTTATTCCTTGCAACAACCCTCTGAGGTTTACAACTCAGGAAGAATTACTCCATCTAAAACTCAGAGAGGTTTGGGAATTTGTCTACAGTCACCCAGCAAAGAGGTGGAGCCAAGGATTCAAACCCTCGCCCTGTTCTCAACCCCAGAGGACGCTGGCTTTCAGAGCCATCACTTGCAATATTGTGCCCAGAGCTAGTAGCACAAAAACTCATTAGGAATTATGTAACCCAAAGAAGGAGCAGCCCTCGGCTTCCTTCACTATGTATTCTTGCTAATGATGGCTTCTAACTGAAAAAAAAAAAAAAAAAAAAAAAAAACCCATGTGCTGTCAACATGGAAATGTAACCTTTTATTTTTCACATCTGTGCTGGGCCTACTGACCTCAAACCATGCTGCCTGTGATCCCTGGAGTTTTACAACCTCAGTACCAATTCAGAACACCAAGCGGTTGGCACGAATGATCCTAAACTGCTTAAATGTGCTGCCCATGCTGGACTAGGAAGGATCTGCACATCAATCAGAAGTGCTGTGGCCTAGGGGTTGGAGAATGCAGGGTGACAGTAGGGAGATAGGTGGGTGGTGGGTAGGATTTCGGGCCAGAAGAGACCTGGCTGCAAGAACTGGAAGTGCGTAGTTGAGGCTGGGAAGAATTCACACTGAGATGTAGTCAGGCATAAAGTTGGAAAAGGGGATTGCAGCCAAATTGCTCCAGCAGGACTGCAACTACCAAGATGAGAAGCTGGGGGAGGGTGCTGAAACCTAGGCATCCTCCAGGTCCCCTGGATACAGGACCTGTCCAAAGTGAGAGCAGGGAAAGAGCGTGAGAGGCGCCTCTGACACATGCACCCAGGAGCACTGGCCTCTGCGAGGCAGCCCGCCTAGGAAGGCTGATTGCCTGGCCTGTTGGTAGGACACACTGGTCCTTCTTGATGACACAGTGCCCTGTCTAGAGAGAGAGTGAGACTCCTTTCCTGTTCCCCCCATGATCAGCTGCCCAGGTCACTCAACTCCTCCTGTCATCCATTCTTAATCTCCCAAGCTTGTGTCTTCATCTGTAAAATCAGCATGAGGTGGTTCTTCCTTCCCCAGGTCACTGTATGGTTGATACCGTGAAGCACTGGGCCTGGTGCTAGAGCGACTTGCAGATGGGAGCCACTAGTGTGAGTACTCTGCTCCTGTGGGTTTGTGAGGACATGTCTGTGATTAAAAGTGGCCATCCTGCTCTTTCTGATGAATAGCTGACTATAATATCAAGCAAGTTTGAAGTGGGACCTCTCTCTGGGGATCCCAGGTAGATAAGTTGAACATAGACAACTTTCTAACAAAAGGCCAAAGTCCTTCTATTCTAACAGTGAAACATGGCTGCATAGTTCCTTGTTTTGTAACACTGCTGTACATACAGACTTTCCTTCCCCCATCATGTCCTATATCCACTCTGTAACAGAGTCCCTGGATGCAGATTTAAGGTGCTTTTGGATCCCTTTGTGGAGACCAAAAACTGGGATCACTGGAAGGGCCCCTCACACAACACTCTGATCATTCCACCCTCCTATGCACTGGGCACAGAAGGAGGGGAAAGTCTTACCCATTTCCATAGATCCACCAGATGGAGTGTTGTGTGTTTGACATATGTCATGGTGTCCAATGCCAGTTCCAGAAGATGAGAACAATTATCCACATTGCTATAAATGAGAAAATAGGGTCTTGGTTAAAGAGTCTTTCCCAAACTCATGCATCTAGCAGACTTTTGGTTATAACACTGGGACCATTGAAAGTAGTATGGGATGACGAGTAAGTTCAGACAGAAATCAAAGATCAAGCAACATTTTAGCTTCCGTTTAAACTTTTTACAATTGAATTCCAAAGAAGATAAATAAATTATATTTGCACTCCTCACCATTTCATATATCTTTGCTTACAAAGCCATTTGATTTACTAATTGTTCCTGAAGTGTGAAGGAAGGACAGTGCCCCAAGCCAGCAAATCTTATAAATCTGAGAGGGGAGAAGGTGTTTATAAGAAAACCAAAATAGTGGGCTGGTGACTGGCTCAAGTGGTAGAGAGCACCTGCCTACCAAAAGCACAAGGCCCTGAGTTCAATTCCTTAGTGCAGAGGGCAGGAGGAAGGAAGCCAAATATATACTAATAAACTAATAATAAACTAATTTTTTTGGTGGAACTGGGGTTTGAACTCAGAGTTTCCTGCTTGCTAGCTAGGTAGACACTCTATACAGCTTGAGTCATAGCTCCAGCCCCTTTTGCTCTGGTTATTTTGGAGATGAAGTCTTACAAATTATTGGCTTCAAATCTTGATCCTTCCCATCTCACCTCCCAAGTAAGATTACAGGTATGAGCCACCAGCATCTGGCTGTACAAGTACAGTAGGCAGCAGGTGGGCACCATAACAGCTGTGGGAGTGGCGTTGCCAGGCACACAGTGCACACTACCATCTGGGTCAGAAGGCATCTGCACCTAGATGCAGGTCTACTATCAGATCTGGTCCTTGATTTCCATGTTTCAGAATCCCTTGCAATCATTCTACACAAGACTGACCAGGCCCCAAACTCACACAGAAGACTGCTGGAAAAACAGAGTGCCCCTTGCTAACACCCAGTGAGGGGCACATCTTCCCAGTCACTGTCCAGCGTTCCTCTTTCCGCTGTGAGGTTAGGTTCTCATTGGAAAATTGCTTGGTACGTAGGAAGGAGAGAAAGGGGGCTGTCTCAGATAGTGGCAGATCTGGAACACCCCCTCCCTCTCTCCACCATTTCCTCGACGCCCCTGGATAAACACCAGCAAGATTCTTTCTCCTTACCTCTCTCTTTCTTACCTTTACTGAAGATCTTGCCACTTAACTCTCATCAAATACTGTGCTTTATACAACTTACTTTGTCACTGTTTTATGTAATTTAATCCTCCAATACATTTTGCGTTATCTCGTCTTGATGTAGCAAACCATGAAATCTTTGGCAATGCGTTTTGGAAAACCTTCCCCAAAGTGGATTGCATCAGCAGATGGTCAATCTCACTTGTAAAACCTCACCCTTCAAAACTGACACCTTTCCAGCTTGTTTCCAAAGTAGGCGTGCTCTCAATTGCCCACATAGACAACAAATGTAATAGATTCTAGAAGTACTAGAAGATTCTGGAAGGAAAGAGGAATTGAATTCATATTGGCATGAAGCAGACTTGACAGCAGAGCTAGCCCGATACAGGTCCTCAAATGTGGATCAAAATACAGATACCTCAACCCCTTGGATCTCGTGGTAAGAGAGGACTTCCTAGCCTACTTTCATATTGCCATAATCAGTTCAGGCTGCTATATAACACAATACCAATAGACCAGGCAGCCTAAGCAACCCTAGAGGCTAGGTATTTCTCACAGTCCTAGAGGCTAGAAAATCCAATGTGGAAATATCAACAGATTCTGTTCTGCTAAGAGATCTCTGGCTTGTAGGTGGCTATCATCTATGTCCCCATATAATGGGAACAGAGAGAGCTATAGACTTTTCCCTTTTTTGCTTTTTTTTTTTTTAAATAAGGGATGTCCCCACTCCAGAGGAACTAATACAGAAACCTTAAAGTGACAGAGGTCAACACGAGAAAGAGATCAGGAACCAGTGTAAAGATCAGTTAGAGATGAATCAACCTGGGTTTTAACACATATGTACACAAAAGCAATGCTAGGAGTCTCTCTGTATAGCTGTCCTTATCTCAACTAGCAAAAACGCTATGTCTCTCTTATTATTGCTTATTTCTACTCTTCAACGGAGCTGGAGAAAAGCACAGAACAGGTTCTGCCTGGAAGGGAGCGGGGAAGGAGGCAGAAGGTGGGGTTGGGGGCAGGAGGGAGAAATGACCCAAACAGTGTATGCACATGTGAATAAATGAATTTTTTTTTTAAAAAAAAAAGGTACTAATTACTCATGGAGTCCCCACCCTCAACCCTCATGTAAACCTAATTACCTCAGAGGCCCCACCTCCAAATACCATCACATTAGGCTTCAGCATATAAACTTGCATGGCACATTCCATAGCAAATACACAATGAGGTTTTCATATCCAGTATCGTCTACTAAGTGGGGAGAAGATGAAGCTTTTAGAACATGCAATTATTATGGAATAGAACCCAAACAGTGAGACAGGGACTTTCTAACCAGCTCGTTAACTGAGCTTCAAGTACAGGATTAATGTCCCTAGATAAGGGGACGTGATTAACTGAGGACTGTCCAGGGTCTTTTCAGGCCACAATTAGAGACAAGACCAGATGTTTCCATTCCTCATCTGCACTGCTGGACTCTAAAGCAGTGCCTTTCTCCAAAAAGGAAAATTAAAAACACAAATTCTCAAGTGGTTTGATAGTAATTCAGCCCAGCAAATTTTACTTTCCATTAAAAGTCACCAGCTGTCATGTGCTTAGCTTTAAATGGAAATAACCTGCTCTCCACGAACATTTTTCAGTTGATGTCACTTGTGAGCTTTATTTTCTCCTAATGAAAAATGGATTTGCATTAGTATGGTGCTTTGGTGACAGAAAGCCCCTGGACAAAGGCCTGCCTTGGTGATCTGCCCCTTGCCCCGAGGACAGCTAATTGCTGTAGCAGTCAGCTTGGAAGACTGACACTGCAGTCAGACAGAGAAGTGGGGGGACAAAAAGGGGATCATGATAATGCTCTGTCTTCCTGCAGGAAGAGTGTCACGATGTGTCTTCCATCAAAAAAAAAATTGATTAAAAGCTGTTTAAGCGTTGAGGAGGTTTTGGAGAGGGGAGTAAATCTTTTAATGTGGTTAACGGTTTTCAGAGAGGCAATCCTTCTGAGCCTCTGGCCGTGCATTTCTCGGGGCCAGTCGCCTCTGAGGCCTAATCCCTCCCAGATCCCTGCTCCAAAGAAGCATCTTGGTGGGCTCCACTATACACACAGGGCTCTTAGCATCTCCTGTCTGTGGCAGTTGGAACAATCTCTTCATGACTCTCGAGAGCAAAAAGAGCCACTAGGCTGAAGTACCATGGAGCCTGAACCATTCCCACGGTGCAGGCAGGACCCTGATACACAGAGAAGGAACTCACTGAGGACCCCAGAGACATGGGAGTATTAAAGTAGGCAATATACAGAGTCAGCACTGAGCAGGCCCCAAACCTGCAGGCTGGAAATGAACTTGAAGCTGTCCTTAGGAGGGCTCTGTCACCTGGCTGGCCCCTACCCATGAGCACATGCATGGACACACAAGCATCACACCCACCTCGGGAGAACTCCATGAAACAGCAGCATTCAAACCTGGAGCTCTACCAAGGACCAGGCCAGCCCAGGAAAATGTCCCCTAGCCCCAGTCTCTAGCTCACAGCAAGGGCTTAGAAGTGTCCAAGAATTTGTGAATAATGTTTTTGACAGACACCAAGGGTTTTTCCTCCTCCTGCATGTGGAGAGCTGGGGCTGCCCCCCGGGAAGACTCCCCTGGCAGCTCCTGTCTGAGCAGCTGGGGCCAGTGCCAGGAACACTAAATTCTGGCTATATTTCCAGCCGAGGCCTGGTTACTTTAGAATCCCACTCCTCCCCTGTCTTTTCAAGCAGGAGCCAGCCAAGGTAGTCGTCATATTTCTGAGCTTCCCTGCTGCTTGATTTATGTACACACAGGCCAGAGGTGAATGTTCTGGGGGGTTGGGGGGGCTGCACCCTCCGGTCACTCCAGTGGGGTCACCCAATGGGGTCACCCAATGGGGCCCTAGTTTTAGGTTCAACTCAGCTCAGGACTAGGGAATAAAGATAAGCACCTCTCTCCTTTTCATTCTCTCTCTCTCTCTCTCCCTCTCTCTCTCTCCCCTCTTTCTCAGCCATAAAAGGAATGAGGCTTCGTTTGCCCTTTCACTGGGCTTCACCTAAACGGCCTTTTGGAAAAATTTCCAGCCTTCTTCTTCAGGACGTTGAATGTGCTCTCTTTGGCCAAAGAGAAAACGAGTAACAGATGAAGCCCTTGTGGAGGCCGAGGAGGCCAAAACCGAAATGTTAATCACCTCAAAATATGCACCGCTCCTTCCAGCCTCTCCTGGCTCTCCTCAGAGGATCTTTGGTTGGAGACTTTTCCCAGGGGGTGGAGGTTTGCCGCAGATATTAGAGAACACATTTGAGGGTCCAATGTTGCAATGACAGGATAATTGTCAGGCAGTGTAGTTAATGTGCCTGTTGTGGTGACTTTGACTGGCTGAAATACTGGCTCAGATCTTGGTTAAACCCATACTTCTACCACACTCCCTCCAGAGTGCAGGATGCTGTCATCCAAGATGAATAAAAACGCCTCTTTTTATTCCACTGCATATGAAAACATGAGCTCATTGGAATATATTTAGAGTGAGATTTGGCAGCCTGTGCGTGTTTATAATTCTTGGACTTGAGGCTCTGTTGAGTGTCAGAGGCACTCTTCCCTGCTCCCTTGTTTTCTTTCTCTAAGAAGGTGAATGTGGAATCTGAGCACTTATAATCCCCTTCACCTAGCTAAATGACCGACAAATCCTCTGTATCAATGGCCAGCTAGTAAACCCAAGTCTTTGGGGTGTTCTCACAACCACGCAACCACTGAAGAACTCCCCAGGTCCACTCATCAGGCCAGGTAAGGTGTGCCCTGGGCCTGAGCAGGACACCTGAGGCTGCCAGTGCTGCCCTTGCCTCAGTTCTCTGCACTAAGACTTGGTCTGTTCTATTGGACAAAAGTGTAAAGTGACTATGGTCACTGAGTTGTTATTACACAGACTTGGGATTCCTTCTGGGGATTTCAGCAATAGCATGGAAGCAGCACAGGCCATCTGCACTTTCCTGCCTGGCACTGCCCTGCCAGTGATTCTGACTGGATTGAGCTCAGATACAGCTGAACATCAGAGCTTTAAAAAGAACTATATTCCTAATTGTATTTTTTAAAAATTTATATACACATAAAAAAAAGACTTGGAAGAACAGTCAACAATATGTCAATTAACTATCTCTAACAGAATTTAAATTGACTGTCTCTCTAACAGAATTAAGAGGAATTTTTATTCACTTATATACTTTTCGGTGTTTCCTCGAAAAGTGTTTTGGGCAACAGAGCAAATTGCAATGATAAAGTTATTAGTATAAGGGGGAGGGTTGTTATTTCTTACTTAAAAGGAAGATGCACTGAATACCCAAAACTGAGCTCATCTTCCTCGCTAGCCCAGTCTTCCTCCTGCATCCCCAATTCCAAAAACAGTACCACATCCGCACCAAGTGCCCATGCTCAGTGAGCATCTGGGCCTCCTTGACCTCCCTAAATCCATTCTTGCAGTTACACAGTCTCCACTTTCAGCAGGAAAGTCCAGTTCCCCCTGCTCCTGTCCACACAGGTGCCTCTCACACTGCTCTCTCCATCCCAGCTCCCCATTCTCTCGCTTCCTTCTATGATGACGGAGGGGCTACTGACCAGGCTCTCGCCTTGGAAGCTGCAGTATGGCTGGGCCTCCACATGGAGCATGCTGTACTCATGTCTTCTCTGAACCCAGGCCTGCCCCTGTCACTGACCTGTGCGAAAACCTTCAGTGGCCTCTTCTGGCCTCTTCTACTTGCCAGAGAGCACACTAAGCAATCTGCATGGTTCACAAGTCCTCAGTGATTCAGCCCTGCTCCCTTTAGAGTCTCTGGTCTCCCAGCTCCTTGCCCTGCCCTTCCTGCCCACCATATGCAACCACTGGAGGTCCTCACATGTGCCCCTGTCACCCTAACTCAAAGCCCTGACCTGAGCTGCTCCAGGCTTGGAGTGCCCTCCCTTCCCTATCCAGCCATTTTCCCCAGGGTTCCCTCTTGTCATGCGAGGTTCCACTAGTGCCTCCTCTTCCAACATGGCTTTCCTTTCCCACCCCTCCTCACCCTGTCTGTTCTGTGCTCCTGAACACTCGCATGCCTATCTTTGACTCGCAGGGGTGGTTCTCTGGTCTGTTTGACAAGAACTGATGTTTGACTCCCTTGAGGATTAGGAACTTTCATCTTTGTGCCTGTCAGCATCCCACACTGCCTAGCATTTCCCACTTAGGCAGTGAATGGATAATATTGATTCTGCACATGTACACAGCTCTGTATGGTTTTTTCTAGAGTGCTTTTATGTATGTTTGGGGTTGGATTTTGTGCACCCAGAATTGCAATCACAAGTACTGCCTGCACCATGTGCATTCCCACTTCAGCCCCTGGGCCAAGTGGGGAGCCAGGAGATGGTGAAAGTGAGGTACAAAGTTATCAGGGAGAGGAAACCCTGTAGCCCCAGTCGGAAATCCACATTTCTAAACGTCTCCCATACATGTGCTACATCCAGAGTCTGTGCTGGGTTTGTTGCCCACAAAGAAATGGAGATTGCCAATTAAAACCCTGCCTTCCTCTATTTGGGACATGTTCTCAAACCAGGAGATACAAAGAGGAAGCCATTGTACTCAAGGCTGTGCAGTCTTCTACAGTCAACATATTTTCAAAGAGGAAGTGGACTCAGTGTGTATGGATTTCATGTCTCTGGAGGAAATACAACTTCACTAATCCCTTCCATTTTAATCAAGCCTGGGAGGGGAGGGCTGCCAGGGGATTCTTTCCAGGATGTACTCAGCAGGGAAATGCAAAGCCACCTGCCTTCTGACTCACTGGCCTGCAGACCACATCCATAGACCGTTCACAAGGCGGTGACCATACTGTGGCTCCCGGCTCTGGGGATCAAGCCAGATTTGTGGGATATTTCTCTGAGGTAGAATGACATGAGGAGGTTTGCCTTATTCCTGGCACAACTGTAGTCATCCTCACCTTATTCCTTCATTCAGCCTGACCCAGCTGGGCCTCTCTCCACTCAAGCAGAGCAGAAAGGCATATCCACCACCCCTTCTTCCCTGGGTCTTGCCAGGAACAGGGCTCAAATCATCCAGAAGCTAGACTGGGAAGCCCGGGAAGACACTGTCCCATAAGAAGCAGGAAGTCACAGCTGAGCTCAGTAAGCTCTTAACCAGCACCTGTGACACTGCAGGTGTTATGCTAAGACCTGGCTGGGTGGGGATACATTAGACATGGTTCTTTGATCAGACAAAAGCACATGCAAGCACCCACAGATAACCAAGACCTCCAGAAGATGGGGGCAAGAGATACAAATAAGGGAGTTCAGGAAAGATGATCTCCAATTGGGAAACAACTGGTTTCTTGGTGAAGGTGGCATTACTTAAGCTGAAACATGAAGTGAGGACAAGTTTGGACAAGAAGAATTGTTGGTTGGGGCTGGAGGGAGGTGTAGGCGTCATAAGTTGCAATAACTATTATCAGGTTGAGTTGCATAAACTTACTGATATCTTAGTGGTTTTGACCCATGACAATTTCAGAGGGTTCAGCTTAGCAGCTGCAAAGTGGAGGTGGAAAAACACAGGTTGCATGGAGAAAGCAAGGCAGAAGTGATCAGAGTTTTTCAGCACCCAGCAAACTTAAACGATGTTTAATTCACATTGATGTATTGATAGAAATTTCCCAGACTGGCATTTCCTACTTTCTCAAAAGGAAATGATATTGCAAGGTTTGTCTTCTATGCAAAGATCATCCAAGTTAGACTTTGTACTTTACCATCAGACTGAAGGACCAGTCTTTACAATCATAGGAGGGTAGGAGTGCACCCTGAGTCTGAAAGATGCGAGTTTAAATCCCAACTCCACTACTTAGGAGCTGCGTGACCAGCTTCACAACTTTCTGAGCCTCCCAGCTGGACAATGGTCATAATAATGATTATTCTCCCTTCTTCACAAGATTGCAGAAATGATTAAAAGAGAAGGTGCCTGTGTGTAACTTAGCACAATACTTGGTCCATAGGAAGCACCTAATAGCAGTTTGCAGGGTCACAATTTACATGAAGAGACACGGTAAGGACAGAGAGGTGACACCATGTCCACAAGTCATAAAAGGAGTTTCACCTTTTGTCTTAGATCCAAAGCTTGTTTAGATGGAAAGGTAGCACCTAGTTCAGCCATCCGTAGAAAGCGGGCAGAAGACACAAGAAAATATGTGGCTCTTTGGTTTCTCTGGCCAGAAGCACAAGAAAAACAGGAAGCCCAGCCCGATCCTAGTAAGCCGTTTGTGCTCTTCGTGCTCAGAGAGAACCTGCTAAGGACTTTCATGCCACAGGTCTCTCCTGGCAGGCGCTCCTGGCTCGGAGGTGAATTCTTTTCAGCTACAAGGTTTCTGCTACCAAGTCAACCTCCATGGAGTGGTTCCCGGGAAAGCTGAGTTCGTATCAGCCATGGCACCAGAGGCTGGGGAAGCACACGCACTGGGCTTTCCAGGAATGGGAATCTTGGCCACTGGGAGAAAACCTAAAATCCAGTAGGTCAGACTGCTGAGGGCACATCCCAGCCAGAGGCCCAGCATCAGGACAGGCACATGTACGCGCCTTCTTTCCACCGCACAGGGCAGTGTGGCTCATCTGTCACCTCATCCCAAAGCACTCTCCTGCTGGGACTGAGACAATGTCTTACCACTATCAGGAAGATTGGCTTGTGTATTTTCAAATAATTGCCAATCAGAAATTTGAAACAGCTGGGCACTAGTGGCCAGTGTAACCACGCCTATAATCCTAGCTACTCAGGAGGCAGAGATCAGGAGGATCATGGTTCAAAGCCAGCCTGGGCAAACAGCTCATGAGACCCCATTTCAAAAACACTCAACACAAAACAGGGCTAGCAGAGTAGCTCAAGAGGTAGAGCACCTGCCTATCAAATATGAGGCCCCAAGTTCAAGCCCCAGTACCACCAAAAAAAGAAGAAAAAAGAAAGAAATTTGAAGTAGAACGCTTAAATAAACAGGATTTGTGTTGGGACTGGCTTTGAGGAATAAACGGTGCTAGACGATGGTCCCCCTTAGTGCTGCCTGTTCTTGGTGTCTGTCCCTAGGGCTGACTCAGCTGGCATCCTCTTGCTTTTCTTTCTTTCTTTTTTAACTCAGAAGCTTCAACTTGAGCCACTCCACGAGACCTTTTTTGTGATGAGTTTTTTTGAGAGAGGGTCTCAGGAACTATTTGCCTAGGCTAGCTTTGAACCTCGATCCTCCTGATCTCTGCCCCCTCAGTAGCTAGGATTACAGGTGTGAACTACTGGGACCTGGCTTTTCTTTTCATTTTAACACACATACCCCATTCCATGCCCAACAACAACTTATGGCCCTGAGGGCTGGAGCAAATTCAAAGATCGTGGGGCAGTTTCATCTTTAGGGAAGAGAGCACCTTTGAAACCTTCAAGAGCAGCTCTTCTCTCTGCTACTCCACAATTTTTCCCTGCAGCTTGAATTTTTGGCTCAAGCCACTATTTTCAGTGCTGCTGACAAATGGGAAAGTGGCTCTGGCTGAGAGCAGCAGCAGGGCAGCTGGCAGTCGAGGTCTTGGCCTGGTGTATTGACACCTGGGAGCCATCCAGAGGCCTAGGGACCAGTTCACAGGCAGGATTAGTTCCTCCCTCCCCTATAGAGGTAACCTTGGCCCAGAGCACCTACCAGATGGAGTGAGGCTCTAGGCCCAGGGCATAGGGTGGAGCGAGGAAGTTCTCCTTTAGTTCCTATCCTTGTCAACAGGCCCCTCTCTTTCTACCTCTCATCTCACCAGAGAAGTTCTGTAGAATTTTCCTCTAATTTCACAGAGGAATTCACCCACCATGTGGGTCCGTCATGACTGTCCTTGAAGCACTAAACCACCTTCAGTGGCCAGTTCTGCAGCTGCTTTCAGAGGAACCCATCCCAGGCTCTTGGAATTCAGAAATGAGCTCTGATTCAGAAGGACCTTGAACTGCAAGAGAAATGATGGGAAGGATGTGGTAGGAAGACTGCAGTGTCTGAGGACACCTAGCACACCCAAGGGAGAGACTGCATGTGCTGAAGCCCAGGCTGAAGTCCTTCTCCAGGAGGTGGCATTTGAGTTGAATCTTGAAAAATGGAAAGGAGCCAGGGAAAGGGAAGTAGCAGCTGTAATCCCAGCTACTCAGGAGGCAGAGATAGGAAGATCTAGGTCCAAAGCTAACCCAGGCAAAAGCATGAGATGCTATCTGAAAAACTAACACAAAGTAAGTGGGCTAGGGCATGGCTCAACTGGTAGAGCACCTGCCTAGCAAGCATGAGGTCCTGGATTCAAACCCCAGCACCACAACAGAGTTGGAAGGAAGATTTTCAAAAATCCAGAGGATAGAAACCATGGCTCCTTTGGCATTTCCAGTATGTGAAAATAGGAAGTGACAGGAGATGAGCCTGGAAGGAAGGCAGGAGCCAGATCAGAAATGGCCTCATAGTTAGGCCCATGGACATGGGCAGGGTGAGAGGTCACTGATTTGTAATTTCTATACTAATTTCTTTGGTGTAAATACTTGTCCTTTTGGTAGGTTTCAGTCTAGCAGTGCTTTAATATATAGCTCACAAAAATTCCTGAAAATTGAACAATGAGCTACTAAGAGCAAAGTCCAACTCACTACTGCCTCAGCTGTCATTCCCTCCTGCTTGCCTGTCACAAAATTCCTGCAGTCCTTAGGGTAAGAGGACCACATTAAGTCTTCGGTCTTACCTTGCCCTGTCCATGGTTAGTCCCTCTCTCTACTACTCATAGGTACAGGTGTGGACATTTTTCCTGGAGTTTCACAAATATCACTCATCTAAGGTGTTTATAGGGTAGCCATTGTGAAAATGGAGAGAACTTCACAGCAAACAAAATACTAAACTGCTTCCTTCTTCATTTCTCCTTAGCCATTCCCACCATCCTGGGCTTTGATCTTCTCCATATTGCTCTGTCCTCACTCTCTTCAACCTTTACTGAGCCATTCTCCCCATTGACACCCTCTCAAAATCCTATTCCATCAGAGAACACCTCCAGCCACTATCCCCCACACCAAACCTGTACTGTTTGGTGCAGATTCAAGACCCCTGTTGTTATTCCTTGTCTGAAGAGGTCTAGGCCTGGACAGGAAAACTATCTACTGTTTATACCTGGCTTACTGTCCATTTGTTAATCTTTTGAGTTTATAATAATCATCCCTCCTTATCAACATTCCTCTAAATATTCATATGCCAGCAACATAGCTAATACATTAAAACTTCACTTAAAACCATCACATGTCACTTTACATTTATTAAAATGGCCAAAATCCAAAACACCAAATGCTGGTGAGGATATGGAGCAACAGAAATTCTCATTCAGCTGGGTGCTGGGGGCTCACACCTGTACTCTTAGCTACTCAGGAGGCAGAGATCAGGAGGATCACGGTTTGAAGTCAGCCCAGGGCAAATAGTTCAAAAGACCCTATCTCAAATAAATAAATAAATAAATAAATAAACCAATGCAAAAAACAGAGCTGGTGGAGTGGCTCAAGTGACAGAGCACCTACCTAGTAAGTGTGAGGCCCTGAGTTCAAACCCAAGTACCAAAAAAAAAAAAAAAAACAGAGAGAGAAAGACTGTCATTCATTGTTGGAGGGGTAAGAAATGGTATGGCCACTTTGGAACATAGTTTGGTAGTTTCTTACACAACTAAGCAGACTCTTAACAAAAATCCCAGCAATCACGCTTCTTGGTATTTACCCAAATGAGTTGAAAACTTATGTCCACACAAAAGCCTGCACACGGATGTTTATAGCAGCTTTATTCACAATTGTCAAAACTTAGAAGCAACCAAGATGTCCTTCAGGCGGTGAATAAATAAAAACCCAAACAATGGAATATTATTTAGTGCGAAAAAGAAATGAACTAGAAAGCCATGAAAAGCCAAGGGAAAAATGTAAAAACAAATTCCTAAATGAGAGGCCAATCTGCAAAGGCTCCACACTGCATGATTCCAACTATATGATATTCTAGAAAAGGCAAAACCATGAACACAGCAAAAAGATCAGTGGTTGCCAGAGGCTAGTGGGGTCGGAAGGGTAAATAGGTGGCACATAGAGGATTTAGGGCAAGGAAACTATTCTGCACGTTAAAGTGGATATGTGTCACAATACATTTGTTGAAAATGTCTAAACACACCACCAAGCATGAGCCCCAATATGAACTATGGAATTTGGGTGCTGAGGATGTTTTAGTCTAGGCACCACTGGTGCTGTGGAAGGTGATAGTGGGAGGGATGGTGAGTGAATGATAACGTGGCTTATTCAGGAACTCTTCATACGTTCTGCTCAATTTTGCTGTAAACTTAAAACTGCTTTAAAAATAAAGTGTCAGAATTTTCATAAATTTAGCAAATTGAATTTTCACAAACATTTAACACTAATTATAAACTTAAACACTTCCAAACATTTAATTAAATTCATAAATAGCAGTCTCTCTTAAGCTCTTGAAATGTATTAAAGATACAAACAAAAAAAAATAGCATGATTCCAAAGCTGTTTAATACCCTCCTGCCAAAACTTGTTATAAGAGCACTAAGACTGAATTTCACTTTTTTTTCTTATCCTAAATTCCACACCTTCCTGGGGTGCCAATTTTGACACCTCCCTAGGATTTTAGTGACTTTACCAAATACTATTTTTACCTTTAGGGTTTTTAACAATTTTACCAGAGCACAAGAAGAAGAAATTGCTGGGGCTGCAAAGTCTGGATTGGCTGAGCAGCTGATTCTGGGTTAGGCTGTGAGGCTGGGCTGCAAAATCCAAGCAGACTGAAGCAGGGGAGGTTCAGGTGTGTAATTAAACTTCATTGTTTCAGTAAGACTTTTCAAGTCCCCACCTTTTCCTTTGGGGAAGTGTTTGGGTATGGTAACATTGAACTTCCCCCCTCTTGCTTGGCCTCCAGCGGTATAACCTGTTGCCCTGTCATCAAAATGCACTGGCCAGACTTTAGCACCATCGAAGCCAAGTGTGGCCTACTGGCCCTGCACGGTAGGGCTACAGTGAAGTTTCATTGTCTAAGAAGTTTCATTGCATCTGTCTGCTCAGGGCTTCTCTCTAGACCACTGCGTTTATGAGGGTCACTCCTTTACTGTCATCGCTTGTGACTCTAGGGCTGAAAAGCCCTGTCTTGGGACAGTGAATCCCTAGAGGGTTGTCTCAGGGTTCCCTGAATTACCCAGATAGAAATGAGCAAAGGTCTATCCTTTATAAACAGATAAAATCAACAGAAGAAAGAAGAGGCCTGTTTATATGAAATGCCCTACTTACTAAAGTCAGTACAAATGAGCATACCCCATTCATTATACCCATGCTCCTTTTAATCTCCAGCCATTTCTCTGTACACTTAAACTTTTTTGAGTATTTTAATGAACCCACAGTCTTTCTATGGCTCAACCCATTCCAATTAATGCCCAAAGTGTCCAGGGTAGGCCCGGGAGCCCCTGCAACTGGCTCTTTTGGCCTTCCTTGCACACTGCTGACATTCTGGAAAGCAGTGTTATTTTCTGGCCACGGGGAGATGCGCTAGGCCCATCCTGGGATTTTTTTTTCCTTGCCCAACACGTGAAATGAGCTGTCCTCCAAGAAATTCCTTTAGTGAAGAGTGACATTTATCAGACCAAGTCTGGTGGCTTGGGATGCATGTGGCTGGGAGGAGATGGGGTGGGGACAAAGGGCAGGATGGCTGGTGACAGAGACAGAAAGCTATTTGTTTTAAGGTTATGGTTCATACCACTCTTTCCAACTTAGTACAACTCAATGTAGCTTCTACTTTTCGGCAGAATGAGCCTTCAGTGACCTTCAAGACTTTTTCTACCGACTAAACGATAAGCTATAGATTCAACACTCACCTGTTCTCCGCACCAACTCCTGCAGGGGGAAGGGAGCTAGACAGAGATTTTTTTCCCAACAAACAGAAACTGCATCACCATCCACTTTGCTTTTCCATGTTTCCCTGAAGCACACTTTCAAAGGGGTGGGGGGTGGGGACACTGACCAACTATATTTGGATGGATGAAAACCACTGGTGGCGGGTATGGCTGGTTTTGAGAATGGGCAAGGTAGAGACAGAACAATCATGAGAGTCACTTGCAACTCTCATTCAGAACTAGAGCCTTGAACTAGGAAGCTGCAGCAGAAGTGGAGGAGGACCAGGAGCCAGGATCATTCAGTGTCTGGATAAAAGAGCTGAAGGTGTTTCACATCAGTCTGGTTCTGCTCTCCTGGTAGTGGTGGTACTGGGGACACAGACATGTGGGGGCCTGGGTGAGCCTGGCTTTGACCTGTTAAGTTTGAGGTTTCCTTCCCGATGGAAACATCCAGCAGCCTGTTGGATGTATCTGTTAGCATTTCTAACATGAACCACAGGCAGAGGAAACCTCCCAAGCTCTAGGCAGGTGTTTCAGGGCTGTGTGTTGCCAGGGCTCTCTCCAGGGGCCATCCACAGCTTGGACTGTTTGCTTACACTGCTTGGGAAGACTTGGAGACTCTTCTGTTTTCCTAATCCTCATTTTGTCTGAGTCCTTGCCAGGAATCCCTGATGTTTTTACTTAGCACCAGAGTTCCAACCAAAATTAGCAAACAGCCCAGGAGATTGGGACCCAGAACAGGGGCTGACCACTTCTCCCCATTGCCAACCCTAAAAAACAGGGAGGGGACCTAGAATGAAGGTCACAGAGGCTCTTAGAGCAAGTCCTGGCCATTCTAGAAAATGTTCCCTGCCTCCCATGTTTGCTTGGTAGATTCTGGGGCTCTGCACAGACAACAGAGGCAAAGAAAAGAGAGGGGTTTGAGGACAAGACCCTCTGCCAGCTCTCCTCAGCTGGTAGTGCTGTGGGGTGAGCTAGTCTGAGCATTGCCTGTCCTGAGGACTCAACCTCAGCCAAGGTGGTAGCCCCACTCTCAGAGAAGTCACCACTGTGGGACTGTGCTCATCTATGGGGTTTTTTTTGTAGGTCTTCAGGTTTGAACTCAAGGCTTCACGCTTGCTAGGCAGGCAACTATGCTCATCTGGAAGCGAGTGCTGCTTGAGTTGAAACGAGCCCTTGGCAGCCTGTTTTCACTCAGAGCTTGGACACCACAACTTGGATCTTGGTTGTTTAGCTAATCTAGTGTTAGGTTATTTTTCTTCCTCCTTTCTTGATTGCAAGCAAATGCCAAATGCAATCAGCCCCTTTATACCCCACCCCTGATCCCAGAGCCACCACTGTTCTCTGCACTGAGCCAAAGTCAGCCTGGAAAAGATCACCGCCAGGCTAAAGTTGGCCCAGATCCCCTGCTTGCAGCCTATTCCTCACCTTTCTCCAACCAGGACCCAAGTGAGCTTGGTCTCCTCACTTGTCCCACCCACCCAACACACTCCCCCTGCTCATTCCCACTTCCCAGCTTGAGTTCTGCCATCCTCCCTGCTAGGGTGCCCTTCCCAGGTCTTTATACCAACAGGGGTCCCAGCTGTCCCAAAGCTGAGCTTGGCTGCCATGGCTTCCAGTACATAGTGACAGGGTCCTTGTGACCTCTCAAGACATAAAGAGAATGTGACATAGACCCTGCCCCCAACTTATACAACATAGATAGAAACTGTGCCTTAAAAAGGGCAACTAGATCACCAGGAAAAAGTGGTAAGTGTTTGAGGATTTAGATGGGTTCAGTCTGATGAGAATTTGTAGAACATACGTACACATGTATGGAAACATACATAAGTATGTACAGTTTTGATGCATCGGTTAAAAAGTAAAAATCAAAACACGACAATTAGGAGGGAAAAGCCATGCCTCTTGTGTAGAGGAAGTCCTTAGGTAGACTTGGCCCTTTGCCTTCCTCACTATCACCTTGCCACCACCCTGCCACCTCAGTGTCTCTTCCAGCCTGAGTTGGGGTATGGGCTAGAGTTGGTCCCAAAGTGCCAAATGCTTCCTGAATTTGTTGAGAAGTGACTTTTGTTAAGCCTCTCTCACTCCCTAAGGTCTGGACTAAACCTGTGAGCCCCACTTGCTTCCACCTCAAGAGCGTGTGCATCATCCATCCTGAGCCTTAATCTCTCATCTGCAAAATACCCACCTCATTGTGTGGGAGGAGGCAGCAAGATCATTTTCATGAAGCATTTAGCATCCGGCACCCAGTAGTTATTCATCAGGGCCAAGCTAGCACTCTTGTATTTATTACATTCCCTCCCCACCCCAACAAGACTTTCAGGAAAATAAAGTGTTCCATGTCCTCTCCTCCTGGCTTCTGAAATTATGCACAGACAGGTGCACTCTTCTTCACCCATCAGTTCTAAGTTAATAGGGATCAGAGGTGGGGTCTCTTCCTCATGATCAAGTGTTACAAATTCATTCAGGGAACAGAGCTGGCATTTTCAGAGCCAGAGACAATGTGGAAGTTTCTCCTGATGCCTGTGGCCCAACTGCCTATTGGATGGTGGCCGGGAAGCACCTGCTTTGTGAGCTGGTTCCCATGAACAAAATGAGAGGTAAAAGTTGGCCTTCCTCCACTTTATCTTCAATCCTTCTCCTGCTCACCTCTTCCAGTCCCAGGGCCTGCTCACCTCTTCCAGTGCCAGAGCCTCTCGCTTGGCCTCTCTGCCCCTCCAAAACACACTTGAAGAAATTCCAGAAGAAGAAAATGGCTGTACAAAGATGTTCATTGCACATTTATAAGACTAACCTCAGTCTTTAGGTACTGGGGAACAATTTAACTAAGGCACAAAAATTATGAAAAAAGACTCTAGGTGTTAGAATTAATCGACCTCAAGCCAAGGGTATGAAATGTGATTATAGGCTAGTTCTGAGTAAAAGAAGCAGAACAAAAAAGTTACTTATAAACACTGTGCTAGAACTAAATAATGTGTATTTGTCTAGCTAAAGATTAGAAAGAGGCAAAAATAAATGAAAATGATTGTGTAAGAGGGATAGGATCATGCATTGCTTTTTCCCCTTTAAATTCTTTCAATGCTATTGCAAAGTTATGTTAATAATAAAAATGTCATATAAAATTAAAAGTGCCAATACATTGTCACATTCCAAGTAAGTTCGTGTCAAGAGGATTGTGGCTTGCAGCTCCCTTCTCCTGGCTGTGTATTTGGATATGAAAGAAGTCCTCGGGGAAGGAGACCTCTTCATGGAAGAGGGACTCTAGGAGACGAGGTCTGGGTAGGCGGAGTAGAGCAAAGTCTGTGCTATGCCAGCCCCTGCCATATCTCCTCACAGGGTTGGAGAATTCAGGTCCAAGAGACCTTGGTGGCCATTAAAACCATCACACTTTTCTGGACTCTTCCTGTGGGCCAGTTCCTGGGTGCCCAATTCCATGGAACAGACAGACAGAACAGGCTCAATCTAAGCTGTGGTATAAGTTCCAAAGTCAGGAAGAGAAGACCAATGAGAAAGGAGATTGTGGCAGATAAGGAAGGGTTCAAACAAAATAGTCATAGCCCATTGATATGCTAGCCACCCACTACCCTGGGCCCAACAGACCAAACCAATATGAAGTTTAGACCTAGTAACTAAGGTTTGCTTGGCTACAGGAGACCTGATGCATTATTAACTAGCCTGTAACTAATAACTGGTTGGTTGAGTAAGCCGTCACAAACTAAGTTGTCCTTTATGATTTACTCCCATTTTTTATAAATGTTGTCTGATAGTGTTGGCTGGAGTTCTAAGACCCTGCATTGGTTTTAGGAACTGACCCCACTCACAAATCATTTTTGTTTTACTAAAATAAACTGTACTAAATTTAATTAGTATAAAAAATTTCCTTTTAATCTCTGCCATGGGTAATAGGAAGAACATTGATTAGGACTCAGGATGATGGAACTGGGTTCATGTCCTAGTCCCACTGGGTATTACATGTCCTCGGCCTTGACCTCTCTAGAATACAATCTCCTCATTGGCTCAATGAGGACTTTGGGCTTGTTAGTAGTTCCTGCATCCACACACGTTAGGATCACCTGGAGCCCTATCAAAACCAATCAGAATGATGTCTGTGCCTCAAGGGGTCTAATCCAACTGGCTTGGGATGAGGCTGGGGGATGAATGTTTCTTTAAAGTTTCTCAGATAAACTTTTCTCAAATTTGGCCACATATTGGAGTCACCTGGTCAGTCAGCCTTCCATCACTGTAACAAACATCCGAGATAATCAATGTAAGAAGAAGAAAGGTTTGTTTTGGCTCATGGCTTTGGAGGTTTCAGCCTATGGTTGATTGACCTGCAGGTTGGGGCCTGTGTTGAGCGAGGCAGTACGTCATGACAAGAAGGTTTGGTGAAGGAAGTCACTTAATCATTGTTACAGGAAAGCAAAGAGAGAGGAAAAGGAGGGTCCAGTGGAATAGGAGCCAGGAGTGGCCAGCGGTACCCCGGGCATCTTACAAAGCTGAGGTCCCTGTAGTGGGTGACGGGCCTTCTGTGCTGCCCACATGAGACCAATTGAGTGCCCAAATGGCAATAGGTTTTGTGGGGCCATATGTCTGGGTCATCATCCCTGCTGCAGCAACCACAGAAGTTGGGAGGCAAAGTAGAAGGAGGAGAGCCCGAATGCTGCTGACCTCCTCAGACTTGGGCTTGGGGCTTGATCTGAACACTGAGTGACCTTGGATAGATCCCTCCTCCTCTCATTAGCTCACTCTTCATTCAGGCTTTCCACTGACATTGATCAAGCAGTTCGCCAACCCTGGGGGGAAAAGGAGTCAGACACCATCCCTGCTCTGAGGAGCCGGTTGTAGTTGTCAGGCTGGGTTGGCCCCCCAGGAGGGAGGGGCACATTGTTGCGAGGTGGATCAGAAAAGGTCAACAGTGGAGGTAGAGCCTGAGCTGAGGCTTGAAGGCGTCTGTGTAGGTGAGCATCGGGTGGAAATGGGGTGGCATGCAGGCAGGTTGGCATCCTGAGCAAAGGCAAGCACTTTGATGGCAGCACCAGGACGGTGCACAGGGGAGGCCTAGGCAGGGACCCAGCCATGCACAGGATTTCCAGCCCTATCTTGGTGACCCAGTTTCCCATGCACAGAAGCTTAAGATAAGACACATAAGGTCACAGTGATGGTATGTCTCTGTTTGTCTCCATCTCCCACTATGGGACTCCAGCTTCACTGTTATCAACCATCTCAGAATCCATGGGATTCAAGGCAGTCCTCAGCCCCGTTCTCCACAAAGGTGTTCACTGCCAAGGGCTCCCTAGAGCCCAAAAAGGGACCTAGGACACTGTGGATGGTACCATGTCCCATTATGTAGCCCTAGTGTTGAGCCCTGGGGTTCCACTGCACATTTAGAGAAGCCACTCCAATCCTGGCCTTCCTGCCAGGATTCCCCAGAGGCATTCAAGGCCATCCCTCTCTTTAGGACAACGCCCACCCCCAGCCCTTTCCAGCCCTTTCTTCCCTTAGGCTGGGTTCTCCCCCAGGAGGCTCCATGGTTCTTCCTAAAAATGGCCCCATTATCAAGAATCCTGGGACCCACACATACAGAGAGCACTCAAAACCGCGTTCACCAGAGAGTTTACTCCATACATTTTCCTTTTCAGGAAAAGCGTGGAAGGCTGAAAATTCCTTTGTCATCCTTGAGCAAGTCAACTTCTTGGAAGTCACAACTTGAGCACTGAATGAGGTGACATGTCACCTCCACAGAAGCACCAGTAGCTGTTGGACCTTCATAGCTCAAGAGACTCATGACTAGCCTGTGAGGTAGGGGTCCTTATTGTCCCATTTCCCAGGTAAATGGATTGATATGATTTGCCCAGGTTGTAAGAGCTGGGATAGAAAATCCAAATCCACATTTTCTGACCAGAAAACTGTTGGCTACAGCCGCAGCTGACAGCATTTCTGAAACTATGAAGTGTTCCACAAATGTCAGGCACTAATAATTATTATTACTTCCACCTCCTGGAGCTTGGCTCGAATCTCGGCACAGCTTGGATATGAGAACTGTTGTAATGCACACTCGGCCTTCCCTTACTGGCTCTTCATGAAGGGCCACCATGGGTTGCAGAGAGAGCTATTGCGAGACTCTCCTGGACCCAGGCTCCAGCCCCCAAAATTGTGAGTCCTATCCAGCTTTGCTATCTGGCTGTCCTGACTTCAAGTGGGTAAGAGGACAATGAGGTGCCACAAGCTGCAGCCACTGTTGCAAAGAAAATACTCAAGGAGTATGAAAAACACAGGATGCATTGGGTCCCTGGCCTGTCTGACCTGGTGTGGGGCTGGGATGTGACAGGCTCTGTGAGATGCCCCATTCAGGCATCTCCATAGCTCAGAGCTATTCAGGCTTTTCAGAGTTGAGTCTTATCATTCTCTTGAGGTTTACTTTTGCCAATGTGAATTTCTGCTTTTAGTGTGGGGAGAGAAGGAGTAATACAAAAGACAGAGAAAAGTTGGGGAAGGGCTTGAAAATTTTGGAAGTCAAATACTCCCCAGGAAACATGTCAATGTATAAAAGACCAAGAAACATATGGATTGAATTTTCCCAAAGAATACACGTGCATTTAAAAATTTAAGGGCAAGAGTAGGGTTTTGGATCATTTTTCAATGATTGGGTGTTTTTCTCCCAAAGCACATTTTGGGGAATTTTACTGGCAGTCAAACCACTTAAAACATCCTGAGATGTTAACCAGACATGGAGTCATTCAGGTAACCCATCAACCCATCTTGGCGGGGTAGTGAGATGTCTATTCTGTCCCTGCCACGGAACACACATTCCTGCTCCATCTCTGCCCAGAGGCTACACATGCACTGGCAGCAAAGGGCAACAGCAGGTGTGCACAACACCAGGCTGCACACTTTGACTGTGGCCTGCTCAAGGTTGCTTGTCTGGACTCACCTGACGATGTTGATTAAACTCAAATGGAACCCACTGAGTCTGATTTACTTCTTAACCTCTCTGGATCACAACTTCCTTACATGAAAAATGGGAATAATGATAGCACTTCCCTCATAGGGCTATTAGAGAATTAATGGGATGAGTGTATGCAAAATGCTTCAATCTGTGCCTTGCAAACTTCTAACTGCATAGCATTCAGAAAATTATAGCCATAATAATTATTATATGTAAAATGTATACCAATATCTATAGTGGTATTCTTATTTTATTTTTATGGTGGTACTGGGGTTTGAACTCAGGGCCTCACACTTGCTAGGCAGGTACTCTACCACTTGAGCCATTCTGCCAGCCTCCTTTAGAGGTATTCTTTAACTCAGGGCTTTATGAAGATGCTAAAAGGATTCATTGACTATGCAATAAATACTTGTTGAGGGCCTGCTGTATTAGTCAAGATCAGTAACAAACATCCCCCGCATCAGAGTGACTCTGAAAAAGATTCTTTTCTCTCCAGTTCTCCCTGGGCATCTCAAGTTGCAGAACTGTGTTCTACCTGGTTCTCAATGAAGGATGAGGACTGGTAAAGCCACACTACCCTGCGAGGTGGTGCAATCACCATGGGAAATTGTGGCAAGTCACATGCCAGCTCTTAAACGTTCCTTCAGGAAGAAACACACGTAAATTTCATTCACTGTTCCAGGAAGAGAAAATAGTTCAGAGACCAAAAAAAAAAAAAGACACAAGGCTCTGACACAAGGGCAGATCCATTTTTTGAGCAACTTCTATGAATCAGGCACTGTGCCGGGAACAAGTTATGGAGTGAACTCCCTGCACCCACCTTGGCAGTTCAAGCAACACTTTCATAAACATGTCTGTGTGTCATCCAACAAGTTATTACTTCAAATGTTGAATGTGACAAGGCCAGTCTATGCTGCATACATTAATTTAGGTCTGCCCTGATCCCTGCCTACCCCCAGTGACAGAATGCCCTAAACTAACACTGTAGGAACTTTCCTTGAACCAGCTACAAAACCATCTAGTCACTTATCACCGGTATTCTTCTCCACCTCAGCTGCCAGGATGTAACAAGAATCTTCGAGAAGGTCATGTTACAATCCAGAGCCTCCTCTACTGATTCTCCAGTCTGGGTGCCCCATTATTAAAGGAAGTGAGACCATTTACTCTGCTCAGAGCTTGCAAATTGCTTGTGTAATTATCTTTTCAAATGTTTTTTGCCAAGGTTCAAGTCTGTCTTTGGAATCTCCCTTTTTTTCCATTTTTAAAATTGATTCAACATCTGCCAGTCTCCCAGTAGCTCCTGCCTTCTCCAAGTCTCCTCACGGAGGACCAAGCAAAGATTAGACATGGCCCTTGTGGGGTCTCCCTAAGCTCTGGGATGTGTCTGAACTTGTTTAGGGGTGCAGGGCATGCCCTTTTTTGCAGGTAGGTAATGTCTTCAAGTTAGAATGTGAATGTTCTCTCACTAAAGTGTGGTGGCCTCATGACCACCAAAGGCAACTGAGGCCTTACGTATCAGTTCCCCCGCAACAGGAGAGTTTTATACAATGAAAGCAAAAACCAGAAGTACCCACTGGGCTGTCAGCTCCTGGCATTAGTTGAAGAGATTATAAGTATTTTTAGTGGCAAGCAGAAGAGTATGAGCCAGATGCGGTACACATCTGTAATTTCAACTACTCTGGAAATGGAGGCAGGAAGATCAAGAGTTCGAGGCTGGCCCAGGCAAAGTTAGCACAAGACCCTATCACCAAAAAAAAAAAACAAAATATAAACAAAAGGGCTAGGGACATGGCTTAAATGGTAGAGCTCATGGCTAGCATGCATGAGGCTCTGAGTTCAATTTCTAACACTGGTGAGAGAAAGACAACTGGGCAAGGATGAGGGAGTGGTCAGACCTGGGGGCCAGGGCACAGGAACTAGGATGCCCTATCTCAGCAACAATTTCTACATCCCATCCATGGCATCAAAACTCAGGAAACCTTCAAGGAGCCAGCCTGGGTTTAGACATAAAGGATGTCAGCCCCAGCCAAAATAGCCTGGTACTGTGAGTACTTGGGCAAATTATGGAACCTCTCTGGGTGTTAGCATCCCATCTGTAAAATAGGGACATTACTCAATTCAGGAATGTTGTAAAGATTAAATGAATTAATACCTCTAAATGCTCAGAGCAGTGCCTGGCACATAGTATTGTGTTGTCTTTGATGATGACTGATTGTTCCACAGCCCCTGAATTCTGGGGAAAGAAGAAAGCCTTAGTAATAATTTAAACTGGATTTCCTGTCAAGTTGGTGGGGTAGAAACATGGACTTAGGTTAAAGTCAACAGGAAGAACATAGAGAAATGTGATCTTTCTTCTACACTTGAATTTATGAACCAAGATTCTCATCTTTGCTATCTCCTCTGTCAAATTGTAATTTCCCACTAAAATTATTTTACCTTCTGCAGCAGAGAGCCTGTGGTGGTTCTGATATCTACTAGCATTTACCAATGCTACCAATGGCTCTACCCCTTTCTTCTTCATCTTTCCTACTAATCTTTCAAACAAAACAGTGGCCTCCCAAAGATGTCTACACCCTAAACGCAATCCTAATCCTACATCCTAATCTGCAAGTGAGTATGTCACAGGGCCAAAAGGATGTAGATGGAATTTAGGAAGATAAGGCTCCTTTTCAGCTCTCCTTAAAATAGGAAGATTACTCTGGACGGGACCAAGGAAATCACCAGGGTCTTTGAGAACAGAAGAGGGAGGCAAAAGATGGAGAACCAAAGAAGCCAGCATGAGTAAGACATGGTGCCATATTCTTGCCTTTGAAAATGAGAAAGGGGCCACAAGCTAGGGAATGTGGACCGCCATTTAATAAAAGTTAGAAAAGGCCAGGAGACAGGTTCTCGTTTGGAGAACCACCCCTGCCGACATCTTGACATTGAACCCGACAAGACCTTTGTTGAATTTCTGACCTACAGCACTGTAAGATTATAAATCTGCATTGTCTTAAGCCTCTAAGTCTGTGATGATTTGTTTTACGGCAATAGCAAATAAATAAACAATACCACTAAACCAAAATATGAAATCAAAGCAGTTGACTTTTGCAAAGCTCAGCTTTAGCACTCCCAACACTGCTCTGAAAGTGTCCTCGCCCTTTTCCCAAGCCTGCCCTTGCCTCTGCCCCTCCCCAGAGCCAGTAAGTGTCCTTTCACATTCTAGCCTTCAAGGAGCACTGTGCTTTGGTCATTCAGACGTGCCCTTCCTCTTCCCTGAGGACATCACTGGATGTCCCCAGAGGACTTGTTTCACAGCCTCCAGATTTCTGTGATCAGATTTCTGTCCCACATTCTCAGGGTCACACCTGTCCTTCCCTGGATTTTCCAAAATCTTTTCTAAGGGCCAGGTACATGTGATTGAGTAGTAAAGACCCAGTGCTAGGCACTGACACCAAGACAGTCACTCATAATCCATTGTGTGGAACCATATGAAATTGCCTTTCTCTTAACTAAAAAAAAAAAAAAAAACAGGTATCAGTAAATCTTAAAGGTTCAACCTAAGGAGAAAGAAGGTTTATAAATAACTACAAATTTGAGAAATACAACAGAGGGAGAAACAAGGAGGAGAGTCATGCACAGTGGGGCAAATAAGAAAACAGTAATGAGAAATGTTACACAGAAAGTAAACCAGACCCTGCAGAGGAGCACAGCTGGTGCCAATTAAGGTTGGGTAGTCAGGGAAGCAGGCTGTGACTTGGTGGGCCACACTCACAAGATTGGCCTGCACCCTGTGGAAAGCTCGGGAACCAGTAGGGATAGTAGACAAGGTAGAGGTTCAGCTCATTTGCTCTGGAAGGAGCGTGGGGCTCAGGGGCAGGGGCCAGGCTGGAGACAAGCTAGTTAGAGGGGATTCTTGCAGTAGCCCACACATGGAAAAATGGTGGCCTGGATTAAGACCATGATGGTGGACTGGGGAAGAGTGGAGCTAATTAGTGGAACAGCAGGACTTTTGGTGGCTGGTAAGTGGCAGAGGGTTGGCTAGGATGGGAGAGGAAGGTGCTAGGGAAGACTCTGGTCTGTTGTTAGGGGACCAGATGGTTGTGCCATTTCTTAAGATAAGGAACCCAAGCAGAGAGGCAGATTGGGTGACCAGAGATGTGGGTAAAGGAGATCCTAGTTTTAGAAATGAGTGCCGAATATAGCAGCTGCTCTAGACACATGATACCAATGACCCATGTCTCCTTGCATCCCTGCCCTGTGTTGTCCTCTCCCTGTGAATCTGGGCTGGGCCTTGGCTCTGTTTAACCAATAAAATATAGCAAAAGTGCTGCTGTGCCAGGTCCAAGCATGAGGCCTAAGAAGGCCTGGCAGCTCCTGCCTCTCACCTTGGAGTCCTGAACCACCATGGAAGAAGTCTGGCTATCCTGCCAGTGCAACCGGCACCTCTGGCTAGACCCAAAATATTGTTACACATTAATCAAGCACTTCCTTCTCACTTCCCCCCAGCTCCTGAACCCACAATATGCTCTCTATTTCTGTGGATTTACCTATTCTGGATATTTCATATAAACAGAATCAGATAATGTGTTACCTTTCATTTCTGGCTTCTTCACTTAGCATAAGTTCACCCATGATCTAGCATGTATCATTCTTTCTTATGGCTGAACAATGTTTCATTGTATGGATAGACCACATTTTATTTATCCATTCTTCATTTGATAAACTTTTGGGTTGTTTCCACCTTTTGGCTATTGTGAGTAATATTGTTTGGACATTCATGTGCAGGTTTTTGTTTAAATACCTACTCTTGAATCTTTGGGGTATACTCTAGGAACAGAATTGCTGAATCTTACGGGAACTCTTTGTTTAACTTTTTAATGACCACCAAACCTTTTTCCACAGTTGCTGTAGCCTTTTACACTCCCACCAGAAAATAACATCCTTGCTGACACTTGTTATTTTCTGGTTTGCTTTTTCATTATGATGGTCATTCTTCTGGGCGTGAAGTAGTATCTCCTTGTGGTTTTTTCAATTCTCTAATGGTGAGTAATATTAAGTATCTATTGATTTGCATGTTGGCCATTTGTATATATTCTCTGGAGACATTTCTATTGAAGACCCCACTGGGCTGTGGCTCAAGTGATAGAGGACATGCCTAGCAATTATATTATTATGAGGCCACGAGTTCAAACTCCAATAGCACAAAAAATAAAAAAATAAAGACTCCAATATTTCAAACCCTCTAATCCTCACAGACCACTGAGAGCAATGTCCATGTCTTTCTACAAGAAGACACTGAGGCTAAGAGAGGCTAGGCTGCCCCAACTCCAGTGGATGAGGGAAACAGAGTCTATCCAACCCTGAAGCTCATACCACACCTCCTCCCACACTTTCACGTGCATAAATGCTAAGGCCGAATGAAAATTGCAAAGCGTGTGGAGGAGGGGTTGTCACAAAAATCTGGTGTCCCCAAGGAGATGTTGGGGTAGGAGTGGGGAAGGGATTCCATGTGGGTTTGGGGTGACAGAAAGATGGACAGAAACAGTGAAGACAGAATGCCAGGGGCAGGAACCAGCATGGCACATTGAAGGGGACCAGTGTGGTCAGGACTTTACAACAGAGAAGGACACAATTGGTATGTTCAGTGGGGACCCCCAGGTGGAGGTCACTCAGGTTTTGAGCTCTGGGCTCCCCTGGGCATCAGGAATTCTCCAAACTTGCCCACGTTTTGCTCCAGCTGTAGATTCTGGGGTAGGCTCGGACAGACCCAGCCTCACCCAGGGTCACAGAAGTAGAGGCAGTAAGTCCATGACCTGTAAGTCAGCCCCAGAAGCTACAGGAAACTGGGAAGTTTGAACGATATTTGTTAGACTGTTGACTTCATCAGAAGTCAGCATCAGAAAATGGCTTCCCAACTCTGTCTTTGTGCATGAGCCTGTGTGTACATATGAGCTCTGACACCCAGTAGAAGTTTACCTCTACCCCTAAGAAGTGCAAAGTGACCTTGTTGGGAGGGCGGGGGGGGGGGGGCAGGTGAGGAACTGAGAGGAAGGAGTTCTGATGATCCTAGGCTAGAGGAGAAATAAGAACCAGAGCTGCCCTCAGGCCTTAGCAGGCAGCCTTCCCCTCTGGAAATGATACTGAAATATTTGTGCCTCTCTCTTCTCCTGGGGCTTCCTGTTTCCTATTTGGTCTCTGGTTTCTAAGCAACGCTGAATACCCCCAAACTCCTGAAATGCACTGGTCTGCAAGTGTGTGTGTCTCTCTCTCTGAAGCACACATCTGTAATGAGTTTCCCATCTGCCCATCCATTCTGCTGTCTCCAGAGGACAAAATCAATTGAAGATGCCTTGTGGTTTGAGGTGTGTGCATCTCTCCCCCTTTTTAGGCTCCTATGGCTTAATGAATCTTCCTGCAAAATCAGTTTGGCTGGATGGGAGGGGGCTGGAGATTTAGGGTTTCTGCTTTGACTTAGTAAGCATCCAGTCTGGCAGGATCTCAGCAGCTCAGAAGCAAGGTGGGGGAGGCAGCGCTGAGCTCGGCCCATGACAGCTATTGGCTTGCTTCCTCTTTCCTAGGACGGAGCAGAGGATGGCTTGCTTGCAGGGACTCTGGTGGGCTTCAGGGCACTTGAGACACTCTTAGATGCTTGATGAACTTGTTTCCAAGTGCTTGTGGGAGTGCAATACAAAATTGAGGGGGGGCAGAGTTTTTGAAAGATTGTCATTAATTCTTTATAACATTATAATAGAGGTGTGCATAGTTTCCAAAGTTAAATATTACTTCAAAGCATAGAACAAAAAATAATGGTCCTCCACCACTCCTATCCATCCCCGAGCCTCAACCCCAGGGCAGCCTCCTTTAGTTAGTTTTTTTCTCTTGCTAGTTTTAAATTTTTACTTCCATATTTAAAAGGCTATTAACCTTGATCTACTTTTCAAGTTAGACAATTCTTGTTGACTTCTACCACAAATGATAAGGATTTAACTCTCTTCTGCATGCACACCTTCCTGCACCCACACACACACTCTCAGACTCTGCGCCTCATGGTAAACTGCTTGAGTATGGAGACAGGATAGATACTGGGCACCAAAACACAGCCAGAGGGGGGGGAAAAAAAAACCACAGCCAGAGGAGGGAAGTAGATCTAATATTCTAGAATTGGCAACAATTAATTATACATTTCAAACTAACTCCCTAGCAAGCCTGAGGCCCTGAGTTCAAACCCCAGTACCGCCAAAAAAAAATAAATTAACTAACTAACTAGCAGAGAAGAGTTCAAAGGCTCCTAATAGGTGGAAATAATATTTGAGGAGCTAGAGGAGAGAATTGTCTTATTTGTTCATTACACATTAAACACATCGCAAACAACAGCCATGAACCCCAGAAATAAGTACAAATATTATAGGTCAAATAAAATTTTTAATAAAAGATATAAAAGTATTCAATACAATTGTTATCAAAATATCACACTGTACCTTATACAGTGTAATTGTAATGTATCGATTTTTAAATAATGCTAATAAAATAAAAATCAATATCCAGTATTGGTACTATTATTAGATAGATACTGTTCCCAGTTGCTGAATGACACCAAGGGACATTTCCCTTCCTGTACAGAGTCCTATCCTCTGCCCACACCCACCCCCATCAAGAAGGGGGGGAGATGGTGGGGGTGATCCAACCAAGATACAATGTAAGGCTATTCAGAATTATCACAACTAATCCCCCTGTACAAGGAACATATGCTAACAAAAATGGAAAATAAAAGAACTGCCTTTTTTGGTTGGCTTTATTCTCTATACACCTAACATACAGTTTTTTCTGCCCTGATGCCCTTGTGACTCATAAGGGTAATGGGCCACTTTGGTTTTCCTCTGATACTCCCTGCCTCCCTCCCAGCCTCCTGCTTCTCCTGCTGGCTCACAGCAGCAGCATCTAGGACCTCCCTCAACCTTATTTTGGAGTTCTATCTCCTGAATGTCTTTCTTTCCTCATTTCAGTAAGGTCCTGAGCGAAGAGTGTGTGAGAACAAATTGTTTTCAGGGCTCATATATCTGAAAATGTCTGTCGTCACAGGAGTCCAGGCTGGAATAGAACTTGAGATTGGAAGGCACTGCCTCTGCAGTTCTTTTCCTTTTCTTTCTGGCAGTACTGGTACTGGGGTTTGAACTTAGGTCCTCATGCTTGCTAGGCAGTGCTCTACCACTTGAACTATGCCACCAGCCCTTTTTGCTGTGGGTTTTTTTGTTTGTTTGTTTTTTGTTTTGAGAAAGGGTCTCACTTTATTCCCAGGCTGACCTGGACAGTGAGCCTCCGATTTATTCTTTCTGAGTAGCTGGAAGGATAGGCATGTACCACTACACTCAGCTTTTATTAAAATAGGGGCTCATGAACTTTTTGTTTGAACCCAGGCTGGCCTAAAAGCTGCAATCTCTCAAGCAACTAGGATTATAGGCATGATCCACTGCACCTGCTAATTCTGAAGGAACTGTTCCCTTGTGCTCTACCTCCCAGTGTGCAGTGAGAAGTTTCAGTCTCTCCTCACTGTTGGTCTTGCATAACGTCACTTTCCCATTTCCTCACCTAGCTGTGGGTTCATTGCTGCATTCTCAATGTTCAAACAGTTCAAGATTAAGTGGCGCGGTGTGGGTCTTTTTTCATCCTTGCTGCTGTAACTCTGGGTGACTTCAGACTTGTGATTTATAGCCTCAATGGTGAAAATGTTTCATCCTCTGCACTCTCCCACCAGAAGCTCTGCAATATGATCTTTGACTTTCTGGTTTTCCATTATTTTGAATTTTTGTTCTACTTCCTGGGAGATTGCCCCAAGTTTATCTTCCAACACCCTGACTGGATTTGACTATCATATTTTATATTTCTAAGAGCTGCTTCTTCTTTGCTGGATCTTTCTTTAAAAAAAAATAGCATCCTCTTTGTTATGAATTATTTTCTTTTTGCTGGTACTGGGGTTAAACTCATGGCCTCATGCTTGCTAAGCAGGTGCTCTACCACTTGGGCCCTTCCACCAGCCTTTTTTAGTATTGGGTTTTTTTGAGATAGGGTCTCATGAACTATTTGCCAGAGCTGGCTTTGAACCATGATTCTCCAATCTCTGCCTCCTGAGTAGCTGGCATTACAGGGTTGGGCCACAGGCACGTGGCTCCTTTTTTGTGAATCTTGATCTTTCTGATGGCCATTGTAACTATTTTTCTTCTGCATCTCACATTGCCTCTGATTCCTGAATTCCTTTTTTCTGCTTATTTTTTGTTAGTTTATTTTAGCTCTATCTTTAACATTGAGAGTTGTATAGTAAGGATAAAAAAACACATAAACAAAAAACTTTTTTAACTAATAAAATATGTAAAGTATCCCTTTAGAAACAATGTAATAAAAATGTATAGGCTCTCCTCAAGGAAAAAGATCAGTGGGTTTTTCTTTTTCTTTTTTTTTTCAGTAAAATGCTTTGCTAGGTAACTTCATTAGTGTAAAATTAAAAATCTCAAGTTATATTGCATTTTGCTATATACTTTATTTTCTGAGCTGTTTTGGAAACTCCTGACACCCAAAAAATAAAAAAATAAAAAATAAAAATAAAGCTTCATTTGCATTGAAGCTTGTAAGATACATATAGTAGCCAGGCACCAGTGGCTCACACCTGTAATCCTAGCCACTAAGGAGGCAGAAATCAGGAGGAATGAGGTTCAATGCCAGTGTGGGGCAGATAGTTAGCAAGATCCTATCTCGAAAAAACCCAAAACCAAAAAGGGCTGGTGGATTGGCTCAAGTGGTAAGAGTATCTGCTTAGCAAGTGTGAGGCCCTGAGTTCAAACCTCAGTGCCACAAAAAAAAAAAAAAAAAAATATATATATATATATATATGGCACACCGTCATTCTTGAATTAGTTACCAAACTTGTGGAAGCTTATTACAGCTACACGAGTAATATTAATGATTCAAAGCTGATGCTTTTATAGGAAGCATGGGTTTCAAAACTCAGTGCATAAATCTACTAGTTCTCTTAAAGCTGCAGTGGCTGTCCTAAATACAGTCATTCCTGAGCACATTCCCCTAAAACCTGCATGGAAAGCAAAGTTTGCCTTTGCTTGTTTGTGAACTAATGATTTCCTCCCATTTGGGTGGCTTGAGGCTGCCTGGGCACTTGAGTGGAGCTGCTCTGAGGATAGGGACAGGACATGGGTCTAGCTGGGCTTCTCTATAGTGTGACCAAGCCTGAGACCTGGTAGTCTTGTTGGGGGTCTTTTCTCTTGACCTGGTCAGTTTTTCCAGACAAAAATCCCCCAATCTCCCACCTGGAAGGTAGCAGGGGGGCTACTCAGAACCAAATGGAGGAGGGTCTCTGGATTCTTAGCACACAGGAGAGGACATGCATTAATTGCCTTGATTTCAGTGTGTGACTTTCTCTGCCATTCTCTGTGCCTGGTGTCCTGGAAACCAGCTCTGTGTAGTCTGTTTCTCCAGAGAATGAACTTCTGTCACCTGCCTGGGGTTGGGGAGGGGAGAGGTGGGCTCTGGCTGCTCCTGCCCTCTCTGCCCATCTCTCCCAGCATGCATCTCAGCCCCTTGACTTGCATAAGGAATAGCTGTTCACATCTCTTGCTTTGCCCTTGGGAGTTTATACTCCTTCAAGCCAGTAACGTTTCTATGCTGACTGAAGCTTCAATGCTCACAGAAGAACTGTAATATTTTTTTCTGTTTTCCCAATTGATGTATCTTAGTATTCAGGATTTGGAAAAACATCTAATTTCCCTAAAAATGCCCAAAATATATTCTTTCATGGAAACATTAGGCTGGAGTCAGGCTTTGCCCGACTGCTGAAGGAAAAAGTGAATGGGATCAGGAGGCACTGGTACCTGGTCACCTCTGGTTGTGGCAGCCCCTTGGTCTCACATACTCCACAGTCACCCATCATTAAGCCTCGTGACACCTACACAACTCCTTATGATTCCCCCAAGGACCACCTGAAAGCAGTCAAGCCCCCAGCCTCACTACTATTCAAATAAAGCGTTCATTGAGCACCAACTATATACCAAAAACTATGCTAGCAGTTGGTAACATGGAGCTAAATAAGGCATAGCCTCTGCCCTCACAAGACTTTATCCCATCCAAGGAACAACCTACCACAGGGTCTGGTAGAACCACTAGGGAAGGTGGCCGTGACCCCAACCTCTCTCCTCTCTTCATCCCAGCGCTTCAACCCCCAGCTCCAGGGATGAAAGGCTGTTTTCCTTGGAAATGTGACAATAGTCTTCAACCCTTTGGTCACAGCTAACGGTGCCTCCTCTACCTCTGTGCATGACTTCGTCACTCTGTGGCACCCAAGGGGGAAAAGGAAGGTAAGTGCAGGCTAGCGGGGTCTGATTCATTCCCTGTCTGTTGTAGTGGTCAAATCAGTGGAAAGCTTAGAGGCCGCATGCCCCTTGGTGTTGCCCAGGAGTGGCCGGGGTCTGACACCTGCTCTGCCTTCCTTCTTGAAGGGGATGAATCTCCTTCACCAGAAGCAACAAGAACTGGGCAGCAGAGAGTCAAGAAGGCAGGTTGATTCCTGGAAGAGGGAGGAAGGGAAAAGGGGAGGAAAGAGTGGTGGGTCCCAGGCAGGGGTAGATTTAGCACAAAACTAAAGAAGTTTAAACCTTAGGACCATTGCTTGCAAGGTCCCTTCCAAGTTCCTGGGAGAAAGAGTGAGGCCCAGGAGAGCAAGTGGTTTAAAAATGTATAAAATTTGGACAGGTGTGATATATCAGCCACAATCAACTAAGACAATAGTCTTTTCCTCTCTGACATCTCTTGGTCACATTTCCTATCATGTTGGGTGGTGGTTGGAGGGCAGTGAGCATTTTGTCTGGAAACTGAGTTGAGAGTACATTTACTTAGGTGAGTTGTAGTCACTTAGTTAAATTTAACTCAAATCAGACCTGAGGATGCCTCTGTACCGAGGTGCTATAATATAGCACTCCGTACTCTACTGTGGTTCATAGACTAACCAAAAGGCTAACTTAGGAGGATGCCACAGGTGGTCCCTATGCAAATAAGACAAAACACTTAGTGGTAACCATTTAGGCAGTTTCTGATGTCACTGCCGTTTTCTGTCCATAAATGTTGTCTGAATATGTTGTAGCTCTGGAATTCTTTGAACCCATCTTGATTCTAGGACTGCCGAGGTCTAGAATCATGAATAAAAGCTAGTTATGATCTTTAAATATAGCCGAGTGTGGAGGCACAGGCCTGTACTCTAGCACTTAGGGGGCTGACTCCAGAGCTCCAGGCCAGCCCGGGCTACACAGTAAGGCCCTGCCTCAAAACAAAAGCAACCACCAAAATCTTGACATTTGTTATGATTTTGGTTTTCTGACATTTCCTAATAAAGTTTAATCATTTCTAATACCACCCCTTTCTCACTGTAGGAATTACTTCTAGGAATATCCCTACTGGCCACTGTAACTGACTTATGCCAAAAGGTCATATTGAACTGTGACTGTGACCTTCAAATCCTAGCTCTGGAAATGGATAGGAAGTGCCAGAGAAACAAGGCTCAAAATGTATGAAGTCAGAAGCTAGTTTTTGAAAAATTCACTCAGCCATCATGATTATGAAAGGCAGGATTTGAGTCTTACTGATGTCTAGTCAAAATTTCCTTCTGTCAGGATTGTGTCTCATCAGAAATATAGTTAATAATGCAGCATATGGAAGTATAAACGCTTTTTCTTCTTTCTTGGGATGGACAATTCAAATTCTTGAGTTTATAACCATAAACCTGTAGTAATATTGCCCCAAATTTTGATCAACCATGCTAGAGGAAAGACCAAATTATCTTTCCGTTCTTTCCACAGAAAATGGCATTATAAAATTGTTGGTATATGAAATTATCATCAAAAAGCATATGACCAAAATGGAAAAATATTACAGAGGCATGTCAGACAGTTTAACATGCTATTTTTCTCGATCTTGTGAAGTTTGTGGCATTTATCTGCCTTTAAAATTTTATAATTTGATGTAATCTATTTTCTCATTCTAAATCAGTGTTTACCTGCACATCTAATTTTTTAAATTTTAATTTTATGTTATTTTTCTTAAAGAGATCTGCAAACTATATAAGCTTTAAACCCTACAAAACCTATATCTATGCCTGGCCCAGGTGTGGAGCCCAAGGGTTTATACCAGCAGTCAATCTAGTCCCTCGGGGCCCTCTGTGCTCCCTGGCCTGCTCCTCTCATAGGCCCCCATCCTGCTCCTCATTTCTTGGCCCTGGGAGTGATCAACAATTTCAGGCTTAGGAATCCCTCGCCTTTTTTGGCTGCAGGAGGGTATATGAGCCAGTGAGACATGCATTTGCTGGGTTAGACTTCTAGGGGCTTTTCCCCAGCAAGGCCTTGCCTGGCAGGGTGCTTGGTCATTGCTTTGGGCACCTCCCATCCTTCTGGTGTAGGGCAAGCCCTGGGTCTTATGGTCTGAGCCCATGGCCACCAGCAGTACCCAAGGCCGAGTCTCTTGTAGTCATTAAAACCAGGACCAGCAGGAGTGTCTGTGGCAGACTGGGGTCCCCAGATGTTCCTTAGGAGCATAAACTTGCACAGTTCAGACTTCTTCCCTGCTGCCTGTCCGGTCCAAATGAATGCTTCCTAGTTTCTGATCAGCCAGAGTATGGATGGAGCCAGCCTGTGTAGGTCATCTGTGCCACCTGATGGCTCCTCTCAGGAAAACAACGTGGCTGATAAGCCGCACGCTGCTTTTGCTCCCCTAGCCTCACCTCTTGGTCCCTCTGGTCTAAAGGGCCACAATGCTCCCAGCCCCGGGAAGGCTTTTGCACAATTAGCTCAACTCTCCAGTGTTCTCTGTGGGGCCCAGAGCTGTCCTCCTCCAACCCAAGCCTGAAAGGACACTGACCCCTTGTGGCCACATGCAGAGGTGCAGCATGGAGAGAGGGAAAGTCCTCAAGAGAGTCCTTTGCCCCTTTGACCTGAGCCAACTGATCCTTTCAGGCCCTCCCTGACTGGACCTGACTCCATCAAGGCCTGCTGAGTCCTCTTCTGGTGACAGCAGGCATGCTCAACTCTGTGCTGTTATTGGGCTATGGTCTCACTGACCATTTGAGCTCCAATGGGGGAGGTGGGCAGGAGAGGTGCAATGAAGGGAGAGGGGGCCAACATGAGAAGAGCTCGAAGAACAAGATGGATTTTTCCAGGGAGAGAGGATAGTGTGTTTCTCACTCATCCTCAGCCAACCCCCACCCGAGGCAAGGTCCCAAACATAGAGGGTGCTCCTTTTTTAATGTGGACCAAACAAACACAAACATACCTGCAGTCCAGGTGAAGACCCAAGCCTGAGCAGAGGAAGGCAGGCAGGCAGGCAAGGAGGGCTAGACAGTCTTTTTATTTATTTATTTATTTATTAAATTTTTATTATTCATATGGGCATATAATGCTTGGGTCATTTCTCCCCCCTGCCCCCACCCCCTCCCTTACCACCCACCCCGCCCCCTCCCTCTCCCCTCAACCCCCACAATACCCTGCAGACACTATTTTGCCCTTATCTCTAATTTTGTTGAAGAGAGAGTATAAGCAATAATAGGAAGGACCAAGGGTTTTGCTAGGATAGCTATACAAGGAGTTGACTCACATTGATTTCCTGTGCGTGGGTGTTACCTTCTAGGTTAATTCTTTTTGATCTAACCTTTTCTCTAGTTCCTGGTCCCCTTCTCCTATTGGCCTCAGTTGCTTTTAAGGTATCTGCTTTAGTTTCTCTGTGTTAAGGGCAACAAATGCTAGCTAGTTTTTTAGGTGTCTTACCTATCCTCACCCCTCCCTTGTGTGCTCTCGCTTTTATCTTGTAACCTAAGTCCAATCCCCTTGTTGTGTTTGCCCTTGATCTAATGTCCGCATATGAGAGAGAACATACAATTTTTGGTCTCACTCAGAATGATGTTCTCCAATTCCATCCATTTACCAGTGAATGGTAACATTTCGTTCTTCTTCATGGCTGCATAAAATTCCATTGTGTATAGATACCACATTTTCTTGTATAAGTACCGCGCGCTAACCGATTGCGCCACTGGAGCCACATACCACATTTTCTTAATCCATTCGTCAGTGGTGGGGCATCTTGGCTGTTTCCATAACTTGGCTATTGTGAATAGTGCTGCAATAAACATGGGTGTGCAGGTGCCTCTGGAGTAACCTGTGTCACATTCTTTTGGGTATATCCCCAAGAGTGGTATTGCTGGATCATATGGTAGGTGAATGTTTAGCTTTTTAGGTAGCCTCCAAATTTTTTTCCAGAGTGGTTGAACTAAGAGGGTTCCTTTTTCCCCCGCATCCTCGCCAACATCTGTTGTTAATGGTGTTGCTGATGATGGCTATTCTAACAGGGGTGAGGTGGAATCTTAGTGTGGTTTTAATTTGCATTTCCTTTATTGCTAGAGATGGTGAGCATTTTTTCATGTGTTTTTTGGCCATTTGAATTTCTTCTTTTGAGAAAGTTGTGTTTAGTTCACTTGCCCATTTCTTTATTGGTTCATTAGTTTTGGGAGAATTTAGTTTTTTAAGTTCCCTATATATTCTGGTTATCAGTCCTTTGTCTGATGTGTAGCTAGCAAATATTTTCTCCCACTTTGTGGGCGTTCTCTTCAGTTTAGAGACCATTTCTTTTGATGAACAGAAGCTTTTTAGTTTTATGAGGTCCCATTTATCTATGCTATCTCTTAGTTGCTGTGATGCTGGGGTTCCATTGAGAAAGTTCTTACCTATACCTACTAATTCCAGAGTATTTCCTACTCTTTCCTATATCAACTTTAGAGCTTGTGGTCTGATATTAAGATCCTTGATCCATTTTGAGTTAATATTGGTATAGGGTGATATACATGGATCTAGTTTCAGTTTTTTGCAGACTGCTAACCAGTTTTCCCAGCAGTTTTTGTTGAAGAGGCTGCTATTTCTCCATCGTATATTTTTCGCTCCTTTGTCAAAGATAAGTTGCTTATAGTTGTGTGGCTTCATATCTGGGTCCTCTATTCTGTTCCACTGGTCTTCATGTCTGTTTTTGTGCCAGTACCATGCTGTTTTTATTGCTACTGCTTTGTAATATAGTTTGAAGTCAGGTATTGTGATACCTCCAGCATTGCTCTTTTGACTGAGTATTGCCTTGGCTATTCGTGGCCTCTTATGTTTCCATATAAATTTAACCGCAGATTTTTTCAATCTCTTTAATGAATGTCATTGGAATTTTGATGGAAATTGCATTAAATGTGTAGATTACTTTTGGGAGTATAGACATTTTTACTATGTTGATTCTACCAATCCATGAGCATGGGAGATCTCTCCACTTTCTATAGTCTTCTTCAATCTCTTTCTTCAGAAGTGTATAGTTTTCCTTGTAAAGGTCGTTCACATCCTTTGTTAGGTTTACACCTAGGTATTTGATTTTGTTTGAGGCTATTGTAAATGGGATTGTTTTCATATATTCTTTCTCAGTTTATTCATTATTAGTGTATGGAAATGCTATTGATTTTTCTATGTTGATTTTATATCCTGCTACCTTGCTATAGCTATTGATGGTGTCTAGGAGCTTTTGGATAGAGTTTTTTGGGTCTTTTGGTATAGGATCATATCATCTGCAAATAGGGATATTTTGACAGTTTCTTTACCTATTTGTATTCCTTTTATTCCTTCTTGCCTAATTGCTCTGGCTAGGAATTCCAGTACTATGTTGAATAGGAGTGGAGATAGTGGGCATCCTTGTCTGGTTCCTGATCTTAGAGGGAATGGTTTCAGTTTTTCTCCATTAAGTATAATGCTGGCTGTAGGTTTGTCATATATAGCTTTTATAATGTTGAAGTACTTTCCTTCTATTCCTAGTTTTCTTAGAGCTTTTATCATGAAATGGTGTTGGATCTTATCAAAGGCTTTTTCTGCATCTATTGAGATGATCAAGTGGTTTTTGTCTTTGCTTCTGTTCATGTGGTTTATTACATTTATTGATTTTTTGTATGTTGAACCACCCTTGCATTCCTGGGATGAAGCCTACTTGGTCGTGGTGAGTGATATTTTTGATGTGTTGTTGAATTCAGTTTGCCATTATTTTATTGAGGATTTTTGCATCAATGTTCATTAAGGAGATTGGCCTATAGTTCTCCTTTTTGGAGGTGTCTTTGCCTGGTTTTAGGATAAGTGTAATACTGGCTTCATAAAATATGTTAGGCAGTTTTCCTTCCCTTTCTATTTCATGGAACAGTTTAAGGAGGGTTGGTATCAGTTCTTCTTTAAAGGTCTGTTGGAATTCAGCAGAGAATCCATCAGGTAGTGGACTTTTCTTTTTGGGGAGACTTTTGATTGCTGCTTCAGTTTCATTTTGTGTTATAGATCTATTCAGGTGATTAACATCCTCTTGGTTCAGTTTTGGATGATCATATGTATCTAGAAATCTTTCCATTTCTTTAAGATTTTTGAATTTATTTGGATATAGGTTCTCGAAGTAGTCTCTGATGATTTCCTGGACTTCCATGGTGTTTATTATTATCTCCCCTTTTGCATTCCTGATTCTACTAATTTGGGTTTTTTCTCTCCTCATTTTAGTCAGGTTTGCCAGGGGTCTGGGAGATTCCAAGATGGTGGCTAGAGGGAGGAAGCAGAAAGTGTGCCTCCTATAGTGAAATCTTGGAGAGACGCTGGAGACACACCTTGCAGGCAAAACCACCAAGAAGAGGCAAAACTTTGACACCTCCACACCTCCAGCCGGTGCAGAGCATCTCCAATTCATGTTAAACGGAGAAACCAGGAGGGCCCCAGGGCCGCCAGTTGCCTGCACCCAGACGGCTTGGGAAGACATGGACAAGGTGAGCTTAGTGGTACCGTGGTACTCCCACAGACACCCTGGGCCAGAGCAGCATAGCCCCCTGGACAGACCAACCTCCACATGGGGAAAAAAGAGAAACTGAGTAATAAGCAATAAGAACAATAAAGACACACAGGAAAGAGGGTGGGGCGCAGTGAGTGCCTTAGATTGGGGGAAGGGAATCCTTCCTGGAACTGTAAATAAACAAGCCGGCAGACCGGAGAGGCTCTGGCGGGTGCAGGTGCGCACACCCAGCAACCAGTAGCGGGAAAGCTTGTGAGAGTGGCGGAGGGAGGAAAACTCCACAGGAGAGGGGGGAAGACCCACTTCCCACGTGAACTGTAAACAAACATGGCGGCTGGCAGGAGCAGCAGCACCGCCCAGTAATCAGGAGCAAGAAAGCTTGTAAAAGTGGCAGTGGGAGGAAAACTCCACAGGAGAGGGGGGAAGACCCACTTCCCACGTGAGCTGTAAACAAACACGCAGGCCTGAGAAAGCAGGTGCAGTGTCACCTCCCCCAGTGTGCTTGGAAAGGGGAAAGCTTGTAGCAGTGGCTCCCATACAAGGAGAACTCTGAGTAAACAAAACCTGAGGGGCCAGGTGAGTGCTAAGCTCACTCCTGAGATCTGCATAAATACAGCCTCCAGCAACAGCAGGCTGACAGCACTGGGCAGGAAAGCCACAGCCACAGATAGCCATTCACAGAACTGTCTCCAGACTCTTTTTTTTTTTTTCTCTCTCTCTCCCTACCTCTGATGAGAAAACAACCGAACTACACCTGCATGCTGATAAACTTACTGAAACTGTATTGCAATTGAACTTGGAACACTTTGTGGGTTTTTGTTTTTTGGTTTTTGGGGGGTTTTTTGGTGAAGTTTTGTTCTACTTTATGCGTTCCCTTTGATGAGACAATTACAGAACAACATCTGAGGCACCATCTCCAGGATTGGAGACTGAGATGGACACCAAAATTATTAAGACTGAAAGTTCATTGCATTTGAACTTGGAGGGGTTTTTTTTATTATTTATTTTTTATTATCTATTTTTCATTTTGTTTTATTTTATTTATATATATTTCTTTCATTTACTGATTTTTATTTTTATTCTTATCTTTATTCTATTTATTTTTTATTTTCAATCCTCTCTCTGTCTCTCTAATGCCTATTCAGCTTACTGTCTATTAGTACACTAACACTCCCTGTTTATATCTTTGAAACTTTCTTGTTTGATTCCTTGTTTCATTTTCTCCTACTTGTCTATTTGTTTTTCCCATTTCTTTAACTTCTTGCTTTCCATCTCCTCTCACCCTTCCATTCTAAATATTACCATTGTTATTATTACAGGCTAAAAAATACTTAATTGCACACAGTACAGGGACAGTAACAACACCAAGGACAATGATGGGAAGACAGAAGAAACAGGGAAACCAGTTTCCCCACAGCAAAAAATTAGTACAGGAACCAGAGAGAAATGAAGAAAACAGATACTCAGATCCCAACTCCAACAAAATGAAGATAAACTATGCCAAAGAACCCAATGAAGCCCACAAGAATAATTTAAAAGAAGACTTACTACAGGTACTCAATGAGAATTTTATAGAGATGATACTGGATATGATCAACCACAATGTACAGGAGACACTCAAGAAATTCAAAGACAACAAAAATAGAGAATTTGCCAGGAGTCTGTCGATCTTGTTTATTTTTTCAAAGAACCAACTTTTTGTTTCATTAATTCTTTGTAAGGTTTTTTTGGTTTCTATTTCATTGATTTCAGCTCTTATTTTTATTATTTCTCTACTTCTATTTATTTTGGGATTTGCTTGTTCTTGTTTTTCTAGGAGTTTGAGATGTATCATTAAGTTGTTGATTTGGGATCTTTCAGTCTTTTTAATATATGCACTCATGGTTATAAACTTTCCTCTCAAGACTGCCTTTGCTGTGTCCCATAGGTTCCAGTAGGTTGTGTTTTCATTTTCATTGACTTCCAGGAACTTTTTAATTTCCTCTTTTATTTCATCAATGACCCATTATTCATTAAGTAATGAGTTATTCAGTTTCCAGCTGTTTGCATGTTTTTTGTCTTTACTTTTGTTGTTGAGTTCTAGTTTTATTGCTTTGTGATCAGATAGTATGCATGGTATAATTTCTATTTTCTTATATTTGCTGAGACTTGTTTTGTGCCCTAAGATATGATCTATTTTGGAGAAGGTTCTGTGGGCTGCAGAGAAGAATGTATATTGTGTAGAAGTTGGATGAAATGTTCTGTAGACATCAAGTAGGTCCATTTGATCTATTGTATATTTTAGATCTTGGATTTCTTTATTGATTTTTTGTTTGGATGACCTATCTATTGATGATAATGGGGTGTTAAAGTCTCCCACAACCACTGTATTGGAGTTAATACATGCTTTTAGGTCTTTCAGGGTATGTTTGATGAAATTGGGTGTGTTGACATTGGGTGCATATAGGTTAATAATTGTTATTTCCTTTTGGTCTATTTCCCCTTTTATTAGTATGGAATATCCTTCTTTATCTCATTTGATCAATGTAGGTTTGAAGTCTACTTTGTCAGAGATAAGTATTGCTACTCCTGCCTGTTTTCGGGGGCCATTGGCTTGGTAAGTCTTCTTCCACCCTTTTATCCTAAGCCTATGCTTATTTCTGTCAGTAAGCTAGGTCTCTTGTAAGCAACAAATTGTTGGATCTTCCTTTTTAATCCATTTCGTCAAACAATGCCTTTTGATGGGAGAATTAAGTCCATTAATGTCAAGTGTTAGTACTGATAGGTATGTGGTGATTCCTGTCATTTAGTTGTCTTAGTTGTTTGAAGGTTTGATTGTGTGTACCTAAGTTGAGGTTACTCTCTACTTTCTGAGGGCTGGACAGTCTTGACAGAAGCTTTGGGTTAGGCTGAGGGCTGAATTGAGTTTTCTAGGAGCTTGAGTCCATAGACCCAATTCTATGCCCTTTCCTTGACCTCCCACTGTCTGCCCTGGGTTAGCAGGAGGAGTTTGGGAGAGAACAAGGAAGTTGTAACATTTCTTATTCCTAACGTATCAAAATTGGATCCATAATATTTCAAAATTCAGCTTTGGTTGACACGGTGATGAAGCTTTCAGAAGAGGAAGTTGCCATGCTAGAACAGATAAGAGAGAGGCTCAGCAAAGTTAAATAGCTCTATCTCAGGTCACAGCCACTCAGTTTGTAAGAAGTGAAGCTGGGGTTTGAGCAATATGATAAAAATACCCCATGGCCAAGGACACTGGCCCCAGAGTCTGTGTCCTGTTCATGATACACTGCAGTTTCTAAAGGAACAAATGACTGACTGGCTCCTGTCTCGCCCACCTGGGTCCACTCTCCCCTGCCTCAGCAAATCAGGTCCTGTCACCTTGCTCTGGTGTCAGGTTAAAGATGGAGCACTGGACTAGGCCTGTGGCCTCCTGCTCCGCCCCTTGCTCTGGTTACATCATTCTCCACTCTTCTCTCTGGCCATGGGACCTCAGGCAGTTCCCCACCCAGCCCAAGCAGGACACGCAATGAGTCCCCTGAGGCTGCTGATAAAATACAGATTTTGATTCTCTTGGCCTGGGCAAGCTCTGGGTTCTGAATTTCTAACAAACTCCCCTGTGACGCCAATTCTGCTAGACCACGGATGAGTAACTAGATGCTAAAGGCTATCATGTTCCCCTCACCTTTGACCTCTGCAGAGACTGTTCCTTTGATCTGGAGCTTTTACTCCTCTTCTCTTTCCTTCTTTCCTGTGTCTCACCTGGCTGCTAAGACTACTTCTCCAGGACTCAGCCTAGATCAAGGCCTGCTTTCAGACCCTCTTGAGACTTTAGACTCCTCGTCTGTCCATTAGAGACAAACACAAACAGGTGAGATGATATCTGGGATTTTTATTTTATTTTGGGGGGGCCAGCAGCACTGGAGCTTGAACTCTGAGCCTCAAGCTTGCTAGGCAGGTGCTCTACCACTTAAGCCACTCTGCAGTCTGTTTTTTTGATGGGTTTTTTTGAGATAGGGTCTTATGAACTATTTGTCCAGGGCTGACTTTGAACCATGATCCTCCTGATCTCTGTCTCCTGAGTAGCTAGGATTACAAGTGTAAGTCACCAGCACCAGGCTTGGGATGTATTTTTAAACACTCAAGAAAAAGAGTAGGGTGTAAGAAATAGATAAAGCAAGAATGGCAAAATTTATCTATTAATATTGAAGGTGGGAGGTGGGTATATGGGAATTCATTGTATTAGCCCCTCAATATTTGTTTGGTTTTTTTTTTGTCAGTCTTGGAATTTGAACTCAGGGCCTCATGCTTGCTAGGCAGGCATTCTACCACTTGAGCCACTCTGCCAGTCGTTTTTCCCCTCAATATTTATATATGCTTGGATGTTTCCAAAATAAAAAGCTTAGAGGTACAAAGCCCTCAGTTCAAATCCAAGTCCCACCAAAAAAAAAAAAAGAGAAAACGCTTAAGAATTAAACCTGGGTTAGGTGCCTTTTCCATGTGTCTCCTCAGGCAACTTTCCCTACCTGTCCCCTCTCCTGCACTCTAGCCCTTTCAGCACTGCCTTGTGAACTATCCTAGGGCTGAGATCATACTGTGTTTTGTTCATTTGTACACCAGCCTGGAGCACATGCTTGACACAGAATTATATCCCACTAAGTTATGTCAGTTGGCAGAAAAGAAGCAAATCATTGAAAATATATGCTGAAAAATAAAACAATGTCTATCTTGTGTTAGAGCTGTCTGCCCCTGACATTCTCTGTGAAGGTCACTGTCTCAATAAAGGCTTAGAGACCCTTGAGAAAATTGGTACAAATAATTAAGAAAGCAAACTTAGACACTGGACCTCTTCCACGTATTAGGGAGAGGATGGATGGCTATGTGAGTCAAAGCTGTCGGAACATAACCAGTAGAGACTTGCTCATTCAGACATCCAAAATGAGCCCCGTGTCTGAGCTTTGGATCTGTCTGCCATGAGGGAGACACCTCTTCTCTAATGTAGCTTTTTACATGAACTTATAGGAATGGAAGCTTGTGTTTGTTGGCCAAATGAAAGAAGCAGAGGTGTGGTTTTTCTGGGGAAGGGGTATTGTTTTGTTTTGGTCAGGGGTAGCCAAAAAGCAAGAAGAGAAAATAAGACACTGGAAGTTGATGAGATATCTGTGTCCCATCCCAGTCGGATGAAAGGGTAAGGTAGGGTTGGAGGCTAAAAGGCTGTCTTTGTGGTCCCTGGGCACAAGCACAGTGATGGCGACAGGCACCCACAGGAACTCAGGACTGGATGATGGGCCATTCGCCACTCCACCCCACCCCCACCTGCTCAGACCCAGTGCTCCCTCAACACTCTGAGGGCTCCTGGTGTCCATCAGCAACAGGGGACAGCAGAGTCTCTTTGCTTTTCTAGCTTGAGCAACGGGGTGAACAGAGGTGTCATTCAAAGGCATGAGAAACACAGTGAGAGCAGCAGCTTGAAGGAAACATGGTGAGTTTACCCATGCAGACTTCATAGCAGTCTCTTCAGTGTGTGTGAGAAACGGCCTAGGGCTACCAAAGGTCCCTCGGACCAGGTTCACCAGGTCCTCCAACAGGGAGCAAGCTTCCAGGTCTCATGCCCTAAGAGGCAGGAGCCCAAACAGATTCCCAAGACTAAGATGTGGTTAAGGGTCTGAGAGACAGATCATCAGAGGAGTCAGGATTGTCATGGCAAGGCCAAAACTTCTGAGGCTGACAATAAGAAATACAATGGAGGTCTCTCATAGCATATCCTTGAACCAGAGCTGCAAAGCTTACACAGTATGATTATGTGTTCAGATGTTAGCTGGCCTCCACTAACCTGAGAGATGTCTGTGACTAGGCTGGGTGTCTTATCCATCTCTGTATGCTAAGTCCCCAGCACAGTGTCTAAGTCAAAGTAGGTTGCTGAGTCAAAGTTGAAAAAAAAAAATCAATGAATAAAATGAACTGCTTGGAATGGTGTTGATTTTTGCTTTCCCTCCAAGCTAGAAAGAATAATGGAGTCCCTCATCGTCCATGTTGCTATTTCTCTCCTGGTTACTGTGCTTACACAGCCTTTAATAATGCCCTTGTTCTCCCAGACTTCAGGGAGTTTGGAGCTCAGTCATGAGGGAAATTTTCATTTGTTTTCCGTGAGAAGTCAACCACAGCTCACATCTGGTGGGCTCCGTGAAGTCCTCATCATTAATGGGATTGTGTATGTTTCCCCTTCCAGACTGTAGAGAAACAGACCTTCCCATATTTCTACTAAGAGGAAGTTTAGTCTCACCTAGAATCTGGCTGCTGGGGACTGATTTTACGTAGGCAGGGCAGACTAACAAAATAAGCAGAGCAGTGAGAGGCCCTGCTGTTTGGGGAGATGCTGATTTAGAAAGGAGAGTGGGCACTAGGTGACATCACCTATTTCCCACCTATCAGATATGCAACTGGAGTCTTTCTCACTGGTTGCTCCATCCTCTCTTCTCACTGCCTCCAGAGGGCTTGAGAACCCGCTTTCCCCCATTCTTTTTTTGGTAGTACTGGGGCTTGAACTCAGGGCTTTGAGTTTGGGAAGTAAGTACTCTACCACTTGAGCCACATCTGCAGCTTTTTTTTTTTTTTCAGATAAGGTCCTATTTTTTCCCAGGGCCTCAGATCATAATCCTCCTACCTATGCCTCCCACCTAACTGGGATCACATGCGTGTGCCAGTACACTGGCTTATTGGCTGAGATGGGGGTTACACTAACTTTTTCCCCAGGCTGGCCTTGAACCATGAGCCTCCCAATCTCTATCTCCTCATGTGGAGAGTGGATTATGAGAAGCCTATGAGAACTGGACATAAGCAAGGCGAGATGCAGCTCAACTGTTTTTCCTAAGATTATCTGTAGGCCCAGATAGGCACAGCCCTGGCCACAGAAGAGGGAAATGCAGAACAGCTGCTTCTAAGTTGTTTACATTCAGAGAAGCAGGAGCTCAAGTGTCTCCTGTTACAATGTCATGCCCCTCACCCAAGAACCACACCCCACCCTGTTTACCACTGGGTATAAAAGACTCCCTGAAGGAGGATGCAAGGCTTTTGCTTTGGGGCTTTTGCCTTTGCTTTGAGGCTTTTTGCTTTTTGGCTTTTTGATGGGGAAGGCTTTTGGGCTTTTGGCTTTTTGGTGTGGGAGGCTTTTGGAAGGGAAAAGAATTGCTGAAGGAAAAAGAATTGCTGAAAGGGAAATTGCTAAATGGGAATTGCTAGCAAGCCTGAGGGTCGAGGCTTTAAGAAAGGTAATGAGAGAACATGGGACAGTGCAAGTCTGCACTGAGAACTTTATACATTAGCTGTAGAAAAGCTAAACTGAAGAAAAGCTTACAGTGCAAGTCTAAGGACTGGGACTTTAAGGCTTATGCATATGCAGATTTTAGGTGTGGTTTTAAGAAAGCTAAAGAGACAGTGCAAGTCTGGGAGCAAAGTCTTTGAGAGAGTATGCTAAAGAACAACTAAGAAAAAACATGGGACAGAGTGAGTCTAAGGAAAGAGGTTTTAAGCAAGATTTTAAAGAACTGTAAAGGAGTAAGGCCTTAAAGAATAAAGATAGAGAAAAGAAGCAATGAGAGTTGTGCGTCTCCATCCAAGCACCCAACACACCTGATCCCACTTTCTGTCTGTCTGTCTGTCCTTTTTTCTTTCTGCATCTCCAGTCACCCCCAGTTAAGCCCCAGTTAGGTTCAGTAATAACCAGGAGTGAGAGAAAGCTCGCTCCAACAAAGGAGCAAGAGAAAAAGCTCACTCCATCCTCAGTAGCTAGGATTACAGGCATGAGCCACAATGCCTGGCCTTTTCCCATTCTTCTCCGAATATCTTTACTGCTTGCTCATTTCACACCCAACCTTATTCCTCCTACTCCACATCAAATTTATGAGCAGTGGCAGACTGATGACCTTTAAGCAATAGTCATTCAACAAAGACTTATTGAGCCCCCAATATGTATCTAGCACTGTTCGAGGCATGGGGAACAGCACAGTAAGATAGACAAACTTCCTGACCTTGTACAGCTGTGACTGCAAGGGAGGAAATGTATCATTGCTAAGTGAATGCTCATGCCCAGAACTCAAGAGCCCATCACTGCAGGAGTGTGTGTGTGTGTGTGTGTGTGTGTGTGTGTGTGTGTGTGTGTGTAGAATGCATGTGCCCAGAACCCATGGCCAGCACCATTCCTTTTCTTCAGCCTTTACTAATCCTTGCTCCCGAAGCTGGGATAGGAGGTGGACACTTGGATGATTGTCTGCTGGGCGTGTCCCTGGGACAGCTCTACTCAGTGACATTTGTAAGACATTTGTGTTACAGTTATTGAAGCAACTATCTTCAATATCTAGAATAATCTATTGTGCTGTGTTTGCTGATTGAAACTAACTGAATCTACTACGTTGGGCCCATTTAAGTAGGAATTATGTATTATTTGATGGAAAATTGACTTTAAAATGTCCAAGAGCCTGCCAAATCCTGGATCCAACCTATTTAGCCATACTACTTGTATAAATTAAGTTGTAATATCAAGGTCACTGCCCACCAGTGGGGGAAAATACTAGATGACATTTAACATAGTGAGGTTGAACATCCCACAGCTTCCAGATGGCAAGGAGATGAATACCATGGGGATGGTTTTTGAAATAGCTCCAGCTGCCTTTGGGAAACACTGTGCCTGAGATGCTGGGTTGGAGTTCTGGCTGCTCCCCTCACTACTTGTTGCAATTGTAATGTTTAAAAACAATGCTTCAGCCAGGTTCCAGTGGCTCACACCTGTAATCCTAGCTACTTGGGAGGCTGAGATTGAGAGGATCATTGTTCAAAGCCAGTCTAGGCAAAAAGCTTGAGAGACCCCATCTCCAAAATAGCCAGAGCTGGAGGTGTGACTCAAGCTTTGCAAGCACAAAGCCCTGAGTTCAAACTCCAGTCCCACCAAAAAAAAAAAAAAAAAAAGCAATTCCTATCATCAGAAAGACTAAAGTTTGCAAACTGGCTCAAGCAAGAGGAGCAATGGAAATGCTTTTGCACTGCTGCCGGAGTGTGAGGACAGCCACTGTGGACAACCGGTAGTGTTCACGAAAGGTGAGCACACGAGCCAGCAGCCCCATGCCTCAGTGTGTAAGTGAAGTGCACACACGTGGGCATGAAGTGACACGTAGAAGGAGATTTGTAGTAATACCTTTGTCATAACCCAAACCGGAGAGACCCCAAGTGCTCAGCAGCAGTAGGATGGGTAAGAACCCTGTGGTGAGGCCGCAAAACGGAGAACCCCACAGCAAGAAGGATAAGTGGTGTCTACAAACACTTGCAACCAGGTGATGACTTCCCTAAGCAACGTGTGAGCAAAAAAGCCAGACAGAAGAAAAACACGAGTGCGTGCTTCCACTTACATAGCCATTACTGCGGAGTTCACAAGTGGGCAAAACTCACCTGTGTTGCCTTTAAAAGCCAGGATGCTGAAGACCTTTGAGAGAGACAAAGATAGACATTGGGAAGGGGTAGGTGGGGCCCTGGATTGTTAGTGATGTTATATTTCTTTGCTGGTTGCTATGTGGGCGCATTTGCTTTGTGGTAATTTATTTATCTTTGTGAAAATTTATTTCTGATTTTTAAATGTTTTTGTAAATATATTTTACTTCAGTAATTAAAAAAAAGAATTAGGATACATTCCAAAAACACAGGTGGTATAGGTATGACATACATATTTGGATAAGGTAGGGAACCCTAGGCTGAGAGCAAGTGGAACCCCTTTCCAGGGACCGCCCCCCCAATGTCCCATATGTACCAGCGGACTGTGAAAAACCCTCAGGCGAGAAAGGGGACTTCGGTAGGTGGGCTAACAACCCAGAACTGCCCAGGTCACATCTCATGACTCCAGGACTGTAAGCAAGGTTTCTGAAAAGACTGCACCCCTTGTCCCCCTGGCACCCCCAAAAAGCAACTCTTGCCCCTAAGCCAATGTCAGTTTTGTCTCTAAAATGGACATTGGCAAAATTGAGATACTTCATATGGCCTCCATTTTTGTGCAAAGAAAGGTCATCACAGGAAATAACAAATGATTAAACAGGCACCTCATCAAAGAAGATCTCTGATTGGCCAATGAGCATCTCCAAAGATGGTCAACATCATGAATTATCAGAGAAATGAAAATTAATGCTGCAATCCATATCACTAGACTTCTACCAGAATAGCTAAACTGAAACAGCCTCACAACACCAAGTGTCAGCATGCAGGCCACTGTGCAGTTTGCATTGCTGGGACAGCCGCTGGGGAAGGCGACAGTGTCTACTACCTTAGCTAAGTGTAGCCAGCAGGTCTACACCTGGTTCTGCCCAGTGGAACCAGAGTGTTCTCATGTGGGTGAGAATGTCACAGCAGCTTTATTCTCATGACCCCAAGCTGGATTCAGCCCAAAGGGCCATCACATGACAGCAAATAAACATATTGAGACGTGTTTAGCACCACTCAGCAATATGAAAAAGAGTGAGATGCTGTGGCACACAGCAACCTGGATGACTTTCCCATGCTGTTGAGGGACGAGTAAGAGTGAAGGGTCCTACTCATACCGAATTCTAGAACAGGCAGCACTGATCTATGGTGAGAGCAGTCAGGGTGCTCCCTTTGCAGGGCTGTGAGGTAGCCACAAGCAGGAGGTGCTGGGAAAGTTCTATATCTTCATCTGGATGGGAGTTACCCAGATGTAGGTGTGCATTAATATATATTTTATATATATATATATTTGCATAACTTTACATATATTATATAAAATTTGAATATGTAAAAGTCCCTCTAGTTGTATACCTATGGTAGTGTACTAAGATGACATGGAAGTTATACTTCAATAAAAGCCTAAATTAGAAAAGACAAGTGAAAGAAAGATCTGAAAATTCTGTTCTCTGAAGTAAAAAATACAATGGTCAATTCTTAAAAACTAAAATCTTCATAATCCACAATCTACTTTTACATATTTATCCTAAAGAAACAAAGCTTATTTAACACAAAAACCCATGTGGGAACATTTATGTCAGCATTATTCCTACTTGCCCCAAACTAGAAATAACCCAAATGTCTTTCAGTGGGTGAATGGGTAAATCTCTAATGAAATACGACACAGCAATGAAGAAGAGTGAACTCTTGATATATGCAACTGCATGCAACAACACAGATGAATCTCAAATGCATTGTGCTAAATGCCAACCCAATCTCAAAATGCTGCATACTATATGATCCTTTTTTATGCATTCTAGAAAATAATCAGTAGTTGCCAGAGTTTAGGGATAGTGGCAAGGTCTGGACACAAAGGGATGGCACAAGAGAAATCTTTGGGTATTGGGATTGGTCTATATCTGCCTGAGATGGCAGTTATGAGAATCCATGTGAATAAAAGGTACATAGGACACACCAAAAACAGTTAATTTACTGTATGCAAATAAAATTTTTTACAAAAGACAAAAGAAAAACCATGCACAATACAAAACAAAACTCTGCCCCTCCTTGAGGACTCTGCCTTCACTCCTCTGAGCCTTTGCAAGAAGGGTGATGGCTGGGCTGGTGGCCATTCCAGCTGGTGTAATCCCAGCTACTCAGGAGGCAGAGATCAGGAGGATTGAGGTTCAAAGCCTGCCAAGGCAAATAGTTCGTGAGAATCTATCTTGAAAAAAACCCATCACAAAAAGGGCTTGTAGAGTGATTCAAGTGGTAGAGCATCTGCCTACCAAGTGAGAGGCCCTGAGTTCAAACCCCAGTTCTGCCAAAAGAGGGGAGGGGAGGCAAATGGTGGCGGGCCTGGTACTGGGCAAACATTCGTAAGCTTAATTCCTTATCCTATGGTTGACATGGCCTTGGAATGACCACTGTGCTATGACATGCCATTTGGCTACTGTGTGTTTGCTTTTTGAAGGGGGTCAGAGGGGCAGGGTCTTGCTATGTAGCCCAGGCTGGTCTCAGCCTCGCCATCCTCCTGCCTCAGCCTCTGAGTGCTGAGATTATAGGCATGTGCCCCCAAGCCCAGCTGTTTGCTTTTTAGTCTTTGGGCCTCCTCACACAAAAACAGTTGTCCTGCCATCAGGACTCCCCAAGGGAGAATCTGGTCTCAGAGGTGATGGACAGTTCAGAGTGTGGTCCTAGATGGGAACTTAGGGTCCATCTTACTCCTTCTGCTCCATGAACAGACCCCTCTAACCCATAACCCATGACTCCCTGGTGGGGCCAGGGTGTGAGCTGTCTGGGAGAGAACTAAGGCCGTGCCTTCATTGTCATGCAGTGCCTACCCTGTGTACATGGTGCTTGCTCTGCTTAGAACTCCTACCTCTCAACTCAGGGCCCTGCCCCTGCCCTCCTCAGGTCTCTGCTACCCCGTGTCCATCAACTGAGCCAAAATCTATCACCCTATCTTCTAGCACTTTGTGCATTCCAGTCTCCTAAGTACCCACCAGTGCCCTCTGTCCACCACACTTGTCCCTGCCTGATTTGGAGCCTTGGCCTCTCTTGGACCACTGCCTGGCTGAGCAAGCTTCCAGTCTACCCTACCCCTTCAACGCTCCTCCTAGGATCTCCCTTGGCTCTCATCTGGGCAGGTACAGTAGAGCCTGAACGGCCAGCTCCCTGCTGTGTTTCCCAGTCTCCACTCCTTCTCAGACACATCCCCAACACTCCTGGGAAGCCTGGACCCCGCTTTCCCACTCCTCCACGACTCTGCTCACAAATAGCAGAACTCTTCCATGTTCTGATCCCAGTGCCTGATTGCTCCTTCCAGCCCCCTGTCTATTAGGCAAACACTAATTTTCTTTAAGACCCTACTCCAATGCCACCTATTCTGTGAAGCCTTCCCTGATCACACACCCTCCTCCATCTGTCCCAGGAACCGTCATTAATCTAATGAGTAGCTAAGGCACACTTGCTAGGAATCAGGACAGTGAGTGGATAGATAAGGACCCAAGGCCCTTACACTATCCTGGGTGAGAGTGATAATAATCACATAAATGCATAGGGTAATTTCAGAACAATCAAAGTGACAGGCTAGTGATAGGACGGGAGTGGAGGCCATGTGGAAAGTGCCACTTATGTAGAGACCTCCATAGGCTGAGCACGTTGCATTCTTTATGATCTGTCCTGGGAAGGGCTACCAGACTTAGCAAATAAAATTACTGCATGGGACATTCTCATTCTAAATATTGTGCTTTGTATGACAGTCAGTCAATCTACTCAGAGGTCCCACTGCGCTGTGAGGTCAGAGAGCAAGTACTGTCAGGACCCAGCACCCAGCACTGGCTGGCTGGAAGTAGGTGACCATAAACACTAGAAGGATGACCTGCTGAGCAGAGAGCAGCATGTGCGAATCTGAGCTGCAGTGTGGGAAGTGTTAGACGCTACCCTCTGTGCCTACTGCAGGGCCTGGCTAGCCCCAGCTGGGGGGCGCCAGTAATCCTAGCAACTAGGGAGACTGAGTTCAGGAGGATCATGGTTCAAGGTCAGCCCTGGCAAACAATTTGCAAGACCCCATCTCCAAAATAACCAGAGTAAAATGGACTAGAGGTGTGGCTAAAGAGTTAGAACCTGCTTTGCAAGCTGAAGCCCTGAGTTCAAACCCCAGTACCATTAAAAAAAAAGAAAAGAAAGAAAACCCAGCTTCACTCAAGTTCCCGGGGCTCTCCCAACCACTCCTCTGTTGGAACTGTAGAGTTACACAAGGAGGTGGTGGGCACGTGTGTATAATTTGAGTGAGTGACATGAAAGGATTGAATTGTGATTCTGGTTCCATGTGTCTAGTGCCCCACTGGGCTGGGATCCTCCACAGGCCACCATAGGGGTCTATTATTGTCCCTAGGCCTGGGGTGAGCTGGAAGTCTCTAAAGAGCAACAAGCTGACCTGATTGAGATCAAAGCTGCTACCTTAGCGTGCTTTCAAGCACAGCCACCATGCCCTCTGGAGGGCACGATAGGCAGGCCCCTTCCACCAGGCTTGGCAGGCGGTGGCCCCCAGGCCAGTGAATGAGCCCAGTCTTCATCTGGTCATGAAAGGAGTACTGTCTGACCAGAGCGGCCGAGGCCCCTGCTGCTTTCAACTCCAAGGGCGAGTGTGGCTGCATGACCTCTCCAGCTTTGAGAAGGACAAGGAAAGGACTGTGTGAAGCGTTTGACTTCTGACATTTTTTCATTAGTACAAACTATTGGCTGTTGAAAACCTTGCATTTGCTTGTGAATTGCCCATCTGTATTTGTGTATGGAGGAGGGTAAAGGCTTGAAGGATCCAAATTGTTTTCCTGTTCTTGGGAAGTTTCTCGAGCCCTCAGTTTTTCATTGAGCCCTTACATTTACTTGTGGGTCATTACATCATTCTCTAGTGTATTTTATAGGCTGAGTTACTGAAAGCTGCCTTCTTTCATGGTTCATGCTGGAGTCAGATAGGCCAAGACACCACCCAGCGCCTACTAGGTGTTAGAGCATGATTTTGGATGACCACACCCATTCCACGCTGGAAGGAACACAGAGAGATTGTATCGTATGCATTGGTGTCAGAAATGAACTCAGAGACATAAAGTTAGTTTCTAGCATACTACTTACTCATATGCAAGGGAAACCTGTCATAGATTTCTTTCATATAGCAAAGGTAAAACTGGGAGTAAACTGCAAGAAAGTGAAGACAGAAGGAAAAAGTGCAGACAGTTGGAAACAATGCCTTTCCTTGGATATGCTGCTGATTAGCAGTTGGCCAGCGAAGAAGGCAGGTGAATGCTCTGCCCTTGACCACTGCAATTAGCATCTCAGAAGATATTTCCAGTTGTTTATAAATTCTTCAGAAGCCCTTGGAGTGTAACTGTGCTGCATATGTGATAATCTGTCTCTGGGTTCTGACTGGCAGGGTCCTGGGAGGCCACAGGTCTGCCTGTGACCTTTAGAAAAATTCTTAATAGCAAGCAAATGCAAACACCTCAATGTCCAATAAGGACACAGACTAAATACATTACAGCATACCCTCAGCATAGCAAAGATCTTCTAAGATGTTGTAGTGAGCCAGTGTGGTGGTACACACCTAGAATCCCAGCACTCTGGAGACTGAGGCAGAGGATCGTGATTTTGAGGTCAGCCTCAAAATCATACACACACACACACACACACACACACACACACACACACAAAACCATTGTGGTTAAAAACTATGTAATGATGTGGGAAGTTGTATGTGGTATATTGTTAGGTTAAAAATCAAAGGTAGGTTTTAGGTTTGGTGATATGGCTTAGTGGTAGAACACTTCCCTAGCATGCATGAGGCCCTGGGTTCAATCCCTAGCACTGCAAAATAAAAATAAAAAGTAGACTTCAAAAGAATATATATCATATATATATATACATATACCAGGCATGGTGGTACCCCTCTATAATTCCAGCATTTGGGAGGTTGAGGCAGGAGGATCTAGGCCAATCTGAGCATTATAGACAGACTCCATCTCAAAAGAAAAAAAAAAAGAATGTATACAGGGAGTTCTAGAAAAGATAGCAGAATGAAAGAAAGAATACCTGTATGTACTTTTGGTTCCTCCCCAAACCCCACTAATACAAGAAAAGAATTATTAACTCAATAAAATACATTCTTTATTAGATGCTTAGCAGTGGTATTAATAAATGTAAATTTTTATAAGGCATAGCAAGTAAATAAAAACCCACTTTAAAGCAAGACAAAAGAAACATAAGCATAAACATGAGCTGAACTCAGTGGTACATGCTTGTAATTCCATATACTAGGGAGGTGAGATCCCGAGGATTGAGGTTTGAGGTATTTGGAGCACAAAGTTAGCTAGACTCCATCTCAACCAATAAGCCCAGCATCGGAGTGTACACCTGTGATCCCAGTTACAGATGGGCCATATGTAGGAGGATCACAATGCAAAAATTCTGAGACCCCCACCTGAAATATAATGAAAACATGAAAAGGAGGGGGCCTGAGGGTATGGTTCAAGTAGATAGCACCCACCTAGCAAGAGTGAGGCCCTGAGTTCAAAATCTCAGTACTGCCAAAAAAAGAAAATAGAGCCAGGGCTGGTGGCTCACACCTGTAATCCTAGCTACTCAGAAGGCAGAGATCAAGAGGATCATGGTTCGAAGCCAGCACAGGCAAATAGTTTGCAAGACCCTATCTTGAAAATTCCCAACATGGGAGGCAGGGTGGGGATAAGAAAAAGGTGAAGGAGGGCAAATACAGGTGAAGTATGTATTCATGTGTAGAAATAGAACAATGAGACCTGTTGAAATTGTTCTAAGAAACAGGGGAGGGAAAATAAAGAAGATGAATCTGACTAAGATATATTATTAGCAGTTTAGTAAATGTCACCATGTACCACTGGTACAACCATAATATGCTAATAAATAAATAAAAATACACAACACAAAAAAGAGCTGGTGGAATGGCTCAAGTGGTAGAGCACCTGCCTAGCAAACATGAGCCCCTGAGTTCAAATCCCAGTATCATAAAAAAAAGATGAAAAAAAAAGAAAATAGAAATATGCACAGTAATTTGAACAAAGAAAGTATAATATGAAGAATTATTTTTATACTTATTTTCATTATTGTTGTACTGAGGGTACATTGTGGCATTTACAAAATTTCTTACAATATATCATAGTTGAATCCACCCCCTCCATCATTCTCCTTTATCAAATAATTATTAACTATAGCAGTACATTGGAGTCAGAAGGAGTTAGCTAATAAAAGTAGACAGAACTCTACAGAAGATAAGAATGGCTGAGATGAGGTGTTGGAGGGGCACAGTCGTAGTTCACTGAGTGGCAGAGAAGTCAAGTCCTCCAATACTGAAGGATAATAGTGTTTCAAGGTTCAGTGTCATTTTCCCAGAGCCCATAATGAAGAGTAGATTTGGAGTTGAGAGTCTGTAACTTACTGACTACCACAAAGGTCTTCTAGGACCATGTGAGCAGAAAATGAGATCATATACACGATGCTCTTGGCACAGGGGCTTGTCAAACAAAATGAGCTCTCAGTTGCGTTTCCTGTAACAGGTGGTTATTAGCTGTCGGCAAAGGTCTTTTGGTAAAATCGTAGGCAGGTAAATGAGTTATCAAAGAAAGATAATTTCAGCTGATTTTAGATTCTCCAGAAGGCCTCAGGAGTGCATCTGTGAGGTTTACGAGGCAGTTAATATTGCTGGTGATCTGAAAGATAAATTTCAGTGGGGAGAGAGTGAGAAGAGAATGTCTCCTACCAAGTATGAGACAGCCCGGGAAAATGCGGGAAAGCCTACATGAGTAATTACAGCGGTGATGGAAATGAGCCATATCCAAAGAAGACACTCAGATCCTCCTCCCACCAGCTTCAGTCATGGCTGTGGGTAACCCACCCACTCGGAAAGGAGCTGGCCTTCAAGGGGCAAAAGTCTTTCAGGACAGAGCACCAGGATCTGCCTTTGTACACTGCCTTAGTTGGGAAGCATTGGCTGTGTGTCGCAGACTCTGACTAGCAATTGTTTAAGCAGCCAATGAAAATTGAAAGTAGACAGCTCCAGGTTTGATCATTGAGTAACTTAGAAAGGATCCAGGTTCAGGAGTGTGGAGCTACTGCACAATCATACACTACCAGTGTGTCTAAATTGGTGCCACTGCTTTGGAAAACTGGCACCATCTCTTAGTGCTGAATGTAAGTATGCCTGGTGACCCAGCAATTTTGCTCCCAGGTAGACCCAAGCATTCTTCACAGCAGAAGAATGCCCGCTGCAGCACCATTTGTAACAGCCCAAATTTGGAAACTATCCAGATGTCCATCAAGAGTAAAAGTGGAGAAATAAACTGTAGCGTATTCTCCCAGTGGAATTGTATTCAGCATTGAGAATGGATCATCTATAATGATAGACAACACAGATGAACGTCACAAGCATATGTTAAATGAAAGGCAGCAGACACAGATGAGTACTGTGTGGAAAAGGACTGTATTGGTCAGGGCCTAATCACATTCCACCTGTATGAAGTACATAAGCAGGAAAACCTGTCTGTGATGTCAGATGTCAGGACAGTGTCTCCCCTTGGGTGATTAGAAGACGCTAGTTACACAGGTGTGTCCAAGTCGTGACATTTCATGGAACTGTATGCTTGTGATCTTCTACATGTATGCTACATTTTAGAAAGTGTCTGGTAGTTTCTGTAGTTCACTTCTGTTTGTTTGGAGAGTTGGCCACATCTTCAGGTTTCTACCCTCATGGATGTAAATGTGCCGCCAAATTATAGAGTTGCATCCAAAAGCAGGAGGTTGGACGCTAAGATTCCACCTCACCCCTGTTAGAATAGCCATCATCAGCAACACCAACAACAACAGGTGTTGGCGAGGATGCGGGGAAAAAGGAACCCTCTTACACTGTTGGTGGGAATGTAGACTAGTACAACCACTCTGGAAAAAAATTTGGAGGCTACTTAAAAAGCTGGACATCGATCTACCATTTGATCCAGCAATACCACTCTTGGGGATATACCCAAAAGACTGTTACTCCAGAGGCACCTGCACATCCATGTTTATTGCGGCACTATTCACAATAGCCAAGTTATGGAAACAGCCAAGATGCCCCAGCACTGACGAATGGATTAAGAAAATGTGGTATCTATACACAATGGAATTTTATGCAGCCATGAAGAAGAACGAAATGTTATCATTCGCTGGTAAATGGATGGAATTGGAGAACATCATTCTGAGTGAGGTTAGCCTGGCCCAAAAGACCAAAAATCATATGTTCTCCCTCCTATGTGGACATTAGATCAAGGGCAAACACAACAAGGGGATTGGACTATGAGCACATGATAAAAGCGAGAGCACACAAGGGAGGGGTGAGGATAGGTAAGACACCTAAAAAATTAGCTAGCATTTGTTGCCCTTAACGCAGAGAAACTAAAGCAGATACCTTAAAGCAACTGAGGTCAATAGGAAAAGGGGAACAGGTACTAGAGAAAAGGTGAGATAAAAAAGAATTAACCTAGAATGTAACACCCACACACAGGAAATCAATGTGAGTCAATGCCTTGTATAGCTATCCTTATCTCAACCAGCAAAAACCCTTGTTCCTTCCTATTATTGCTTATACTCTCTCTACAACAAAATTAGAAATAAGGGCAAAATAGTTTCTGCTGGGTATTGAGGGGGGAGAGGGAGGGGGTGGAGTGGGTGGTAAGGGAGGGGGTGGGGGCAGGGGGGAGAAATGAACCAAGCCTTGTATGCACATATGAATAATAAAAGAAAAATGAAAAAAAAAAAGCAGGAGGTTGGTTTTTAACTGTTCTTTCTTTTCTTTTTAAAAACATCTTAGGCATTTTAAAGTGTATAGTTCAGTGGCATTAAATATATTTGTAATGAGCAACCATTGCCTTCAGCCATCTCCACAACACTTTTCCTCTTATAAAACTAAAACTCTGTGGCCATTAAACTATAACTTTCCATTCCCCTTTCTCCCCAGCCCCTGCTAGCCCCCATTTTAACTTCTGCCTCTGAAGATTTTGACTGCTCTAAGTTCTCATATAAGCACCATGCTTCTTGTTTTAATAAAGAAGAAAACCTTTTCCAGCCAATCCTCCCCATCCCGGGATTTCTCCTCAGGTCTTCTTGGTTGGGATCAGGTTCTAGCTGCACAGAGCCTGGAAAATCAAATGTCTGAAACATCCAGCTCTACCTGAGCCTACCCCACCAAGGGGAAGGGGAAGTAATAAGTACAGGTGGGAAACCAATGGCGTCTATACCACTTAATAAGAGCCATGTGTGCTTCTGAAAGGGCTAATCATATCAACCAGACCCGGAGAGGCATTCTGAACTCCTTTCTGATAGAGAACACTAGGCCAGGTAAGAGGTGTTTCTATCCAAATCCAGTGTCTACCATGGAGAATTAGACTTGGAATCCAGTTCTAATTCTGGGTCTACTCTTACAAGCTGTGTTATTGTTAAGTTATTTCAATTCTGGAGCTGTTTCTACATCTGTAGCTTGAGGATACTGAACTAAATTCAAGGCCAGTTCATCCTTGCATGAGGCTTCCTTACTGTGAGGTCCTTGAAAGGACATTGAACTTCTTTTGCTGCTGATATCAGATGATGTTGTTCAACTGTCATTGTTAGATGTTTTCTCTTTTGGTGCTTTTGAAGTTAGTTCCCTTCTTTCTGTAAGCACTTTTACACTTTTATTCTCCATGTACCTCACGGTAATTCTCATTCTCTGCTCTCTCTCTCTCTCTCTCTCTCTCTCTCTCACCTATTAGAACCAATGAAGGAACAATTCATCATCCACCCCCTCCTCAATATGCATCTTAAGCAGATACCAGAAGGGCCACTCAGCATCAAATGTTTGGATATAACCAATACATTCCTAGACCTAATAAAGAACTGGATTTGCCTGAGAATAACTCCATTACCCAGCTCATCACTGACTCCACTAAACAGTAGTAAGCATCACAATTAATGATGATGACAATTTAGGCTCACCAAGTGGGCACCCTTATTTGGAGAGCTGGTCAAAGTTCTCTAGACCCAGTTAGCTAGTTTGGAGTTCATTTCATCTTTGACCAACAGATATATATTGAGTGTCTAATGTGTACCAGATACTCTGCCAGATCCTAGGTATACAGATAGGAATAAGACATAGCTCATGTCCTCAAAGAGCTTTCTGTTAGTGTGGAACACAGAAGATTTCAGTACAAGATAGAAGAAATAATGATTATAAATCTGTATCGATGGATACATGACACATAAAAAGATAGACTTATATGACATTAATAACACAAATAAGGGGGAGGAACGAAGCTATATATAAGCAAAGTGGGTTTTTTTCTTGAAATTAAGCTGGTATTAATTTGAACTACATCATTATAAATCAACATATTAATTGTAATCCTCAGGGAAATCACTAAGAAAATAACATTTATAACTTTATATATATGTGTGTGTGTGTGTGATGTGTGTGTGTGTGTAGTTTAAGAAATAAAAAGGAACTAAAATTATTTGCTAGGAAACAAATACTGATTTAACATGAAAAAAAGCAGGAATGAGAAATAAAGAAATAAAAATGTCATAATACATACAGAAAACATATTAAAGTGGTGTACACAAAGTGTTGTGTCACTAATTACATTAATTGGATTGAATACTCCAATTAAAGAGGAGCTGTTGGCAAGATGCATTAAAAACACATGATCTGACTATGTAATGTTTATAAGAGACATGCTTAAGATTCAAGGACACAAACTGTTAAAAGTAAAAGAATGGAAAATGATGCAAACAATAACCAAAAGAGAGCTTGGGTGGCTACACTAGCATCAGACAAATAAACTTTACCACAAAAATTCTTGCTAGAGGCAACAAAGGGCATTTTATAATGACAAAAGTTCAACCTATCAGGAAGATCTAGGAATTAGAAACACATACACAGATAATAGTAGAATCCTCAAATTATGAGCATAAAACTAATAGAATTACAAGGAGAAATGGACAAGTCAATAATAAGTTGGGAACTTCTATGCCCCGTTTTTAATAATAGATGTCCTAGACCACGAGAATATCAAGAAGGAAATAGGAAATGTGAACGACACTACACCAACTGCACTGGAGATCGCCGAGCATTCTATCCAGCAACAGCAGAATACACACTCTTCTCAAGTGCACGAGGAACATTTTCCAGGATAGTTATGTGTTAGGCCATAAAATAGGACTCAATAAATTTAAAGGGGCTAAAGCCACACAAAGTTGTTTTCCAACCACAATGATAAATAGTTAGGAATTAATAACAAAAGGAAAATTTGGAAATTCACCACACATGGAAATTAAACAGCACACTAGAAATAATCAAGGGATCAAAGAATGAATAAGAGAAATTAAGAACTACTTTGAGATGAATACAAACAAAAGCATAACATACTAAAACGTATAGGATGTAGCTGAAAGAGAGAGAAATTATAGGTGTAAGTGGCTATGTTTAGAAAGGAAGAAAGATCTCAGATCAATATAAGGTAGCAGGAATGCACAAGGTAATAGGGGAGTTGAGAGGTGGGGGTTCTCAGTTTTTCATGAAAGACATTTTAAAGGATGAGTAAGGAAGAAGAAGGGGAGCCAATTCCTGGAGAGACACCTTGAGCAAAAGCATATAGGCATGAACCCGCATGGGGCATGCAGGAGAGCTGTACGCAGCTCATTTTTTTCCAGAGTGTAAAGCATGTAGAAAGCTGTAGCAGCAAGTGGGGCCCCGGAGGTTTCATATGCCTTCTGAGAACTTTGGGCTTTATTCCTTGGGTCACCAAAGGCTCAAAAGCAGCTGTATGATTTAGATTTCCTTTTAGAAAGATCTTTCTAGATGTAGTTTTCTTTTTTGGTAGAATTGGGGTTTGAACTCAGGACCTCACACATGCTAGTTAGGTGCTATACCACTTGAGCCAAGTCCTGTTTGCTTTAGTTATTTTTCAGATAGGATCTCACATTTTTGCCCAGGCTGCTGGGATCACAGGCACACACTACTATGCCACTACCAGCTTTCTGGTTGAGACAGGGCCTCACTGACTTTTTTGTCCATGCTGGCCTTGAACCACAATCCTCCAGATGTTTACCTCCTGAGTAGCTGGGAGTAGAGGAGTGAGTCACCCCACCTGGTCCTAGATGTACTTTTCTACAAGGATATCTGCACAGGGGTGAGGTGAGAAGACTGGAGGCAGAGAGACCAGGAAAGAGACTGTCTTAGTTAATTTGTGCTACTTTACCAGAATACCATAGACTGGGGATTGGTGGCATTGGGGAGGAGGGTGGCATAAACAACATGAACTCATTTCTCACAGTTCAGAAGTCTGGAAAGCACAAAATCAAGGTGCCAGCAGGTATCAGGTGTCTGGCATGGGCCCACTTCCTTTTTTACTGATAACCATCTCATTGGGTCTTTGCAGGGCAGAGAGCAGAGATCATCTTTTTCCTGTTTTTTAAAGGGCACTGAGCCTGTTCATGGGAGCTCTTCACTTGTGATCTAACTACCTCCCAATTTACCATCACTCTAGGGATTTAAGCTTCAACATATGAATTTGGGGGTTGGGGCACAACATTCAGCGAGTACCATTAAATCTGATTAGTCAGGGTTCTCCAGAGAAACACAAACAACAGAATCAATCTCTCACACTCCTCCCAACCCCCGGGGCCTTCAGCTTACTAGGCAGGTGCTCTATCACTTGGGCCATGCCTCCCAGTTTGGCACATAAATATATATATATATATATATACACATATACATACATACACATATATATGTATATGCATATATACATATATTATATATATATAATCTTGATCTTTTAACTAAGATCAACTGTAGGAAATTTATTGTAAGATATTGGCTCATGCAATCATGGAGGCTAAGAAGTTCCACAATCTGTTATCTGCAAGCCGGAGACTCAGGAAAGTCAGTGGTGTAGTTCAAAGACCTGAGAACTGGACAGCCAATGGCCTTCAAATCTGAAATCCTAAGAACAAGAAGTACCAAGGGCAGAAGCAACAGGACAGAGAGCAAATTCAACCTTCCTTTACCCTTTTGTTCTATTCATAACCTGAGCAGGATGGATGAAAGCCACCCACATTGGGCTATCTGCTTTCCTCAGTCCATCAATTCAAATGCTGATCTCTTCTGCAAACACTTTCATAGTACCACACAGAAACAGTACTCAACCAGATCTGGGCATCCTGTGGCCCAATCAAGTTGACTTGTAAAATTAATCATTGCCATAATCCAGGTGAAAGATACTGGCATGTGAACACTGCATGGGGGAGGACCTGGGGAGTAGCTGGATACAAGGAGGGTGTCTTTCACACTGGCTTAAACTATTTTTCTTTTCCTCCCTTTTTCTTGTGCCAGGTTGGTATTATCATTTCTGCCAGGGCTTTGCTAACATCCCTAAAAATCCTTGTACACACCCTTCATAGATCCCCTATACTCCCTTGCCTTAGGGACTTCCATGCCTACGTGTTATGCTACCCATTTCTCCCACAGGGTCCCCAAACACTAGACATGGCAGTGAGGTATTGACTCATTTTCCCCTGGGCTTATAGTCCCACTGTGTCAAGCACCTTGTCTTCTGTTTTGGGCCACCTCTGTGTTCCACATACATCTACCTTCTAGGATAGGGTCACAAACCATAAGCGAGAGGGCCAGATTTCAAGCCATAGGTGTGTTTTATTTGGCCTTCTCAGTATTTAAATACATACATACATACATACATACATACATACATACATAGTCATGCACCACACAAGACATTTTGATCAATGACAGGCTACACAGACAATAGTGATTCCATAGATTACAGCGATGCTGAAAAATTCCTATTGCCATCTTAGTTTGTGTAAGTACACGCTATGATGTGTGTATGGTGATGAAATTATGTAATAATGCATGATGATGACCCATCACAGCTTGTGTGTGTGTGTGTGTGTGCACGTGTGTGTGAGATAAATCCAAGTGCCTTTGAGAAGAGTTTAGTTTTCTGATTTGTCACATTTCCTGACACTTGTGGTTGTCTTACCCTTTGTCTGTTTTGCTCATTTCCCTTTGTGCCTTGTCCTCAGGCTTCCACATATTTAGGCCCCACTGGAGAGAGGGATGTAGGGGCCTGTCCACCACAAGGTGTCATTTTAACTGCACAGGGCCCTGGCTGCCCAGTCACATCTTGCTTATCCTCATTCACAGCAGGATGCATTTCTCTGGAGAGAAATGACTGTTTCATTTTGTTTGTTTGTTTGTTTTTTGTTAGAAGGTTTTCCAAGAAACCAATCCATTTCTCTCCAAAAATAAAAAAACAACTGCCCATATATTAGATTGAAACATATACAACTGCCAATGCTCAACTCATCTTTGCCCTATAATGATGGCAAATTCACATGATTCAACCTATTATTTGGTTGCAAACTGGACTAAACTGGGAGCTTTTTTATATCCCTTTGCTAGGACCCCACCCCACGACAATGAACTTCAAATCTTTGAGGCTAGGAGCATGTATAAATGGTGCTTCAATAACCCCATGCAGCCAGCTGACAAACTGCAGCTCCAGCATGTCCCAGGGGTGGCTTCTGCTGGACTCCTTACCACATTACCCATGCATGGTGGATGCTTCCTGCCTTTGAGGAAGTTTGCGAAATCCAGAATTTCCACATTGCAATTATTCCATACAGTAGTTAATGCAATTATTGCATGTATTAAATTGAATTAATAAAAATTAAAGTGCTTCCATCACACACACACACACACACACACACACTCACACTACCCATGTGGGTGTGGTACCATCCTCAGTGTATCACAAATCACTGCCTTGTGAGAATTAGCCATCTGGAATCTGTAGAATGATCTCTGCTCAACCCATTGAAGAGCCAACAGAGAGAGCCACAACAAACAGGACAAATGTTCAAAGACATGGCCTTGGACACTTACCGAGGAGTACTCCGGGACGAAGTGTACACTTGGGGGCGGCTCATTAACTTACTGCTGTCCACACAGCAGTTAAGTGAGGCACAACTTTGGCAGTCATATATTCCTCTGCATTCTCACTGGCTCTAGGAGTGTGACTTTTCCCTCAGTGAATTTTTCTTTTGCTTTTAATATGCAAAAAGAAGTGGTAGGCACCGAGCTAAACCCACACCATGCAGAGGTGAGCAAGGCCTGGTCCCCAGCCCCAAGAAGCTTGCTGGCTCAGTGGAGCCCCCATAAGCACTGTCTCAGGACTCCTGTGATGCTCCTTTCACCACTCATAAACTGTACTGTGGTTCTAGGGTTCTTTGTCCAAATAGATAACTATTAGAACTAAATAGAGAAATCTATATTCAGAATTTAAAATAGTCCATATTACTTTTTATGGTGATGAAAACGTTCTAAAGGAAGATTATGATAATAAGTTGCATGACTTTGTAAATATAGCAAAAGGCCTTGAATTATACACTTTAAACCAATGTAAGTTATGCCTCAATAAAGCAGTTCTCTAAAAAATATTACTAGAGTGGAAAGATAAATGAAAGATTTTGATCACTTTCAGAACCCATGGCCTGAATGTCTCAGCAGGGAAGCTGGGCTGCTCCTGAGATGTAAGTGGTTCCCTCCAATGGCACTGACAGAAGTGTTGTGTGAAGGGTTAAGTGACAGTCCATTGCCATAAGCAAGGGAGAGCTGAGAGCAGCTCTGCAGAGCTGGTGGCAAAATGAAAGAAAGGTGTGTGCTCCACGGGAAAAGAAATGCAGAAGCCTCTGTCCATAGAGTTCCACGCAGAGAACAAACTGCCCAAAGGCAGCTGAGACAAAGAATGTGTTCCTGGCAGGAAATGAAGGGACATGTGATATCTGTGCGTCCTCATGCACTGACCTTCCCTGTCACCCTCTTCCTGGGTTTCTGTAATAGTGTGATCGTTCCTAGGATTCCCCTTAACTTTTCAATGTAGAATTCGAATTCACTTAATTAATTTCAGGGGCTCCATCACTGTGGGTATATTAAGTGGTCTGGAGTCACTGTGTGTGTGCTGCCTTCATGTGTGTGGGCACCTCAAGATAGTGCTTTCTTAGTCCTTGGGACTACTGGGATGCTGTTGAGTCCTGGGCTTTGACACATAGGCAGAGACTTGGAAATCTGAAACACTTTTTAGCAAATGCTTACAATAATGAAGGGAGCAGATGAGAGGCCTCTGGTGCTCGGTTCTCTGCCTCTGGTGCTCGGTTCTCTGCCTCTGCAGGACCTTCTGGATTCCAACTTCTCTTTCCAGTGTGGCATGTCTACTGTGCCTATGAATGGTATTGGACTCTCAGAAGACACAGATGTCAACACAATGCTGTCCTTAGCATCAAAGGCTATATAATCTGTGGGGAAGGCATCAGACAGATATCCACAGGCTTCCGCACAAACCATACCAACAGAGAGGTATGGCTTTCAGAAGTTGAGGAAAGTATGGACTGCTGGAAAGACCATGATAGTTCGTGAACACGTGGTACTGAGAGATGTTTAGATTTACTTTGACTGGGGGTGAGGTAAGGGTTATGCAGGAAGAATCAGTGTGACCACTTTCATGGGGCAGGGAAAGGTGAGCAAGCGAGCCCTAAAGAGTGACAGATGAGGAGTTCACACAAAACAGGCCTGCAGAGACACACTGATACTGTAAATTCCAGCAGCAGAGATCCTAGTGTATCCTTTAGGCCTAGACAAGTCTCTGGTGGGGTTCCACACTAGAGCTAATAACCAAGATCACTCTCCTGAGGACATCCACTGACGTTGGCTGGAGAGGGACAGCTGAGTTCCTGCTCTGGTTTCAACTCAATGTGCTATAACACATCAGTGTGGAGAAGGCACTCCATGCAATAAATCCACAGTCTTTGTCTTTAAGAGCCTTGCAGTTTAAAAACAGTGGAGAGAAAAGCAAAAAAGAGGAGATCAGACAAAGACACCTAGAACCACAGAACCTCATATGATTGGCAAAAGGAGCACCATGAGAGTCTTGACAAAGACCCCGCCTAGTGGGGTCTATAAAGCTTCTTGGGCTAGAGACCAGGCTTTCTGCATCTCTGTATGGCTTGGGTTTAGCCCAGTGTCTGGTACTTGGTTCACATTCATTAGATGAATGAATCCACAAATGAATGAATGAATAAACACATGAACACTTCTGCCATGTGTTATGTGCCAGGATGTTGATTACAAGTTCACATAGTACTGCCTAATTGTGGTTCATATTGTTCCACTCCTCTCCATTCTGATTTTGCTCACCTCAATCCTCTATCCCTGACAACAGCAGCCCACACTATCTCCCTGGACTCTAATTCTTTCAGTGATGACAGAGTCTGTGCTGCATAATTTAAAGATCCTCTATTCCTCTCAGCTGCTTCCTGTGTGCTAGTCATGCAAACTTCCTTCTTAAATGATTGCATCCATCACAACACTGAGAATATGTTGACTGTTGATGCTATTACAGGAGTAGGGAGCAGAAGCTGACATCATGGTGCGTCAGGCACGGTGCTGGTGTTGTGCACATGGTCACAAAGAGCCTAGGTGATGTAGTTTGGTGAAGGGAAAACTGGAAGACAGAACAATTTTGCTGTCTGAAAGTCTTTGACACAGAGACCCCAAATCCATGGTTCTCCATCTCTGAGGACAAAAGAGGAAGTTGTCTGTCCTACAGCATGTAGGTTGGATGGATGTGAAATTAAGCACTAAACTGGGTTGCCTCCAGAGGCCATGCGCCCTTCCTCTTGGAAAATCCTTAAATACAGAGGGGATCATCTGTCCAGGAAGCTGAGCCTGAAGGATAAGCTGACTTTTTCCTGAGCAGTGACAGTGAAGAGTTCACCCTCAATGTCCTCATCAGAGCTACAGGGAAGAAAGGACACTTTGGGTGCAAAATGTCTTAGAGGAACTTTTATGATCTCCTGATAGAAAGAACAAGGTCCAGGGAGATTAGCTGATTACAGGCAGACAGATGTTCCTATGTAGAGAAATAAGGTAGGTTCTCATTACCATCTAGCTCATTTCCCCAAGAATTACATATCCCCTGATCAGACAACAACCCTCCAACCTTTTCAACTATATCCAGTACAAGGTTAACATGGTGCCTTCTGCATTAGACTCTACTCATTGCAGTGACCAATGTTTCCTACAATGATTAATGGTGCTTTCTTAACTAGGTTGTCTGGAGTGGGTGTAAAGGCCAATTCTCTAGGATATCCTGATAGAAAGTGTTCCATACACACATGAATAACAACTAATTTCGCACAATAATTTGCAAGTATCCCCCCCCCACAAATTCCTAATTTAAATCTCCCAAAAACCTTGTGAAATAGATAGTATGATTTACTCCCATGTTTTCAGATAAGGAACCTAGGCACAGAGACATTAAGTGACACACTTAATATCATGCAGTCAGTAAGGGAGAGTTCACTTTGCTACTTAAATAAACTACATGACCTAGAAAAAAGTGAGCCCAGTCCCCTGCCCCCAAAGAAGTACCAGTCCCTGCCCTCCACACAATTCTTATTCCAGGGAGCAATGTGCATTATAATATGTCACGATCTGGCACACTCAATGCAAACTTAGTAAATAGTGAATGAACGCACACAGTGGGTGCTCTCTTGAAGTTAGTGGAAAGCAAACAACTCAAAGGCGGGAAAATCATTCAAATCTTTTATAAGGTGCAAGACATTGGAGACTAAGACGCGACTGATTTGCCCACATAGGACTGACTTATAGTCCATTACAAGAAACAAACATAAAACAACTAATATTAAACGAATCGATTTTGTTAAGTGCTACTGAGCGTGTATCAGAAAAGGAGCGCTACTTCATCCGAAGGGAGCAATTTGCATTCAGGGTTAGGAAGGTTGGCCTTTTTAGGCTACTGAAGGATGCATTTACATAGGCAGAAACTCCAAGCAAAAGTAAAGACAAATTAAAAGAGCAAAAGGAGGAGGAGGGGAATTGCTTCTCACAAATAGAACTTCACGTAGTGGACGGCAGTGTTGCCTTCGGAAAGAAAAAGTTAGGTAAGAGGCCAGTTTATGTAAGACCAGCAAGAGGAACAGACTAGCAAACACTCAGTTAAGCCCGGCTGGCGAGGAAATGAAGGAGTTAAGGTGGGCGGTCCTGAGCTGGTCCGGTAGGCCCCGCCCATCGGAGGGCGGGGCGGGGGCGGGGACTCTCCAAGTGCCCTCTGCGATTGGCCGCGGGGAAGGCGTTACGCTAGGACCGTACCAACAGCCGGGGGCCGAGAAGGCGGGGGGGTGGGTGTGGAACGACCGGCTCAGCGCGGGGAGAGGTGGCCAGGGAATGGCCGGGCCGGAGGCGGGCGGGAGCCGCAGCGGCGGCAGCTGGGGGCGGTGAGAACGGCTTGGGGCTGCCCCTCCCCGGAGGAGGCGGGGGCGGCCGCGCCGCACCGCACCGTGCGGGCGGCCATGGAGCTAGCCTAGGGCCCGACAGGTGAGCTGCGTGGAAGCAGGGGAGGGTGCGAGACCCCCTCCCGGGCGCGGCGGGCCGGCGGGAAAGTGCGGGCGGGGCGCCGTGCGTGGCGGGGCCCGCCTGGGGGCGGGGCGCCTCCTGAGGGGCCGGGCGCCGGTATCCGTAGCGGTCGCGGGCGGGTCCCGGGCTGGGGACCGCGGCTGCCTGGGGACTGGCCCGGGCCGCGCGTCTGTGCGGGCGGTTGCCGGCTGAAGGGACGTGGCCTTGGCCCGCCTTAGCCGTGGGCCCTTACCTGGGGCCGAAGTCCCGGTGACCAGCGAGCGCTGTCCCCAGAGGCGACTGGCCCGGGTGTACCGCCCTCGGGTCCTGCCCAGAGCCCGTGGTGGCGGCCCGGGGAGGGGCGCGAGCTGGCGGAGTCTCCTCCTCCATCCCCCCGGGCCCTCCTCGTGGCCGAGCAGCGCGAGTGACCTGTAGGCCCGAGGCCGGAGGAGGGGACACGGTGCCCGCCGTCCCCTCAGGTCTGCGCCCGCGCCGCACCGGGCACAACTTAAGGAATGACACGATAGTCCAGAGTGGGTTGCGCTGGAGATTGCATTTCCGGGTGTGACGGCCCGGCGATTAAGAGCGGACCCAGATGTTGTGATGAATGTAACAGTTGTCAAGCTGTGTCCTTGATGGTGGGGTCTGATAAGAGATTAATCGGGCTTCTGTAGGTGCCAGGCTCCGGCTACGAAGAGAAAAAGAAGGATGTTGGAGGGAAATTGGAGGGGACGGGGCATTCATGGTCTTTTATGGAATTTGTCCTTTTAAAGGCCATATCATCATTGGGATGGGTAAGGAATTTATAATTTGGGAAAAAGAGAGATGCTTAATATTGCCTCTGGAGTCTAGGGCCAGGTATTTGTGCCATCCGCTTCCAGCCAGTTTTCCTCTGGAGGTTTGTTTCTCACCTGGGAAGTTAGTAGGGCTGTGGGATCTTTTAGCTATTAAAACCTAGGACTTTATAATATAATCTGTAATCAAGTAAAGTTAAGATTGTCGTTTTTTAACCATCCCTGACATCCTTGCGTTGTAAATTCATGCATCAGTTTCACTGGGGTCTTATCTATCTGTATGTCTTATCTATCTATCTTTATTTTAATCAGGCTAGTGATTTCAGTGTGCTTCAAGATTACCAGCATTTTCTGGAGTTTATGCAGGATCCTTGAGCTAAACCAAGAGCTCTTTCATACATATTATCATCCAGAAATATCCTTGAGAAACAGGTTTTAAAGATACTAAATTACTTGTGTAGACTCAGAATCAACCTAAGGTAGATTTAAAATTAAATTATTGTGTTGAATTAATAACTTCTCTGAAGTTTGTGAAGATGTTGGACTTTGGTCCCCAGAACCATACAGTGGAGTCAGGCAACAGGATATCCTTCCACGTTTGAAATTGCTTATCAAAGGAGAATAAAAGGGCATATGCAAGTAATTCAGACTCTCAGCCTCACTCACAATAAAGTACAGCAATGAAAATGGAGGTAAAGGGTGATCAAGAAATCTGGGAGCTCATAACTTTCCTACTAAAAAGGTGGGGTCGATTTGTTTTGTTTCTTTACAACTACTAAGAAAATAGCTACATTTTGGTGAAAGAATGAAGACTTAAAAACATATGTCCTGCTTTTCTTTCTAGGTATTTTGGATTAGGGAACAAACATGACAGTTTTTATCTTTATTTTTCATAATCCTTTATATCATAGAATTATTTTATGCTAAGCTGATAACTCCTGGCTTTTAGTCAATTCTCTTGGTTTCCATTTCTAGATTCCAACTCTTTCACACAGCCTTAAAGCTTCTGCTTTTTATCACTTCTGAATTTTCAATTCCTAAACAAAATTTTATTTGTTTCCTTTACTTCCAGGGTAGATGTCATTTTCCTATACTTCGTGTGACAGTAATTTCAAAAGTATAAACAGAAGCCAGCTACTTCAGCTCTTAAATTAATAACTATTTAAAATAGCTAACCACAGTGGCTGTCTCTTGGTGGTTGCTGCAATCTCATAATAAAAGCAGGAGGCTGCTGTTTATATTCTGATTGTTGCAAACAATAAAAAGGAGAGTCTTCTAAACTCTGGTATCAGGTCATCTGGGATTGAGTGCAGGGGTTTTGTGGGTTGGGGTAAGGAGCACAGTGACATTGAGGTCCTACAATTTGTTCTAGTACTTAGGGTCTGATAATGTAGCTGTGTAGGAAGTATTTGTTGGTGGGATTTATGAATGAAAAATAGTATGAGGCAAGCAAAAGTATTCTAGTGCAAATACTAGATTGTTTGGTTCCTCTTTTTATTAAAAAAAAAAACTGTTTCAGATCCCTATTGAAAATGTGCTACTGAGATGGGTGTCTGTAAAAGGTGCTGTTTGCTGGAGCTGCCTTTAGATTCAGTCCTGTGATTGTGTGCTGGTGTAGCCAGCACAACAGGACCAGGCTATGGGCAGGTGCAGCTGCACAAACTTCCTTATGTCACTTATTCTGGCTAGGCTAACTGGACAATTGGGTTGATAGTCAACACTTTTGTATTAATAGAAGAACTTAGAGCTTTTGGTAATGACCATTTCAGCAGCATTGACACTGTCCTCTCCTCCCTTATATTGGGGTTGAGAGAAGGGGGTTATTCCCTGGTTTTTCCAACAGCTCCTCCTTCTACAACACTCTCTCTTTCTTTCTTTAGCTGCTTCTGTATGAGTGTGCAGAGCAAAAGTCCTTACTTTGCTACTGAAACCAACTTACACCTAGAAGAGAATATCATGCAAAGAACTTACTTCTGATTTGGTCTTTCTTGCCAAAAACAAAAGGAGAAAGGCCTATCTCTGGATCTGAAAAATCTTGGGAGTGCATCTGTCGTCCTGTATGAGGTACGAAGTGGAGACTGATGCAAGAAAGAGACATAGGGCTTTGGTGTGTGTTTGAGATCTGTACTTTGTGGCAAGATAATGAGCCCTTTAGAGAGGGTGCTAATTTGGGTACATTATAAAAGGAGGTCAAGGAATATGAAATTATGAATGTGAATAGGAAAGAACCAAGTACAGGATGAAGCAGTAAAGGCTATTATCCCATGCTCTCAAGTGTTGACTGTCTGTGTGTGTGTATAGCAGTGCCTTGTTTACCTAATGTTGGGACGTAAGGTATGTGCAAAAATTTCTATTTTAGCTATACTTTTAAAAACATGTTTTATTGATATTAGCTATACTTTTCGTGGAAAAAAGTCTTACAATGTATTGTATGCCTTGTTTCTTTTTTAACAATATAGTTTTTAACCTTTTTTATTGGAGTATGATTACTAGTAGTGATTCAGCTAGACTTTAAGGTGATTGAGAAGTATAGATTGTTTGCTTCCTCTGTTTTTTGAATGAATTGGATCTGCTTTTTTTAGTTATCCTGTCTCTTCTTTCAGGGGTGGGGAAGCTGTATAGTTTCTGGCCTTCTGTGGAGTAAAACCCCAGATCACTCTGTTTCCTGAAATTGAGTGGAAAGCAGCTAAATAGGCTTAGTTAGATTCTGTGGACTCGTCTCTGAATATTAATATATGAACCTTGTAACCACTGTTTTGGTTCCCCAAAAGCCTTTTTGGTTCATTTCTTGTTTCTTACCCTTAGCTTAGGTAACAAACTTACACACTGTCTAGGTGCATTTATGTCTGTACAGTTCTTCCTGTAGAAAAAAGAAAATAATGTGGAAGTACTATTGTTGGTTATTTCGGAAACCATTGTCAGTAATACCTGAAGATCTGGTCTCAGCCCTGTCTTGTATCATTCTTGGTCAATGTCTTCTTGGACTTTCTTCTTTGTTTCTCTTAACATTTCCAGACTCTCCAGTCCTTACTCTCAATGCTAGTCAATATCAGGAACCAGGTTAACAGCAATAGCCTAGAAAGATGAACACAAGGTATGCAGCAGGCAGCAGCCTCAGCGATTTTAAGTAGAATGTATAAAGTTGGTAGTAGATATTTCTGTATTTTTGTATGGCTCTGTATTTCTGGACTCATTATAGGACTTACTTCTCCATGTCTATGAAAAAGGCTGTCTTTAAACCAAAATATTGCCAGTTCAGAAGAAATGCTTATAAATATAAGTCTCTCTCCCTTGCTCTTCACTTCTGTTATTTAGCAAATAGGTATAGAGTACCTCTCTCATGCCCTGCACTGTGTTAGGTTATTGGAAATATAAAGAACAAGTAAAACCATCTGTCCTCAAGGAACTCAATATAGTAGAAGAGACAAATAGGACAAAAAGTGTGTGTGTGGGGTGGGTTGTGTGTATTCATATTATAACAAAGTGATCATGCCTGGAGCCACCCAGTCATCATTTCAGCACAGACCTGTTTGAGGTTCTCTTATTTCTAAATATGATTTCTTGTGGACTGTCAGCTTGGTATACCCAGAACATACAAGTGAGGTGCTAGATGGGTCTGGTAATAAACCTGTGGTGAGGAAAGAGGATTGTTTGAGCCCAAGAGTTCATGGCCAACCTGGGCAAATACGATGAGAACCCTGTCTTTAAAGAAGAGTTCTTTTGAGGCATTATCATTATATAAAGTATGTATATCTTTCCAAGAACTGTAGCGAGTTGAACATTTAAGACAGAAAACATGAAAAACCAGAGGAAAATATTATTTGAAATTCCACATTCCCCCACTATGCAGGAATTGCATTCTGCAATGTGGCTTCAAATGGTGGATATGTGCTGACAAATTTAAAGGTCCTCTGTTCCTCTCAGCTGCTTCCTGTGTGCTAGTCATGCAGACTTCCTTCTTAAATGATTGCATCCATCACAACACTGAGAATATGTTGACTGTTGATGCTATTACAGGAGTAGGGGGCAGAAGCTGACATCATGGTGTGTCAGGCACGGTGCTGGTGTTGTACACATGGTCACAAAGAGCCTAGGTGATGTAGTTTGGTGAAGGGAAAACTGGAAGACAGAACAATTTTGCTGTCTGAAAGTCTTTGACACAGAGGCCCCAAATCCATGGCTCTCCATCTCTGAGGACAAAAGAAGAAGTTGTCTGCCCTACCTCATGTCTCCTTCCTGTCTGCCCAGAGGGGTGCAGTTTTTCTGTACCATGTGCTCCCTGCGATGATATTGTGCTTCATCTCGGACCCTCCCAAAAGTATGGGAGCTGGTTGAACATGAACTGAAACCTCTGAAACCATGTGCCAAAATAAATCTTTCCTCCTTTAAGTTGATTTGCTTAGGTATTTTGTCACAGCAACAAAAAGTGGCTAACATCCAGTTGAGAGTCTGTTTCTTCTTGTGTTACTTTTAAGAGACTTTCTAATTATGTATCTTCCTAAACATCTACAATAATGACAGAAAATAAATAGAAATGGCATATAACTTTCATAATGAACATATTGCTTCATAGAAGGCATTGAAAATCATTTACAAATATGACCTAACAATTTATCAATCTAATCTTTATTTATGCTAAATGGTTAATTTAATGTTTCCTCCCTCCCTGAGAGAACTATTTTTTCACATAATTTATTTTCTTATATTTTCTCCCCTGATATATTTAACAATCCCAAAAGAGTTCATAGGAGGCAGAAGAATGAAGAATGTTGTACAGCTACCCCAAAATATAATTGCTTAAGACAGTGGTTTGTTTTTTCTTATAATTATGTGGTCGCCTGGTCTCAGCTATTTGGTTCCTGCTTACATGGTGTAGTTTGGGGTCATGTGTGTTGCACTGTTCAGCTGAGTGTGTTACACTGTTCACCTGGGACTGGAATACCTTTGTCACTTCAGTTAGGATGGCCAGCATAGCCAGAGGCTGTAGTCGGTCACTCATTTAGTAGTCTAGCCCAGCCTTTACATGGTGGCTAGATCCCAAAAGAGTAAAAGTGGAAGCTGCCAGGTCTCTTAAGGTATAGGCCAGAGCTGGCATGTTGGTGCTTCCACAGCATTCTGCTGGTCAAAGCAAGTTACAAAGCCAACCCAAAATCAGGGAAGGAAAACAGACCCTTTGATGGGAGGATTTATTAATGGCTATCTTTGGAGATAGTCAACAAGAAAATCTTAAATTCAGATCTTACCTCCCCTTACACTTACCAAACTTTCACAGTTTTGCTGAAACCAGCAGTTACCAAAGACATTGGTAAAAGGGTCCTTATAATGCATAAATATGATTACATACTAGTTATTTAATAAATTCCATCCCTTGGCCACAGATCTTCAATTTTTCTAGTCCTGTGTGTGAAATGTTTGTAACTGAACATTTATTTACCTCATGGTACTTTATAATAGCAGGAACGTTATATTCCATTTATATGGTAAGAACCCAGTTTGACCATTGAGTTGCAAACACAAAAAGATGAAGCATTTATTTACTTTTACTGAGCCTTTCACTTTTCATTATTGTGAATAAAGATTGAGATTTCTTCTCTGTAACCTCAGAAGTAGTAGAATGAAGTTATCAACTTAAACCAGAGGGAGGTTCTAAGGAACTCCCTACTAATGAGACTTGGAGCCGCACTAGTGACATATAATGACCCACAGTAGAGTTGTATGTATTGGGGCTATGTGTTCTCATGTTCCTTAGCAGCCACATATGCGAATTTTTATCACACAATTTGTTGACCTCTGCATCAGCAGTTTTTCTGTATATATTCCTTGAGAATCAGTCAGATTCTTGAACAGAGGACTTTACACTAAGATGTCACTTTTTTCTGTGGAATCTATGTATCTCTTCTGCAGAAAGTGCTTTACAGTCATAACTTTGTCCTTATAAAACATTTATCACACACGTAGGATGGTGATGGTGGTGTGTGTGAAGAATGAAAGTAAATAAGCTTGTGTAGCAAGCTCCATTAGCTGATGGAGCTGAGAGTAAAACTAGGGTTCAGTAGGAAAATTTCTTAAAAAGGTCTGCTTTCTAGAACTCCAGACTGGGAGTTTATGCCAGTTTTTAGTGTGAAAACTAAAAACTATTTACAAATGTACCATTGTACTGTTATTTTTATAGTTAACATTTTTTTGAGTTATTACCTTGAATCTACTTTTTCTTTGAGGTTGGCTCTATTCCATATAACAGAAACATTAAAATAAATGACCATAATATAACTGGACAGTGTTTCACTGTGTGAAACATTTATGGAGGAGGTGAAGGCATGAAATATACCAAGCACACTCCTCTGGGAATGCTAGGGAGGTCTGAATAGTTTAGAACATACCTGGTGATCTTGCTTTTATTTCCTTAGTATCTGAAATGAGGAAATCTTAAAAATCTGGTTTGCAAAAAAAAAAAAAAATCTGGTTTGCAGAATATATAGTATGCTGCTGTCTCAAACAAGAGATGGTAATAGGTAATATAGCCTGCAAACACTCTCTTGGGTAGTCTCTTTCAAACATAAGGGAGCAAGGAGGATCATTCTAAGGAGTCAAGATACTGAAAGGGGAATTAAGAACTGTATGCAAGGTGTTATTCAAGGCAGAATGTAGTTAAATGCTGGTTGAAAGGAGGGAAAAGTTACCATTGAGTGTGAGGAGGGATCATCAACAACTTTGGACATGGGTCTTGAGAGAAGGATTAGGCTTTAAACGGAAGAAGATAGGAAGAAAGAGAAAGAGGAATTTGGCAAGGGCAAAGGAAAGGACCAGCACATGTGCAGTTGGTACATATGGTTGAACCCAGAAGAGGAACAATGAGTGATACCTGGCTTGAAGCTGTTTAGAGTAGTGTCCTAATAACTTGGTAAGGATATTTTAGAATCCCAAGTGGTGGAGGGATTAAAAAATGATTTTGATTGTATTAACTAGGCTGGAGTTTAGAGCCTGAAGGCCCAGAACTCTCTTCTTTCCGGGTCCAGACGGAGGTGCTGAGCACTACAATAAGTTAGTTGGTGGCTGTGGAAATGAAGGCAGTGGTAAAGAACAATGCCAAATTGCAATCTGTTCTACCTGGGTGTGGTGACTCATTCACAAACATGAAGACTCACTCAGCCTTTTTTGTAACCTGCCCTCATTCTGAATCTTCAAAGGTAAATAGCGATAATGTGTAACAATTGAATTTTTCAATTCCCCTTAATATGCATTTCTATCCTAGCTGAGTGGATGAATTATTTGAATTGATGAGTGTGTCCTTCTGAGGTCTTTTCAAAAAGTAATGAAATTTCAAAACTTGCAGGTTGCAAAATTGGACCATTTTGTCTTACATTAATTTGGGGCTGCTAAAACTTTATGCATTGGTGGGGTTTTTGTTGTCATTTTTTTTGGTGGGACTGGTGTTTGAATTTAGGGCTTCATACTTGCAAAGAAGGCACTCTATTACTTACACCACACCTCCAGTCAATTTTGCTCTGGTTATTTTGGAGATACTTGCCCAAGCTGGCTGCCCTCCCGAACTCAGCCTCCCAATAGCTAGGATTACAGGTTTAAGTCACTAGTGCCTGGCTGATGTTTTTTGTTTTGTTTTGTTTTAGGACAAAAGTAAAAACCAACAAACAAAACAGGGCTGGGAAGTGTAGCTCAGCAGTAGAGCACTTGCCTAGCATGTGCAAAGCCCTGGGTTCTATCCCTAGCACCACAAACAAAACAAAACACAGTCCTAACCTATATTCTCTATGTTTGGATGTGCTGTGTGTATATAATATGAGGGCAGGTTTTCTTTATTCTGCATGAAATGGAGAACTTTTTTCGCTGGCCTTTGTGCCAGAACCCAGTGCTATGTACATCGGTAGCTATCTGCATCTGGAGGTGCTGAGGAAACCATTGCTGATGCAGCTGGATTTCCTTTTGTCACTGAAGCCTGAAATGTGTATGGTGGAACAAATAATCGAAAAAGTTGTGTGGCTTCAGTCATGTTAGAACTAGCAAAAATAATCTGAAATCTCTCCTAGCACTGTTATCAGTAATCACAGGGATCTGCTTTACTGAGTTCCATACCAAATTTGAAACCATCACAATTACATTTTAGATGCTCTTGAATGGCCTTTGTTTCAGCTAATAGTGTTATGTACTTCCTGGGAGATGATGATGAAACCAAAACAGGTGGCTAGGGATAATTAGAACTTGAATTTAACTCTTATTTTTTTCTTCCTTCTTGAAAATGAACAGGAAGGGAATGGTTGGTTAATCACTGAGAATGAACTCCCAACACCTGGCTTGAGGCAAGCTATTGCCCCTAGAACACAGTGTTGCACTTGGGTTGTTTCCAGCTGTTATTAGGGGAGCAGTCTCAAGTTTAGATGGGAGTATCTCAGCCCTAGTCATTGGCTCTGTCTTTTGTATTAGTTTTATTTTTTCAGTTAATTGTTTGAGTTGTTAAATGAATTGAGGAGCAAAGCAACACCCTGTTATCTTCTTGTCATCTTTTTCTTGCCCCAATGCTGTGCTGTCTGTAGGCATATAGCAGAGCAAGCTGGTGCATGTTTTTAAATGGCCCTGTGGAGTGGAAAGTAACCTCTCAGCATGCAAATGAGACTGAATTGTATGTTCTTGACACCCTTGCAGAAATCTTGCATTTGGAATCTTCTAACTTGTGAATTGCTGAGTGTGGTCAGCCCACACTGGAAGCAGCTCTTCTTGGTTCTATGGCATTAATATCTTGCTGTGTGTCTGACCATTGTGCGATAGTACCAGATTTTGTTAGTTTTCTAATCACATTGTACTAATAGCCAGATGGTATAGGGAGATGTTTTTCCTTTACTTAATTTATCCAGATTTGATTATTCATATTTTATAGGGATTTTAATTTTGAAAAATAATTGGTGATGGGCTGGTTAAGTAGAGATAACATAATTGAGTATGGTACTTAAAATACATGAGTAGCAGCTGCAACCTGCCCAGGATTGTGGGGTGTTTGGATTTGAAAAGGGGATTCATTACTCTCCTCTGCAACCATTTTGATATTTTAAGGATTTCTTGTCTTTCAAGGTATCATAAAAACTTAAATTTGGAGAAGAACTGGAAAATTACCAAATACTGGTGGTTTTGGATATTTAGAAATTGTTTATGGATTTTGAAAGGTAAAAATGAAAGTTAAGGAACAATGTATATCTGAACGCTTTTGCTTTTGTTTTTTTCCTCATTGTTTCAGCCATTATTAGGCACGTATTACTAGGCATGTATAGTCAGCCAGATGACTCCTAGATGGCTCTACACACAAATTAAAACAGGAATATTTGCCTTAATACTTTCAGTGACCCAGTTCTTACTTAGGTTCTTCATAGTCTAGTTTATTTTAAATTATTGGATCTTCTCAAACTCAGCATCTTAGAGGCTTGCAAAATGTTTTAAGGGTAGAGGACAGAATTCCTGATTGAATTTGCTTTGTCTGTGGGCTTGCAGGAATTGTGGAGGCACTGCAGTGAAGAGATGTGTGATCATGGACTCTCCCTGCTGACTATCACCACCTGCTCTCCTTGATAAGTGAGCAAGAAAGTGGATTGGCAAGAAGGAAAAGAGGTCAACATGAAGCTGAAGCAGCGAGTCGTGCTGTTAGCAATACTCCTTGTCATCTTTATCTTCACCAAAGTTTTCCTGATTGACAACTTAGATACATCAGCTGCCAACCGGGAGGACCAGAGGGCTTTTCACCGAATGATGACTGGTTTGCGGGTGGAGCTAGTGCCCAAGCTGGACCACACCCTGCAGTCTCCTTGGGAGATAGCAGCCCAGTGGGTAGTGCCACGGGAAGTATACCCCGAAGAGACACCAGAACTGGGAGCAATCATGCATGCCATGGCCACCAAGAAAATCATTAAAGCTGATGTGGGTTACAAAGGGACACAGCTCAAAGCGTTACTGATACTTGAAGGAGGACAGAAAGTCGTCTTCAAACCTAAGCGGTAAGTCTTCATCTCAGAAGCTATATGTGGTAGTTGATTAGTTCATTTAACTTGGGACTTAAATAAGGGCCTTTATCTCCTTTCCTTGGTTCTCTTTTCAATAAAATGAAAGAGGTAGACTGGAAGAGCTCCAAAGTCTTTTCTCATTCTGAAGACTATATGATTCTTTGAGTAGAAGAAATTTATAAGAAAATGTTTGGTTCCTTTAATACTGAACTTCTTGACAATTAGAGCTACCCTTGATTTCTGACATATCACATATGTACTGGGTGTTAGGTAAAGAGATACAAAACAATTTGTTTAGTAAATAAGCAGCTTGTCATCCAAAAAATGTGCAGCTAAAGACCAAATAATCACATGCCAGGGTGTTATAGAGTAGGAATTACCCCCAGAGTTGGAATAAGTTTTAGATGGGTTACTGAAGTCCTGTCAGTGCTAAAGAATTGATTCTTTACCTTGGTTGTATTTGGTTTGTTTGTTTTTAAGCAGTTTTAGGTTTGTAGAAAAATTGAAAGAATAGAGTCCATAGTCAAATTAGAGTTCATTCTTTGTTGTGTTGAACATTTTTTTGGGTTTGACAAATGTATAATGACATGTCTATCACTGTAGCAGCATCATATAGGATAGTTTCCTTGTCCCCCACATCCTCTGTGCTCTGCTCTACTTATTCATCCTGCCTTCCCAGTCACTGAGCCCCTGGCAATCACTGATCTTTCTGCTGTCTTCATAGTTTTGCTTTTTCCCAACTATCACATAGATGAAATAACAGTATAGAGATTTTTCAGATTGGCTTCTCTCACTCACCAACATGCATGTAAGGTTTCTGTGGCTTGATAGCTCACTTCTTTTTATCACTGAATAATATTCTATCGTATGGATGTACCACATTTTATTTTTCTATTCATCTATTGAAGGACATCTTGGTTGCTTCCACATTTTTTGGCAATTGTGAATAAAGCTGCTATAAATATCCATTTGCAGGCTTTTGTGTGGACATAGGTTTTGAACTCATTTGGATAAATAACATAAAACCTGATTGCTTGGTCATATGGTAAGAGTTAAGTTTTGTTAGAATCTGCCAAACTGTCTTCCAAAATGGCTGCATTCCCACCAGCAATGAATAAGAGTTTCTGTTAACACCATATCCTCACCAGGGTTTGGTGGTGTCTGCAATTTGAATTGTGCCATTTTAATAGGTATGTAGTGGTATCTCATTGTTTCTTCATCTGTTTAAGAAGTAGGACATTTTAGTTGCCTCAATAACTAAGTGGTTTATATGTTGTAGCTGCCCCTTTGGACTGCTCTGGAGAACTACAGAGATAATTGTGTAGTAATTCTAAGGTAAAACAATTTTAAATGTTTTCTGTGAGTAAAATATAACATGATTATGATTCACATTCTTTTGCCAGGAGTTAGTTACCAATTAATGTTGTCAAAGTTTGTGTACTAAACATTTTTTCATTCCTTGGTGGAACTTTTGAGTGAATTACATTCTTCAGATTTCTTGCTGGAGTAGGGGAAGACGTATGGGGGAAAGATGTAGAAAATTCAACTCCCTGTATTACCCAACTATCAGTAGCTGGAAGGTGAATCCATTTGGGATCCAGAAATGGAAGGAATTAGTCTTTACTTGGAGCTGGGAAATCTGATATATGGAAAATGAAGAAATTAAGCAAGTTAAACAATGCAGTAGAGCTGGCAGAGTGGTTCAGGTGGTAGATCCCCTGCCTAATAAGCATGAGGCCTAAGTTCAAATCCCAGTACCAAAAAAAAAAAAAAGGGCAATAGAATCAGGCTTTGTGTTTCATGCCTGTAATCACAACATTTGGAAGGCTGAGACAAGATAAATCGAGAGTTCAAGGCCAGCATGTGCTACATAGTGAGACCCTTATCTTAAAAAAAAAAAAAAAAAAAAAAGACTTTTAGAGAATAGAAAATAGAAGAGTCTGATTGGGCCAGGTTTTATGGTACATGTGTATAAGTCCAACCCTTGGAAGGCTGAGGTAGGTAGATGATGAGTTCAAGGCTAGCCTAGGCTACATAGCAAGACCCTGTCTCAAAAAATAAAAACAAAAAAAAAAAAAACCCAAAACCAACTGATAATGTGGAAAAAGTATGGGCCTTGAGGTCTAATTTCTGTTGAGTGTACAATTTTGCCAGGCATCACACAAAGTGTTTTTGTATCTGTTAACGCTTTTAACCTCTGAGTTAGTTCTGTTCTTATTTCCAGATAGGAAACTGGGGCTTAAGTAACTAACTTGGCAAGATTACCTCATAATAATTAGTGGTATTTGAACCCAGATTTGTCTGTTTTAAGCAGCTCACACACTGCCACATGCACAAAATTCTCTTTGCTTCCTGTAAGTGTTATGATATGGAGCACCCATCATCAAAAAACCACTAAATTAGTGTTGAAGTGTCATCCTTGACCTCTTAGTTTGCAGCCTCAGAGAGTAGCAGCATAAGTAAAGTGTGGGAAAAAGGAAAACTAAAACTACAAATATAATTTGTATAGAAAGAAATGAGTTATGAGACAGATATTCCTGATAGTATGTAGTGCAGACCAGGTGCTTTGCACATGTGGAGAGAGGAGGCCATATTGGTGATTAGCATGGTGGTGACAACCGATAGGCACTTGAACCTTAGTCACTACTTGCTTTCTCATATCTCTCATTGCCTCTGCAGGCTTCCCATTACTTTCCTCTTCCAGATCCTCATGAAAACCATTTCCATTCTTCCAGAAAATGCTCATGTTATCTTTCTCCTTTCTACCTTTAAAATCATCCAGGAATTTCCATTGCCCACCAAGCAAAATCCAGTGTACAGTCTAATGACCCAAGAACCTCACAGTTTGGTTCTTTGCTCTGTGTTCCTGTCAAACAGGGTCCCCCTCCCATCTCCCATATCATCTCCTGAATGGTCCTTGCTGTTCCAGCTCCAGGGCAATCTCCTTACCCACCCAGCAAGGCATATGGTCCCCTGCAGAAGGAGGCCTGTGTTGCTTTACATCCAGTACTGTCACAGGCTGGGGAAGGTAGTATAAGTTTAAGTATATTTGCAGATATTGACTCCAGTACTTAAACACCCAGAAAAATGCTATTCTGACCCATGGGGCCTCACAAGCTATTTAGTCTTGTGGTAAGTGCAAGTTAATGTCCTTGGTTAGAATCTGATGTCCTTCACTAGAAGGATAGGAATAATTTATTGGCAGTTACTGTATGAATTTTGCTGCCGTGGCAGTTACTTAAGATGGATAACTTTCTGCTGAGAGGAAGATCCAAGTCCTCACTGCTAAGTCAAGACACACACCTTTCCTTAATAGCCTTTGTGGTTCCAGCATTTCTGGAGACTGGTTGTCCATATCCTTCTCCTCTCAGAGATAGAATATATGTACAGGTAGATGACATAGTTAGGAATACAGTGACACTATTATCTACACATTTCTCCTACATTAGAAAAATAATATTTTTTCAGTGTAGTTGTATCCATTCTGGATGTAAACTGGTTTTTACAGGCAAAAGCTGCAGTTATTGTGGGAAAAAAGACATAAAGCAGGGGCCTAGAACTGGGTAGAAGTGAATGAATGATCTTAGAACATGCTGAAAGGGACCTTGGAGATCAGCTAGTCAAACCATTTATTTTACAGGTGAGGAAAATGAGATCCAGAATTCTGACTTTCTATATTTCATACAGCCAAAACACAAGCTGAAGAGTCAGACCTCCAGACTCCAATGCAGTCCTTTTATTTTGATTCTTATTCCTCTCCCTTCCTTGCTAGCTCACTCCCAAAGTCCCTGGGTTCCTCCAGGGTTTTACATTTCACTCTGAGCAGCTAGTCTTCAGATGTATTGGAGAGCTCTCGTGTCTTTCTATGACTCTACTAAAGTCCTGAAAAGAGTATTCAAGGACTGTTCCCCAGCTTTATGGACAGCTTACACCTGTAATAGAGAGAAAAGTGATTGTTAGAGCATCAGCTTTTTCTGCAGTGGTATGTAAAAATTGACTAATTTAGAGGCAGTCAGTACAAACACAGGGAGCCAAGGAATTTGCACTAGGAACAGCGACAACCAAAATACATGATATATTGACCATCAGAAAAGGATGGTGCCCATCCAGATGGTAATACGTAGCTGTCTTATAATACGAAAACTTCATCTCTGTCCCAGAAGTTGTGTTCCTAGAACATGCATTTACTTTGTATTCTGAGGTCATTTAAGTTGAAGATCACTGCCTTTTATAGTACCATTTTGTACCTCCCCATAACTGTTTCAGCATTGGAAATCCTGCTGTCCTTAGTGGAACTGCTCTTCACTTCAGTTTCAGTTTATTTCTACTTTACAGTCCCTGGTTCCCTTGTAAAGTCTAACAGGTTTCCTTTTGATTCAGGAATGCAGGTAAGTAGTTGAGGTCATAGGTGAATCAATCTCTCTCTCTCTCTCTCTCTCTCTCTCTCTCTCTCTCTCTCACTCACTCTCAGGATTTGCCTTCATATCCCAGGCTAACCTCAAACTCACAATTCTCCTGCCTCTGCCTCCTGAGTACTAGGATTATAGATGTGAACCACCACATCTGGCTAAGTTCTGTCTTTTAAAATGATTAGGAGAAAGACATATTCAGTTTTCATTATCCTTTTATCATGCATATGGTATAAAATCATCTGAATGAAGTTTAAGAGACCTTAGAAATTACCTCCTAGTCCAGCCTATAGTCTTGTAGATAAGGAGTCTGAAACCAGAGAAGAGAAAGGTTTTGCTCAAGGCTATCTAATCAAGTAATGACAGTCACAACCAGCTCTCACTGTTGTCCAGGGTTCCTTCTACCATAACACAATAAACTTAAAAAGAGAGAAAAGGAATGGTTATTCAAACAGTTTTCTTTCAGAAGTACCTTTGCCTTCTCATTAACAAAAACTGAGAAGTAGCAGGACTGTTTTTCCCCCAAGAAATTTAAACTACTCCTATGAGCCTTATGATAGTCATTCTGGTAAGCAAAAGTTTTCTTTTATTTCTTTAGCTCTCTCTAATAAATATTTTAGTAGACATTTTTTAAGCTCCAACTCGAGGCTTAATGCTGTGCTGACTATACAAAGATCATTCTTGCCTTCCAAAAAATTACCTTGTAGTTGTACTTATTCACTGAAAGCCCTTTAGCTGGGTAAAAATAACATCTTCCATGCTTTATTCATAGAATGACTGCCGAAGCAGGTGTAGGACTCTAGTTTCCTTCTCTACCTCATCTTCACACCATCTACCATCAGCTGTGTTGGCCCACAGTTGTTCTCAAAGTTGGAGAGAAGGTGTATATGGAGCAGAATCAGGCTCATTAAGGTGTATTTTCTACCACTTCTATTGTCATCATTGGACTGATGTAATTCATGTCTACACCCATGCTTGCCATTCCTTTTCCAGGTATAGCCGAGATTATGTAGTAGAAGGGGAGCCATATGCTGGTTATGATAGACACAATGCAGAGGTAGCAGCCTTTCATTTGGACAGGTAAGTGTAACCCCAGTAGGTAATGTTCACTTTGCTTCCTTTTAAAAGTCTCTCTTGAAGAGTACTTACGATCTCCTTCTAAAAAGTGACACAACTTGGACTTCTTACCTATTTTAGGTAGCTGATTGGTGCCATTTTAATTCTGTGAGTACTTAATAATTTGAGTGACACCAGAAATACCAAACTAAATATTCAAACTTCGCTCCTTTTGCCTCATGCTGACACTCCTGTTACTATCATGAATTATTATCATGAGTTATCTGTTACTACCATGAGTGAAGTTATTATTGGTAAATAAAATGTCAGAATGAAAACCAGAGTTTGAACTCAAATCCCCGGATTGAATTGACCATTAATTGGGCCTGGCAATCATACTATTTTGTTTTGTTTTTGCTAATAATAAGTAGTACTGACTTATCCCCATATACTGGAAACAGATAACATGAAATAATTAATTTTGTTGTCTTTTATATAAATTATGTGCAGCTTCAAAAACCAGAGTAATTCCAAAAGAAAAAAATGCAAATTCCAATCTATAACTGGGGAAATTAATGTATTTCTTTAGCAGGTTGCTAATCAGCAAGCTCTTAGGTGAACTGTTTGATATCCCAATTACTCCCCTTACCAGCCATTTCAGTCTGGCATATTAATAGAGTTTAACAGATATGATTTATAATAATTTTTAAATGAATCTATAAGGAAACCAGAAATCTTTTTCTTGATTAGGAAAGATTTTCTTTGTGTCTATACCAATCCATATATATGCTAAAAGTCTATTAGAAAATGAACATAAGCAGTCAACAAAATCGTAGTAATTATCAGATGCTAATAAAGGTGAGAACAAGGTCATCTTCACTAGAAATTTTTAAAAATCCATTTGAGACTATTGACTACTATTGTCACCTGCTGAAAGTGGCAAAGATTTTTTCAAAAAGGATACTGGGTTTTTTTGTTTGTTTGTTTGTTTGTTTGGCACTGGGGTTTGAATTCAGGGCCTCACACTTGCTGGGCAGGCATTATTACCACCTGAGCTACTCTGCTAGCCAAGGATACTGTTTTATTGACAGGATTACATTGAGATTCATATGCTGCTTATGGTGTTATTAATTTCAATCTTTCTGTTTAAGAACTCTGACATTTTACATAAAAAATCTTAATGTTCATTTCCTTTGAATGAATAACTTTATGCACTCGTCTAAAATATTTCTAGGAAGATATTTCTAGGAAGTACTATAGAGAAACACAAAAATTTAAAGATGTATATGCAACGTCTTAGCTATAATATTTTGCAGTAGTGAAGAACTAATAGCAACCTGCGTATCTCTGATAGGGAAAAGCTAAATAAATGTTTATAATGCCATGAATTTTTGCTGCCTCTTTTCAGGCGTAGTAGCAGATAGTTGGCTAAATCCTACTCCTTGCATAACGAATGGCACACTAGAGTCAGGTTGTCCAAGACCTTGTTTATTCACCTATTTTCTTCGTTCCTGTTTCCCAGTTATTGGACACCAGCAGGTCATAAACATCCTCATTTCCAGACCCATATTTTGTATTACCCAACATGATGAATTTTTGTTAATCTAATATATGTAAAGTGGTATCATTGTTATTTTATTTTGTATTTCCTCAGTTAGTGGCAAATTTTATCATAATATACCTGTTTATTCAGTATGGCGAAGTATTCTTTCTACAGAAATGATTACTTTTGATGTTAATTGAACATAATGTTTCAGTTTATGACTTGTGCTTTAGGAGACTTATACTTAAAAGTTCTTTCCTACCTCAAAGCCAGATATTCTCTGCCCCCCCCACCCCCCAGCTCTTTTGTTAACTGCCACCCAGCGAGCCTCTAGAGTGCCACTGTGATATTGCCACTCAGCACTATACTGGCTGCTGTGCTTTGGACTAGCAGAGGTCAGGTGGAAAAAGTACTTCCCACCTTCTGTGTCCATCTATATCTCCTGATTCTTTTCTACTATGGGTCATATTTCTCCCCTACACTCAGATTTGGCTCCCCTCTTGCCATGGGGATTTCTTTCAGTTTTTATGTTATTTTGACAAAACCATTGATATTCTTGCAGCTTTTCTTCTTCTTTTTTCTTTTTTTGTAATACTGAAGCTTGAACTCACGGTCTCATGCTTGCTTAGGCAGGCACCTACTTCTTTAAGCCATGTCCCCAGCATGTTGTGGTTTTCTAAGATTTAGGTTTAGGATAGAATCAGTTCTAAACAGTGGATTATTTATTACATAGGCATTTTTGAGGTCTTTCTAATGACATAGGGAAAAGGTTGGTGATACAGTGACGAGCCGAAAGCAGCTCAGTTGTATTTGTGTACTTAAGGAAGTGAGTATGTGTTATACATCCATAGATGTAAAGGAAAAATGTTTATATGCCAAAATATTAGTAGCATTTCTGGCTTGTAGAATTATGGATGAGGTTTATTTTCTTCACTATCAATTTTCTGTGGGTTCCAAATTTTATATCTCTAACTTTTCTTCAGGGAGTGTATGTGTGTATACATATATATATACATATTTTAGCCCAAAACTGTCATTTTTTTAAAAAAAAGATTGCTTTCAAACTTAAGGTAATACTTAACCATTAGAGAGAGAGAGAGAGAGAGATCTTCAAATACATCTTTACGATGTTCTGTTAGTTTATTCTTTTTTATCAGTCTGCATAGTTTTGTCAGTGTGCTGTTTTAGCTAAAGCTTGGGCCTATGTATGAATTTGTCAGTTTTTCTAATGCTTTGTTAAAATTTGTTTTACATTTTTGTTATGAAAAATTTCTCACTGAAGTAGAGAAAATAGTATAGTGAGCCCATATCCCCACTCCCTAGAGTTAATAGTTGTTCACATGTTGCCCAATTTGCTTAATCCTTTTTGCTGAAGTTGTAAAATAAATTATAACTATCTTGACATAAAATTCATATGTACTTCTAAAAAAACAAAATTTGCTTACCTACTTACAATAGCTTTACATAGCTAATATGATTAACCATAATTTTTAAGACCATTATTTAAAGTACACCCCCAAAGATTTTTATCTTCTCTTTAACCTTCCAAACCAGGATTCTGGGTTTTCGCCGAGCCCCCTTGGTGGTTGGCAGATTTGTAAATCTGCGGACAGAAATCAAGCCTGTTGCCACGGAGCAGCTGCTGAGCACCTTCCTCACTGTAGGTAAGAAGACTACTAGACAGGGGCTAGTGATTAAGTTAGTGGGGCATCATTGAGCAAGCTGGTTCATGTCTGTTAGGACTTGAAGAAGTCAAGGGAATGCAGCCTGGTCTCAGGTTAGTGGGGGAATTGGATATATAAGTAGATAGCAGGAAACTGAGAGTTTTCCCCAGTGCACACTCTTAAGTAGGAAGTGAAGTCACTTACTGATAGTGAAAGCAAGTGATAACTATTTACTTCTGCTTGGTCTTACCATTAAGTCTGAAATGAGGAATTTGACCTAAATTGGTTTTTGTATGCATATCATTGACTCAGTTATTTTTTCATATATGTGTGGTTTCTTGGGAACTGCCTCCTTAGAATTGAGGAACCATTAGGGCAAGTCTGTAAGAGGATCAGAAATTTCCTTGTAGGGTTGCATGTGGAGGATCACCACTGCCTCTTACTAATCTGCAAGGGTTAGTGTATTGCTCATTGTGCATCAGCCTGGCTCGGGTGCTTCTGGCTCAGGTTGCCATTATCTTACTCTGAGGTAAAGAGGACCTAACGTAAAATTCTCACTCAAGGAGGGCAGATATGGTGGATGTACTTTGTGTACATGTATGAAAATAGAACAGTGAAAGCTGTTGAAATTGCTCTAAGAAGAGGGGGAGAGGGAATGTGGGAGAATGATGGAGGGGGTGAATCTAATTAAGATATATTGTAAGCACATATGTAAATATCACAACGAATCCCCCCTATACAACTAATACATGCTAATAAACAAAAATACTTTTAAAAATCCTCACTCCTGTTCTCCTTGTGGACATGATGAGACTGGGAAGAATTCAGGCATGTTATGGTGTCTTGTCTCAGTCTCTCCCTGATAATGCTTTTTCAATGTGATGGTGTCCTGCTTTATGGCACAAATGTTGAAACAGACATTGCAAAATGAACTTCACCTTGCTGTTTGACAGAATGAATGGATTTATATTTAAAATGAGGTAAAAATGAATATTTTTAAAAGGCTTGTGAAAGGTTCATCATTCAGAATTTAAACTTCTAAGGCTCAGGGGTTTTTTTTCTTATGTATAGCCAAAAGCATCTGATACTGATTTGTTTCAGGAATTTTCTAATCACTGTTGGTTGTTCAGTTTTATGCTAGGCAAACATGAATTCCTGATAGGATGCCAGGATAGAGAGAGGGCAAGAAGAAGCCAAAGTCCTGTTTGCTAGAGACTCACAGAAGGTTAACTTTCTACACTGTGTGAGTGTGAGAGGCCAGAAAAAAAGCTTGCAGAAGAAGTTATTAACACTTGAACTAAGTGTTGAATTATCAGTGTGAGTTACTGAAGCATCGAAGAAGAAAGGACATTGGGAAGAATAATAGGAAGTAGAAACAGGAATAAGGGCAGAATGCCTGACAGTACTGGAGGGCTGGTGCATGTAGGGGCTGATGAGCTTCTGAATGTACTCCAGTATAGGGCAGGTAAAAGGATTTGGCTGGAGGTATAATTTTTTAGTAACAGACTGATCTTTTTTTTTCTTTTATTATTCATATGAGCATACAAGGCTTGGGTTATTTCTTCCCCCTGCCCCCACCCCCTCCCTTACCACCCACTCCGCCCCCTCCCTCTCCCCCCACCAATACCCAGCAGAAACTATTTTGCCCTTATTTCTAATTTTGTTGTAGAGAGAGTATAAGCAATAATAGGAAGGAACAATGGTTTTTACTGGTTGACATAAGGATAGCTATACAGGGCATTGACTCACATTGATTTCCTGTGCGTGTGTGTTACCTTCTAGGTTAATTCTTTTTAATCTAACCTTTTCTCTAGTTCCTGGTCCCCTTCTCCTATTGGCCTCAGTTGCTTTTAAGGTATCTGCTTTAGTTTCTCTGCGTTAAGGGCAACAAATGCTAGCTAGTTTTTTAGGTGTCTTACCTATCCTCACCCCTCCCTTGTGTGCTCTCGCTTTTATCTTGTGATCAAAGGCCAATCCTCTTGTTGTGTTTGCCCTTGATCTAATGTCCGCATATGAGGGAGAACATACGATTTTTGGTCTTTTGGGCCAGGCTAACCTCACTCAGAATGATGTTCTCCAATTCCATCCATTTACCAGCGAATGATAACATTTCGTTCTTCTTCATGGCTGCATAAAATTCCATTGTGTATACATACCACATTTTCTTAATCCATTCATCAGTGGTGGGCATCCTGGCTGTTTCCATAACTTGGCTATTGTGAATAGTGCCTCAACAAACATGGGTGTGCAGGTGCCTCTGGAGTAACCTGTGTCACAGTCTTTTGGGTATATCCCCAAGAGTGGGATTGCTGGATCAAATGGTAGATCAATGTGTAGCTTTTTAAGTAGCCTCCAAATTTTTTTCCAGAGTGGTTGTACTAGTTTACATTCCCACCAACTGTAAGAGGGTTCCTTTTTCCCCGCATCCTCACCAACACCTGTTGGTGGTGGTGTTGCTGATGATGGCTATTCTAACAGGGGTGAGGTGGAATCTTAGTGTGGTTTTAATTTGCATTTCCTTTATTGTTAGAGATGGTGAGCATTTTTTCATGTGTTTTTTGGCCATTTGAATTTCTTCTTTTGAGAAAGTTCTGTTTAGTTCACTTGTCCATTTCTTTATTGGTTCATTAGTTTTGGGAGAATTTAGTTTTTTAAGTTCCCTATATATTCTGGTTATCAGTCCTTTGTCTGATGTATAGTTGGCAAATATTTTCTCCCGCTCTGTGGGTGTTCTCTTCAGTTTAGAGACCATTTCTTTTGATGAACAGAAGCTTTTTAGTTTTATGAGGTCCCATTTATCTATGCTATCTCTTAGTTGCTGTGATGCTGGGGTTTCGTTGAGAAAGTTCTTACCTATACCTACTAATTCCAGAGTATTTCCTACTCTTTCCTGTATCAACTTTAGAGTTTGTGGTCTGATATTAAGATCCTTGATCCATTTTGAGTTAATCTTGGTATAGGGTGATATACATGGATCTAGTTTCAGTTTTTTGCAGACTGCTAACCAGTTTTCCCAGCAGTTTTTGTTGAAGAGGCTGCTATTTCTCCATCGTATATTTTTCGCTCCTTTGTCAAAGATAAGTTGCTTATAGTTGTGTGGCTTCATATCTGGGTCCTCTATTCTGTTCCACTGGTCTTCATGTCTGTTTTTGTGCCAGTACCATGCTGTTTTTATTGCTATTGCTTTGTAATATAGTTTGAAGTCAGGTATTGTGATACCTCCAGCATTGTTCTTTTGACTGAGTATTGCCTTGGCTATTCGTGGCTTCCTGTGTTTCCATATAAATTTCATGGTAGATTTTTCGATCTCTTTAAGGAATGTCATTGGAATTTTGATGGGAATTGCATTAAACATGTAGATTACTTTGGGGAGTATAGACATTTTTACTATGTTGATTCTACCAATCCATGAGCATGGAAGATCTCTCCACTTTCTATAGTCTTCCTCAATCTCTTTCTTCAGAAGTTTATAGTTTTCCTTGTAGAGGTCTTTCACATCTTTTGTTAGGTTTACACCTAGGTATTTGATTTTTTTTTGAGGCTATTGTAAATGGAATTATTTTCATACATTATTTTTCAGTTTGCTCATTATTAGTGTATAGAAATGCTAATGATTTTTCTATGTTGATTTTATATCCTGCTACCTTGCTATAGCTGTTGATGATGTCTAGAAGCTTCTGAGTAGAGTTTTTTGAGTCTTTAAGGTATAGGATCATGTAGTCTGCAAATAGGGATATTTTGACAGTTTCTTTACCTATTTGTATTCCTTTTATTCCTTCTTGCCTAATGGCTCTGGCTAGGAATTTCAGTACTATGTTGAATAGGAGTGGAGATAGTGGGCATCCTTGTCTGGTCCCTGATTTTAGAGGGAATGGTTTCAGTTTTTCTCCATTAAGTATAATGCTGGCTGTAGGTTTGTCATATATAGCTTTTATAATGTTGAGGTACTTTCCTTCTATTCCTAGTTTTCTTAGAGCTTTTATCATGAAATGGTGTTGGATCTTATCAAAGGCTTTTTCTGCATCTATTGAGATGATCAAGTGGTTTTTGTCTTTGCTTCTGTTCATGTGGTTTATTACGTTTATTGATTTTCGTATGTTGAACCACCCCTGCATCCCTGGGATGAAGCCTACTTGGTCGTGGTGAGTGATATTTTTGATGTGTTGTTGAATTCGGTTTGCCATTATTTTGTTGAGGATTTTTGCATCAATGTTCATTAAGGAGATTGGCCTATAGTTCTCCTTTTTGGAGGTGTCTTTGCCTGGTTTTGGGATAAGTGTAATACTGGCTTCATAAAATGTGTTTGGCAGTTTTCCTTCCCTTTCTGTTTCATGGAACAGTTTAAGGAGGGTTGGTATCAGTTCTTCTTTAAAGGTCTGATAGAATTCAGCAGAGAATACACCAGGTCCTGGACTTTTCTTTTTGGGGAGACTCTTGATTGCTGCTTCAATTTCATTTTGTGTTATAGATCTATTCAGGTGATTAATTTCCTCTTGGTTCAGTTTTGGATGGTCATATGTATCTAGAAATCTGTCCATTTCTTTAAGATTTTCAAATTTATTTGAATATAGGTTCTCAAAGTAGTCTCTGATGATTTCCTGGACTTCCATGGTGTTTGTTGTTATCTCCCCTTTGGCATTCCTGATTCTACTAATTTGGGTTTTTTCTCTCCTCCTTTTAGTCAGGTTTGCCAGGGGTCTATCGATCTTGTTTATTTTTTCAAAGAACCAACTTTTTGTTTCATTAATTCTTTGTATGGTTTTTTTGGTTTCTATTTCGTTGATTTTAGCTCTTATTTTTATTATTTCTCTCCTTTTATTTGTTTTGGGATTTGCTTGTTCTTGTTTTTCTAGGAGTTTGAGATGTATCATTAGGTCATTGATTTGGGATCTTTCAATCTTTTTAATATATGCACTCATGGCTATAAACTTTCCTCTCAAGACTGCCTTAGCTGTGTCCCATAGGTTCCAGTAGGTTGTGTTTTCATTTTCATTGACTTCCAGGAACTTTTTAATTTCCTCTTTTATTTCATCGATGATCCATTCTTCATTAAGTAATGAGTTATTTAGTTTCCAGCTGTTTGCATATTTTTTGTAACAGACTGATCTTAACACAACCCTTTTGTTGCTGTGATGGTGGTTTTGGTTTGGTTTGTTTTGGTTCTTGTTTATTTGAGACAGGAACTCGAACTCTTAAGCTGGCCTTAAATTCAGTGATCCTCCTGCCTCCATCTCCCAAGTGCTGAAATTACAGATATGCTCTACCACAACTAGCTGCTGTTGTGGGTTTTTGTTTGGTTGGTTGGTTGTGGGTTTTTTGGTAGGACTGTGTTTTGAACTCAGGTCTTTGTATCTGCTAAGCAGGTGCTCTACTGCTTGAAGCATACCTCTAGCCCATTTTGCTCTGGTTACTTTGGAGATGAAGTCTTGGGAACTATTTGTCTAGACTGGCCTTGAACCACAATCCTTCTGATCTCAGCGTCCCAAGTAGGCAGGATTGCAGGTGCCTGGCTGTTGTGTTTTTAAGACTTTATTTTTTTAGAGTAGTTTTAGGTTCAGAGGAAAGTACAGAGGTTTGTTAAACACTTTGTGCCCCCATATACTTAGCCTCCCTCATTATCAAAATGCCACATCAGAATAGTAAAATTGTTACAATTGATGAACATACATTGACACATCATAATTACCCAAAGTCCATAGTTTATGTTGAGAGTCAGTCTTGGTGTCATACATCCTGTTGGTTTGGACAAATACACAGTTACATGTATATCATTATAACATCATCACATAGTATTTTCATTGTCTTAAAATCAGCTATGTTCCATCTATTCATCGCTCCACTCCCACCTATTGCCTAGTAACCACTGGTCTTTTTATTGTCTCCCTAGTTCACCTTTCCCTAAATGTTCTTCAGGTCCATCCATGCTGCCACAAATGACAAAATTTCACTCTTTTTTAGTGGCCAAATTGGATTTCATTGTGCACATATGCTGTATTTCTTTATTCATTCATCGGTTCGTTGACACTTGGGTTGATTCCATATCATAGCTATTGTGATTAGTACTGTGATACACATGAGAGTATGGAAATCTCTTCAACATACTGACTTCCTTTCCTATAGTAGTGAGATTGCTGGATCATATGATAGTTCTACTTAAAATTTTTTGAGGAACCTCTGTCCTGTTTCCCATAGTGGTTGTACTCATTTACTTTCTCATCAACTGTGTATAAACTTCCCCTTTCTCTGCATCTTTGTTTTTGCTTTGTCTTTTTAATGATAAACCATTCTAACTGGGCTAAGATGATATCTCATTGTGGTTTTGATTTTCATTCCCTGATGATTAGTGATATTGAGCATTTTTTAACATATTTACTTATTGTTTGTCATGTGTATGTATGTTTCATTTTGGTTTTGGTGTTTTTGAGACAGAGTCTTGCCATATAGCCAGGCTAGCTAGCCTTGATCTTCTGCTTTGGCTTCCCAAGTGCTTGGATTAGAGGCTTATGCCTATTTGAACTATTTTTAAATCAAGTTGTTTGGTTTTCATATACTTGAGTTTTAAGAATTGTTTCTAGGGTAGGGGGTGTGACTTAGTAGTACAGTGTTTGCCTAGTATGCTCAAGCCTGGGTTCCATCCCCAACACTACAAAAAAAAAAAAAAAAGCTTTCTGTATTTTGGATAATAGCCCTTTATTGGTTGTATCTTTTGCAGAAATTTTCTCGCAGCCTATGGTTTGTCTTCTCATTCTGTTGATAAAATTATGTATGACTAGTAAGTTGGTATATTATAATGACTAAATTCTGTATAGTCCTTGCAACTTGAGAGAGCACTTCCATACTCCTACCTTATTAGATCCTCTTTTCAGAGAGTACAGTAGGGCATAGTGGCACACACCCGTGATCCCAGCACTTGGAAAGCAGCGGGAGGTGGTGGCAGGAGGATTGTGAGTTCAAGGCCAGCCTGGGCTCCACAACAAAACCAAGAAAGAAAGAGAGAGAGAGAGAGAGAGAGAAGAGGAGAGAGAGAGAGAGAGAGAGAGTTAGAGAGACTCCATCTAAATCAATAGCTGATTGAGGTGTTGTACACCTGTCACCCCAGTTACATGGAAAGCATAAATAGGATTGCAGTCCAGTCCAGGTCAACCAGGACAAAAATGCGAGCAAAAAGGGCCTGGAGCTATGGCTCAAGTGTTAGAGCACCTGCCTAGCAAGCACAAGGTCCTGAGTTCAACCCCAATACCACTAAAAAAATTATTAATAATAGCACAGTAACATGTGCTTTGTTATTTAAAACATTAAATAACAAGATCTAGCAGAGATCCAGTAGCTACCATAATTTAGATTATGAGTATAAATGATACTTTGATATATCTGCAACAGTGCTATTGCAATATGAAAAATTATCATTTCTTTTACTAACAAAGTCACAGGTAACAAATATTGTGGCTCCTACCATCATAGTTCATAGAAATGGTAAATTTCAGAAAGAGGTTAGTGAAAATGAAGAAGTAATTTTGTTCCCATGCTGAGTTCACCTTGTTCCAGGTGGACAACTGAGCATCAACAAGGGTGACTAGAAGTAAAGGAAGAGTATGAGCTGAAGTGCTAAATGTGGGGCTGGACCATGTCACCGCAGAGCCAATATGCCATGCTTAGGAGATGAGATACTTCTTGGGTGCTGGGAGGCCAGTAAAAGGGATTGAACATGGCAGAATGAGATTTGACTTACAAAACTGAGTGTGCTGCATTACCAAGGATGGGTTGGAGAGGGGAAAGTTGAGAGCTGAGATTACTTGGGACTGTTTTAGTAATTTCATATGCAATACAGTCAGTACTGAAGCAATGGCAGGATAGAAAGATAAAGAAATATTCAAGAATTGGAACATGAAAAATTTGGGAAACATTTTCGACCAGGAGGAACAATTGAGTAAGAAGAAAAATAAAAACTTAACGACTCCCAAGTTTCTGTACTGGGTGACGACTAAGTGAATAATGACCCTGTTAACTCTCTGAGAAATATTCAGAAAGGAACAGATCCAAGGAGCTGGAGCAGAGGAAAATAATACATTTAATTTTGGATATTTTGTTTCCTTGACAGGGAAACTGGGAGTGTATGTGGACTAGTCATTTACAAGCTAAAGAAGAGCAGTCTGAACAAAAGACTTAGATTTTATTATCACAGTTGGTAGTTCACTCAAGAAGAGCACGGAGACTGCTAAGGTGATCAGAAAACTTGTTCCAAAAGCTTAATATGTCCAGGAAACAGTCAGAGACTCAGAGCCTCACGCTTATGACACTGAAATGGAAATATTGAAGTCTGGAAAGAGATGGGGCCATATTGTTAATAATAACTAGCCTGCATGGATAGGTCTCTGACAGCCTCACTGCAATGGGTTGTCTGATTCACTGTTCACAACCCAACAGTGGAGCAACTGTTACTAGCTCCATTTTCTGGAGAGGATTCTTAGAGAGGTGGAATTACATGCCCAGAGTCTTGCAGTCACCTGACTAAAATAGCTTATATGTTAAGGGCTGAGGTGTGGCTCAATAGTAGAGTATAGATCCCTAGCATTGCCAAAAAAAAAAAGAAAAGAAAGTTTACATTTTTACTCTAGAAATCTGCCCCAGACCCCAAACTCTTAACCAATATTCTGTACTCCCACCCTTTCAGTTATGGAGATTATTCTTATTTACCAAACTCAGGAGTTTGAATTTTATTCTGTAGGTAACAGGTTACACCCACTAAGCAGTGTTTTGTTTGCCTTGTTTTGTTTTTTAATTTCTTGAATCAGTAACACATTTAAACAATTCAAAAAAATTTTTTTAAGTATTAAAAGTACTACAAAGCCAGGTGCCAGTGGCTCACACCTGTAATCCTAGCTACTCAGGAGGCAGAGATCAGGAGGATCATGTTAGAAGCCAGCCCAGACAAATAGTTCACAAGACCCTATCTTGCAAAAACTCATCACAAAAAAAAAAGGGCTGGTGAGTGGCTCAAGGTGTAGGCCCAGAGTTCAGATCCCAGTACCATAAAAAGTAATTAATTGATTGATTGATTAATTAGAAAAAGGGCTACAATGACAAGTTTTTCTTGCATCCATCCAGTTCCTTCCCCTTCTCCCAGTAGTAGATTCTACTAGCAAATTTTTATGTCTTTTTGTATGAAATATGAATGCATATTTTTATGTAACTGTAGGATTCTGTACAACATATGGCACACTATACATGCTTCTGCATCTTATTCGTTTTATGTAATATATCTTAGAAATCTTTCCATGTTTCATATAAGTGCTTCTTCATTCTTTTGTTTTACCAGCCTCAAAAATGTTCCATTTTATGGAACTACCATAATTCATTTCACTAGTTCCTTATTGGACTTACATAATGTTATGTTACGTTATGTTATGCCAGTACACTTCCTTACAACTGGCATGTCATTGTGGTCCAGGCTTTTCTTGTGCCTTCCTTTCCTTAGCCCTGGAGTCAGCTGTTTCTTCAAGGATTAAAATGGTCTTTGGAAGCTGTTATGTGAGTGATGTGAGTGTGCCTATTACTACCTGAATGTTATTGTTTCCAAGTTTCATTGAAGGACACAGTAGGAATGTATGTCTGTATGTTTGTATATACAAAGATACATGCACACATCTGTATCTTTTTCTGTATCTCTGGATATGTATTAAAATCATCAACTGAAACAAGTATCTCCAGTTCTGAGTCATGATAGGTGTTATACTGGTCATTATCCTTTTATATATGTTAAACTTCCTTTTCCATCTGTGAGAAAGCTGATTCTTGTCTCATTTTCTATTTAATTTGTTTGCTCACTCCCCCCTACCTATCTTATATAACCAAACTGAGCACATGCCCCTCTCCCTCCCTCTCCTGGGCATTTTGACCAAACCCTCAGCCCTGCTGAAGAACAAGATACTGCTATTCTTTAAGCAAAGTGAGTTTAGAAAGACCCTATGATGGTAGTTGATTTCTAGGCGAGAGACTGGATAGAAGGGAGACACAGAGAAAGGAAGATTTACTTTCTAGTCTATATCCTTTGTACCTTTTTTGATTTTTAAAACACCATCTGCTTCTAGTATCTATATAGGAAAATGTGTGGAATATAATAAATTCACATTTTTCATTTTCTCAGTGCCTTTTTTGTTTGGGGGAGAAATTGGAGTCTTCATTTTTTTCCTTACATGTATTTGGCTTCTCTCTGTCTTTTAGGTAACAATACTTGTTTCTATGGAAAGTGCTATTACTGCCGGGAAACAGAGCCAGCTTGTGCTGATGGAGACACAATGGAGGGGTCTGTCACACTTTGGCTTCCAGATGTGTGGCCTCTGCAGAAACATCGACACCCCTGGGGGAGGACATACCGAGAAGGCAAACTGGCCAGGTAAATGCTCCTGTGAGCCAGACCAGGTGCCAATCCTGAGTAGGAATCAACTGTTTTGTCCAAGGGTAAAAAAGAGTTGTGGAGTCAGGGGCAAATCTTTAGGCAGGAACTCTTTTCTTTTTTTAGCAGTGCCAATGTATTAAGTCAGCTTTTAGTCACTATGACAAATAACCTCAGGCAAATCAACTTTAAAGGAAGATTTATTTGACTCACAATTTCAGAGGTTTCAGTCCATGATCACTTGGCTACGTTACTTTGGACCTATGGTGGCATAGTATATCATAGCAGAAGTATGTGGTAGAGGAGGCTACTTAACTCATGGTGGCACCCTTCAAAGGCATGCTCCCAGTGACTGAACTTCCTTCCATAAGATACTGCCTCCCAACAGTGTCACACCTTGGGAACCAAGCCTTTAGCACATGTTCTTTGGGAAAACATTTAAAATTCAAACCATAGAATTCTGCCTGTTTTCCCCAAAGACTTATGCACATTTCACAATGCAAAATGCATTCATTCTATCTCCAAGAGTCCTGAGAGTCTTAACTGTTCCAGTATTGCTAAAAAGTGAAAATCCAAAGTCTCCTCTAAGGCTCAAGGCAAACTCTTAGCTGTAAGCCCTGGTTTGTTTGTGTTTAAGTTACATACGTATAAGATACAATGGTACAGGGTAAATAGCAAGGATTGGACCAAGCATTGAACCCCAGTGAGGCCAACATTAAATCCTCTAGCTCCATATCCAGAATCCAGGGTACATGGTAGTACACTGTGAACTCCAAAGAGGTTGGCCATCCCTGCCCTTAAGGCCATGTTGGCTACAGTCCACATGACCACTCTCTTGGGCTGGCTCTGCTCATTGCTTGCAGCTTCCCTAGGTGGCAGGTGTTCCACGTTTCTCACACCTCTGACTTCTTGGAGTCTCTGTTGCAACTTTAGCTGCACTTGTACAGCTTTCCGTATTGCCCTTTTGGTGGCTGCTTACAGAAACTGATCCTCCCACATGGGATCTCCCAGGCCTTCCTTTGAAATCTCAGTGGAAGCTTCCAAGACGACCCCATAATTCTTATATTCCATATAGCTTAAAAGCCAGCATCACATGTACAATGACCAGTTCTTAGCCAGGCCCACTTAGACCACAGCAGCTTCCGAGCGTCTTCATGGCTGAACACAGGGAAACAATTCTCTGGGCCCTGTGTTGAGCCTTGGATGGGTGGGATCTTGCTGATTCCTGAGATGCCCTTAAGGCATCGTTCTATCCCACTGCCAAAGTACTTTGCTTCTTGTTGATGCTGTTGATCTCCTCACACCCTCCTTGACTTGAACTTAATATACACTTCTTTGTTTTTCAAGATTCTCACAGTAAATTTGGCCAGGAACATCCAGTAATTGCCATGCCACTGCCTTGAAACATTCTCCACTATCTAAACCATTGTGTCACCTTTGAACTCAGCTCTCTCGTGAAGTCTCAGGGCATAGACAAAATGTAGACGAGTTCTTTGCCAGAATGTAAGCTGAGTGGCCTCTAATCCACTTCCCTGGAGAGCCCTCTTTACATCTGAAACCTCAATCAGCACAGGTTTTACCATCCTCATTCCTATCAGCCCCCATCGGGATCATCCATTAGTCTCTGCTTCCAGCATTCTAAGCTTTCTTTAGCCTGCTTCTCTAAAGAATTTTCAGTGTTAGCTTTTTCAGTGTTAGCTTTCTGTCGCTATGACAAAATACCTAAGATAAATGGAGGAGAAATTTCTTTTGTCTTACGGTTTCAGCCCAAGTTTGGTTAGCGCCATTGTTTTGGGGCCTGTGATAAGGCAGAACATCATGGTTGGGAGTATATTGTGAATAAAGCTCATGGTTGCCAGGAAGAGATGAGGGGAGGGCTGGAATCCCAGTATCCCTTTTCTGGGCATGTCTAATGATGTGATTTCCTTCCACGAGGCCCTATTTCCAGTAGTATCACAGACTGGCAACCAAACTTTAGCACATGGTCTTCAGGGAGTTTTTATGGTCATAACTATAATAGCCAGGTGCAGTGTTGGTGCTTAGTAATCCTTACCTCCAGGTGGGAGTATGATGAGAGCTACTGTGATGCTGTGAAGAAAACATCCCCATATGACTCAGGCCCACGCCTCTTGGACATCATTGACACTGCAGTCTTTGATTACCTGATTGGCAATGCTGACCGTCATCACTATGAGAGCTTTCAAGATGATGAAGGCGCTAGTATGCTCATCCTTCTTGATAATGCCAAAAGGTAAGACCAGCAGGCCTATCTTTTGTCAGTTTCTGTATAGAAAAGTATATTTTCTAGGGTGTTATTAGTCAGCTTTCAATCACTGTGACAAATACCTGAGATAAATAAACTTCAGAATGAAATGCTTATTTTGGCTCACAGTTTCAGAGGTTTTGGTCCATGGTTGGTTGGATCTATTGCTTTTGGGCCTGTGGTGAGGCAGAAGCATTGTGGTGGGGAGTGTGTAGTGAAGCAAAGGTACTCCCTTCATGGCATCTGGGAAGCAAAGAGGAAAAGGAGCCAGGGTTCCTATACTTCAAGGGCACACTCCCAATGGCCTAACTTCCTTCCACTGGGCTTACCTCCTAAAGGTTCCACTACCTCCAAATAATATCACAGCTTGGTGACCAGTCCTTTAGCCTATGAGCCCTTGGGGGACACTTCAGATCCAAACTATAGCAGATATCCTGGAAACCATCCAGAACACAGTTGTTAGAAGATGTCCCTTTTTTGGCCTTTTCTGTTGACATTCTTTTCTGCATGGTCAGGGATTTCAGGACTTTTAAAAAAATGAAAAGCTGGGCTGGAGGCATGGCTCAGGTGATAGAGTGCATGCTTAGCAAGTGTGAGGCCCTGAGTTTGACCCCCTCAATACTGCCAAAAAAAAAGAAAAAGTGGTCATCCTCACAGCCAACTGGAAGCCAGAGTCCTTAATTTGTCATCACCTACATCAGATTCTTTCTTGATTATGATGTTTTCAGAACCTCAAATCTGAGAAATGTAGATTTAACAGAAAATGGAATTTACTTACTACTAAATATATTCCTTGTAAAGGTTTGTGCAGTTTAAACATTTGATTTGATAGTACGTTTTGCTATTTTTATGGCAATTTAGGCTCAGACTTGCTTTCATGACAAGAGCAGTTGCATAGTGATTATATATAAAGACAAATTACTTTTGTCTTGAATAAGACAAGTTTCTCACTTTGAATAAATAGAGTATCCTTATTTTTTTGGTCTGAGTTATTTAGAGAGCACTTTGTGTTTCCATTTTGCACTCTGCATTGTTTATAGTAGCCAGTTTAGTGTCATGCTTTTAGTTACACTTAATATTACAATTTGCTAAGTAGAATGCTTCCTTAGAGCCCAGAATTTTCCAGACCCCAGGTTAACTTTGGATACTGGGAGTATGCTGAGACACTTGTGGCTCCTCAGCAAAGACTTCTTGGGCAGCATTTGTAAATGATCCTACCATTACCTGTTTCATGAGAGTACAGAAAGTAAAGGGCTGGCAGACACTGCCTTTCCCTTCAGCCCATCACAGCTGTATGTATTCCTGAAAATTTTTATCCTTGCTTGTAAACATGATCATTTTGTTAAAAAGATTGTATGTACTATGACACACATGAGATTTTATATATATCAAAATAGTTCTTATATTAATCCATTCGAGCTATTGTAACAAAATAGCTTATACTGGATAATCACAAACAGCAGGTTTTTACTGCTCACAGTTCTGGAAGCTGGGAAGTCTAAGAACAAGGCATGGGCAGATTGACTGTCTAGTGAGGGCCCATTGTCACAGGCGGTACCTTCTATGTATCTTCACATGTGGAAGAGGTGAACAAGCTCCCTTGGTCTCACATAATGACACAAATCCCATTCCTGCGGGTTCTGTCCTTGTGACTTAATCATCTCCCAAAGGCCCCACCTCTTAATAATACTGCATTGGAGATTAGGTATCAACATGAATTTGAGGGATGCAAACATTCATACTATAACAGCTGCTTTGTCTTTTATTACTAGAGGGCTAGCAGACTCTGCAGGCGTTAAGGCAAGCTCCAGAAGGAAAGAAAGATTGATGATTTTTCCAGAATCACCTCTCTTTCCTAACTTTGAAATACTGCTAATACCGTTTTTATGTCTGCTTTGAATCAGTGTTCCACAGCCTCTGTTAAAATTCCATCAGCAGTTTGTCCAGTTTGAAACTGTTCTTATGTACACATGTGGAATAGATACGGTAATTTTGGAGTAGAACAAGTGTAACTCCTTTTTACAAGTAAGGGCCATCTGCTTGTTTGGGGAAACCTAATATGAGTAGCCTTTATTTCTTTCTCCACCCTTAAAAGCTTCTCAAGTTTGGGGGTTTTCATGGTCTCCCTTTGGTCTGCAACGTCTATGCTATGTTGCCATAATTATGGTCCAGCATGTTGCACTATCTTGGCAAGAAATAGGGTCCTTGTAGATAGTTTATTTGTTGTTTGATACTTCAGCACAGGCTGAAGTAATTCTGTGCCTAATTGGTCATGCCCTGCTTATTTTTAATTTAAATGATCTGTGCAGTTGATGGAGCATGAAATTATCTAGGATCACAGTTGAGTTTCTTTCAGATTTTGCTTTTGCTTTGATACTGAGATGGAAACTAATACACCTAATTCATTTTCAGCTTTGGGAACCCTTCGCTGGATGAGAGAAGCATTCTTGCCCCTCTCTATCAGTGTTGCATGTAAGTTATGCACAGCAAATACATGTGCCTGCATTGCCTTCCTTTCCAGGCTCAGGTAACCGTGCATTAATTTTCTTGGCCTTAAAACTTCCTGATTCCTGAGCAGTGCTTTTCATACTTTCCAGTCCAGAATCCTTGGAGATCCTGAGATGGGAATCAGGGAAAGGTAGAGGCAGGTAATCCAAAGCTCAGAATTCATTTTGAATGAATAGAAGTTCATAGTGTATTTAGTAATATATATGTGGTTTAATATCAGAATATAATCAGTCCCCTTACCCCCAACCCTCGCCAAAAAAATCTTCTAGTAAAACCTGTATTCTTAGTTACTACATTTAGTTTAGCTGTGTTTTCAAGTCTTTTTACCCATTACATACCATCTGGGGTTTGCATATCTCAGTTTGAAATTTTCTAAACCAAAAGTAACTTTCCATAAGAACCTAATAATTACTTTTAATCTACATCAGAGAACAAAGAAATTGAGAAAAATGAGATTAAAGCCTGGGACTGTGCTGGGCACTGTAGCTCACATTTGTAATCCCAGCTATCCAGGATGATCTTGGTTCAAGGCCCTCTTGAACAAAAAGTTAGTGAGACCCCCCCCCCCCCCGCACTCTTAACCAAAAAAAGCTGGGCGTGGTGGTGTCCTTGCGCCTGTCATTCCTGGTTATGCAGGAAGCATAAATAGGCAGGCCCGGGGATAAACACAAGATCCTATTTGAAAAAGAACTAAAAGCAAAAAGGGCTGTGGGATGTGGTTCAAGTAGTAGAGTCTGCCTAGCAAGTGCGAAGCCCTGAATTCAAACCCCAACACTGCCAAAAAAAAAAAAGAGAGAGAGAGAGAGACTGGGCTCTAAGGAGCTCTTGTTTCAGGTCATTGATCCTGGTCTTGTTTTAACATATGTACATCACGAATCTGCTGGGATTCACCTTGCATGACTGCATAGAAAAGCAGATCTAGGAGCACCACTTAACAGTAGTCAACTCCCAGAAACTCCCCTGACACGGAAGACTGCCCTCTTAGCAACTGGTCTGTATTTTCTTTTCGTTATCTTTACGGTGCTAATGATCAAACTCAGGGCCTCACACAGGCAAGGCAAAGCAAGTGCTTTGCCACTGTATACCCCAGCCCTCTCTCAGTTTTTTAATAGCAACAAAACTGTGCAGAAAATAACATTTATGAAGACATCCTTTAATGATCTGGAAGATAGCAATACATATAATCAAATATTGAAGAACAGTGTTTTTGTTTTGATACTATTATGAATCTGATCCAACCAGGAGACAGAAAAGGCACTGTGCTAAACAGGGGTATTGACTATAAGAAATTATTAAATTTTAATACAACAGTATAAAAGAAAACTGGGGATGAGGGAGAATACTCAAGGAAGGACAGACTTAGAAAAGGATCCCTGAGAGTCTCAGTGGAGAAGGTATGATTCACCTCACTGAATAGCAGTGAAGTTTGCTGGTTTTCAGGAGCTGGGGGTACAGGCAATCAGTAACTGGAGTCATGGCCTGCAGAGGAAGGGATGGCCCACTAGGAATCCTCTGGGCTACCGGTAAAGCACATTTATGAGCCTTCAGAGTAAGTCAGGATGGCAAGGGCCTTCAGAGCCTTGGTTTCTGTGTCTGGAGGTTCCCAGGAAAGTTACAGCCAGTCCTAACTGAGGCTTCAAGGTCACCAAGGGCTCACACCAGGGACTGTGGCTGGGACAGAGCTCCCTTGGGTGACCTCCTTCCCACACCACTGACCAAAAGAGCCCTTTCCTCCTGCAGTGTCCCCCTACTGAGAAAGCTTAAGAGGAAGGATGCTTAAAAGAATTCTGTCCGTTTTGGAAAAAGGATATATGGAGGGATAAATGTGGAGCTCAGAGACAGTGAAGTGACAACGTAGTCACTCGGGGGAGACTCTGGGCATTCGTAGTATGATGTAGAATAAGAAAACAGACCAGCACCTGTGCTTGTCTGTCCCTCTGTGCTTTATGAAAAGACCAGTCTCCATTACTTCCTAAGTAGTTGTAGAACAGGGTCCTGTTTGCAGAGCCAGACATTTCTGCCTACCTCATCATCTCCACTTTGCCTGTAGAGAGGCTAGAACTTTTCTTCTGAAATAAAAGATTTCTTCAGTTGGTGCTGCTTTAACAGAATACCACAGACTGGGAAGTTTATCATGAGTAGAAAGTTACTGGCTCACAGATCTGGAAGCTGAGAAATCCAGTATCAAGACACCAGCATCTGGGGAGGCCTTCTTACTATTGTCACGTTACTGAGGGTGGAAAGGCAGAGAGGGCAAGAGGAGCCACCCTTTTATGACAGCTCTGTCCTCATGGCCTGATCACCTCTTAAACATCTCTTTTCTTAATTCTGTTACAGTGGAAATTAAGCTTAGCATGAGTTTTGTATGAAACCATAGCAAGCACTTGGTGAAATAAGGAAAATAGGTATCCTTAAAATAAATTTTATTCCAATCTGTGGTAAACAAGTGTATGTGCTTAGAGTGAGTAGACTGCAGGGTTAGAATACAGCGTGTTATTGGCTGAGCCTGGTGGTTCACACCTTAATCCCAGCTACTCAGGAGGCAGAGATCAGGAGAATTTCAGTTTGAGGCCAGTGCAGGCAAAAAGGTAATGAGACTCCATCTCAACAAATAATCTGGGCGTGGTGGCAAGCACCTGTTGTCACAGCTGTCAAGCTACATTGAAGGGGTAGATAGGATTGCATTCTGAGGTTGGGCATGGGCAAAAACCATGAGACTCTATCTAAAAAGTAACTAAAGCAAAAAAGGGCTTGGGGTGTGGCTAAAGTGGTAGAGCACCTCCCTAACAAGTGCCAGACCCCTGGGTTCAAACCCCAGAACCACCAAAAAATAAAAATACATGAATTCTTTCCTATTAATAATAGAATTTTTTAAAATTTAGAAACACGAAGAAGGAAATTAGAAGTCCCCATTCGTGTGTGAGGATGACTCCTGTCACCACTGCAAAGTACTACCTTCTCATCTGCTGTCTGCTCACTCTAAGCACACACACAGTTTCCCACAGATTCAGAGCAAAGGTTTCTCCTCTAACTTCCCCTTGTGCCAACATTATATCATGGGCATTTTCCATGCATTAATTTTCAAAACTATTTTGAATGGCTACATGGTATTTCCTTGAATGGATGAATCATATTTGTTTAATTATTTCCCAGTTGTTGAACATTCAGATTGGTTCACATTTTTCCTGTTACAAATAGTACTGTAGAGAACATAAGTAAATCTTTGTGTATATCTCTGATTAATGACCCAGAAAAAAATAACAGAACCTGGTGTGTGTCTTGTTCATAATGCAGAGTAATTCTGAAACAAAAATTATTTTTTTTGTTAAAATATTTTACTTTTTTTTTAAACTACAAATCGGTTTTAAATTCTATTTGATAGTGAGAAGTTTTATGTAACTTGTCTTTAAACTTTCTCTTCCAGCATTCGGGTTTCTACCTGGAACAGACTGAACTCCTTAAAGAATGGAGTGCTAAAGTCTGCCTTAAAATCTGCCATGGCCCATGACCCCATCTCCCCTGTGCTCTCTGATCCTCACCTGGATGCAGTGGACCAGCGGCTCCTGAGTGTCCTGGCCACTGTGAAGCAGTGCACTGACCAGTTTGGGATAGACACTGTGCTGGTGGAAGACAGGATGCCTCTCTCCCACTTGTAATTCTCAACACAAAATAAGTGAAACTTATTTTTACAAAGATAGAGAAACAGCACAATCAATTCCAAATGGTGTGAGATGGCTTGGGAGTGACCAGCAGCAAGTCCTGGTGGTAGAGGACAAGGTGGCCTTGAGTGGCTCTGGTGTTTTCTATAGTAGAAGCTAAAGTAAAACCCACAAGTTTCAGAGCATGAGTGGTTCCTGCGGGATCACCTGACTTCCTCCAAGGTTGACCATCCTAAGAGTGAGCACCAGCATCAGTCAGTCTTTATTCTTATGCCAAAGGACAAACAGAGGTGTGACATTTGGATAGGTGAATGCTGGGATTGGTTCCAGAGTGTATATTTTGAGGTGAACCTTGCAGTCCTTTCTCCACACCTATGGATTTTATGGAAACACTTTGAAATCTCTTGTGTCTTTACTTCACCAGAGCTAATCAAATTAGAGAGCTTACTTCCTCCTACCGAGTGACGACAAATAAGACCTTGCATTCTATTGAGCCAAAACAGTATGCTCTGTTGTAGAGAAGGGTGAAAGCAGAAGATGTTCAGGCTTTTCATAACTAAGTAGTGTGGTTTTGATGATCTCAGGGAAGGGAAGAGGAAAAAGAAAAAACTCACTTGCTAGGATCAGAATCAGGACAATGGTTGAATTAGTGAATAACATGTTCCCCTGTCTTTTGGTTCCTAAGAGTATAAAAAGTAAAAAATGACTGTCTAAGTAAAATCTGCAGGCCCACAGTGTGTCCAGATTAGCCAAAAAATTTTCTCTAGAGAAATGATTCTTATGGAAACTGATTTTTTCCCCTGTTTGTTACAGTAAGCATATCCTTCCCAAATTAACAGCTACACTACAGGAGATAGCATGCACCCTGCTGGTAGCCAACCTTATGATTCAGGCCACCATGCAGAAGACTGGAATCAAAGGTATTAAGTCTTCTGAGCCTTGAAATTAAGGAGATTACCAAAAAGAGCCTTAAGATTCTGATTTGTGTCAAATCCTAATTTCATTTAGTTTCATTTGCAGTTCTAACCCATAATGTAATAGTGTTCTTCATTCCCTCGGAGCACTCTTAAGTGTAGGTTGCTGAAACACAGGTTTACTTCTGTGTTTTGGCAAAGTGATTTTGACGTGTAAGCAACTGTAGTAAATTAAAGGGAGAGGGAGCCAGGTCTCCCTGTCATCTGATGAGGGCCCACCCACTCATCTGTGCATGTGGAGCTTGCATCTCTCTCCTGCATCTTGTTCAGATGCTGCTCCAGTTCTGTAATACTTTTAGGGAGAGAATTAAACAGTGTGGTTGAACACAGTTAATACAAGCTATTGGAGAAGTTTTAGGCAGCTATTCTTATGCCCCAGTTTTCTCATGTTGAAACCAAGTAATCTATAACTACTTTAAAATAGAATGAAATCAGGAAACTTATACTTTGTTTATGCATTTTGAGGTGGATGGAAGAATTGGCTGAGTTTTTAAAAGGGTATTTATTTTAAGAAGACAAATATTTTAGCGCAAAATACAGAAATAGTGTTAACAAAAGGAGGCATTGATTGCAATTTTAAGTCTTGCTGTTTTGTGTCCAGGAAGATTCACAGTTTGAAAATACCTTGGTTAGTGTTCACCCCTCAGCTTCTGAGAGCCAAATGGCAGGAGACAGTAGAAAGAATGTCGGCCGGCTCTGCTCTGTTCTCCCCAATAAGTGTTAATTGAACTAAATGATGGATTAGTGTTCTTTCAAACGCATGTTGCCTTTAGTATGCCGCACTGACATGAATAAGAACTCCTCTCAAACTGGAAACTTCATTTGTAATGTGCAAGGCAGAAATTTTGCTGAGGAAAAACACAGGAGTGAAAGTATCTCATCCTTTCTTCAAAGCAGTTGTAGAAATTATATTACATCCTTTCTATTTTTAAACTCATGATATTAAAAGGTATTCAGATGCACAGTGGTTAAAGTTAGAATTAAGCTAAGAGTGGTGTGACACGACACTGAGAATATAAATTTATGTTCTAAGTTGGAATTGGATTAAGCTGAAAAAACAGCCATAAGCTTATTAGTCCTAAAATTCCCAAACACTAAGTTTGTTTGAAAAAGGTAGATATCTTTTTTTAAAGTTGCGTAACACTGTCCCCTTTTTGGTTTGTTTATTTATTAAAATCTAGGGCTAGTATAAAAAGTCACTAGAGTGTTTTAGTCAGCTCTAAGTTGGGTATGCTTACTGAACTGTACATAGTACATGGGTACATTTTAATATTACAAAATGAGGAAAATCAGAACCGATTGCTGTTTTCTGCTCTCCTCCCACTTCTTAAAAGTGTGTATCCCAAGTTGGAACGGGGACATTTGGATGGAGAGCTTTCATTCTAAAGCTGTTCTTTAATATAAAGCTGCATTATGGTTTGGGAGAGGGGTATAAATAATTTTCTTGGCAAAACAATAGGCTCTGATTTGCTCAGAATATTGTTCAATATATCTTAAGGCATTTTTCCCTGTGTGCACTCAGAATTAATGTCTCAAATTAAATTTAAGAAGAAAATGAAGAAATTCAGGTACACTTGTTATATATTATTTTGGGAAAGTTCAGCCCTGTACTTGGCAGTTTCTCAATGTCACCTGAAGGCAGCATCATCATCCAAAGAAACCCATCTTTTCTTTAAAACAGACTGTAGCTTTTCCTTCCCGTATGCCATACTCCTTCAGCCTCCCTTCTCACTCTTCCCTAGATCTTCTTTGACCAGTAAGTGACCACACCTCAACGATGGTGAAACAGCCACTGTCACCGAGTTGTCTCATGAGTCATCCTGTGAACATGGGCTTTAGGACACATGGGTAAAGGCATATACATTAATATAGCCATGTGTGTATTCTAGCAAGGAAAACAGTCATTTCAACACAAGGAAATACTGACCTATGTTGCAGAAGGACTAAGAGAAAAGGTTCTTAGTCTCTGTAAGTAGACCCTAAGTGACATAGGGACCATGTATTCAGCAAACATCTGAGCAATTCTGGTGAGCCAGCACTGGCTGTATGCACAGTGAGCCAGGTGGCGTGACTCAGTGACACTTGATGTGTGGGCATGCTGGCTTCTCTCCCTTTCATTCCTCAAGATCTAGTGGTGAACAGGGACTGGGTACTGTACTGTCACAGGTTTTTAGGAACTGAGGTGTTCCTCAAAAACACAAAACATTGGGGGAAACTGGGAATAATTTACTGGAAAGCTAATTTATTTGTCTAAAGGAAGGAGTAGGAGTCAATACCCTCTTTCATCTGCCAAGGATTTCCTGTCAGAGCTGCTGCACAAAAAGAGCTTTTATTTGGCAGGACACCAAACAACAGATATACACCCAAATTTCTAATGTTCTGTGGGTTTCAATTCTGGAAAAAAATAAAGATTTTAATACATACTGAAGTGTCATCTTTTCCTGTTAATCTTTTCTCTCCCTTTCAGGATTTCCCCACCCAATTTCCTGTCTCCTACCTGTCTCGAAAACAACAGATTGCATCTTTTGCCCCCACTTAAAATTCCACAAGGGTTGCTTCACAATACCCAGGGGATAAGACCATTACTTTACCTTGCTGATCTTCAGACGGTCCACACCAGGCTGTAACTAGTGAAGTTTCCCATAGGACCATTCTTTGGTTCTTCTTGTATATTTAGTAATTAACTCCAATCCTGCAGCTTCTTAGAGATAAGGAATTATGGTCAGCATAGTGTGCCATATAGGCAGGAACAAAGGCCAGTTGCCCTGGTTAGAATTCTTAGAACACCACATCTTTAACTTTTGATATGGAAATCCAGCCATAAGCTCAAGCAGACAACTCAGCAGAGTCTTAAGATTTGTTCTTGATTTGTAGCGTGTTGAACCAATTCTTGTGCTTTGGACTGGAGTACATGTGGAGGCAGAAGCCTGGTCTGTGTTCTTCACTGACTCATCACGTACAAGTCCTTTTGCAGGCTGGATTTCAGAAGTCATTTGCTTCTCAAGTATATCAGACCGACTGGTATTAGGCATCTGGGAGTAAAAGAAAAGGTTGTTACTGGGTAACTTTACCCAGTGCACTTACCTGTAAATGTGATTTCTAAACTGACCTCATTTTACAAGATAGACAGGGATGGTTAGAACCACTTGTTTTTCTGCAGATGAGGTTTTGTAAGGTAAGTTACAGAATAAGCCCCAGGGAATGACAGTGTTAAATCACAGTTGGTGAGGTGTTTGGGCACTGTGACACAAGAAGACCGTGACTATCCCCTCAGAGCCTCTAGTCTAGTTCCAGGAGAAGAGAACTTGTAAGGCCCCGAATGTCTCTGGAATAATTCAAATTAATTGCTTTGGAAACAAGGAGCAGGGAAGAAACATGGAGGACTGGGTTGGGGTAGGTGGCACCTGACTGAAGGGGGAATTGGGCCAGATTTGACACGTGATGTGTATAGAAACCATGACTCTGGAACTGCACAGCTGTGTGCTTAGAACACAGCTGGGCCTCCGGTGCCAGGGTCACCTTCATCAGAGAACATGGGTTTGCCTTGTCTCTTCAAAGGACAGTTTAGGACCTCTGTGATACATCAGTGGCCTGTGGCATATCATAGATGTTAAAGGAACCCAAGGGCATACAGATGGCTGTAAAGTGTTCATTTTTTTGTTGTCTTAGTTTTTTTTTAATTTTTTTTTTTTTAACTTAGAGCTTTGTATTCAGCGATTGTTTTCAAGGCAGATGGTTCTGACTTCAGTGGGGCTGGGAAAGATGATGCTTGGCGAGGTCCAATTCCATGACCTCAGTAAAGGTGCTGTGCGCATTTCCTCTTAGACCTTGCTCAAATGCAGGTTTTGATTCAGTAGGTCTGGGGTGTGAGCATGTATTTCTGACAAGCTCCTAGGCAGTGCCCTGAATCCTTGGACCACATTGAGTAACACCTCCATGCTGAGCAATCATAGCTGCCTGTAGTTTCCACAACAGCCTCTAGATGTCCCTATGATCAAAGCTCTTAGTCCTGGAGTTGACAGCCACTACCTCCAAGCCCTAAGGATGAAATGTGAGTTTATCGAAATACTAAGAGACTTCCCTAAATCTGGTCTATGGGTATGCTGTTTCTGTGTGGAGCTGAGGCTGGTGAAAAAAGTTTGCCTTGACTTTTTTAGGAAATACTTCGAAATCAAGCTGGAGCAAGGACTTCCCAGCTATCAATTTATTTACTATGAATTACTAAGTCCAAAGGATGTCAGAAATTAGCAGTTAGCACTACCTGAAAAGTACAAGTTGAGATCATTCTTTACACATTCTTAGAACTTGGATTATTTTTGATAAACTCTTGTTATTAGCAATTTTTTTGTAGGGGGTTAGTGCTGGGGATTGAAGCCAGCATATACTAAGCAAGCACTCTACTACTGAGTTGTTATTAGTAATTTTAATCACTATAAATTCACCTATAAACACCAGTATTAACAAACCATTCAGTCTTCTTCCAGTAGACTATTTTATATATCATGACTGTAGAGGAAAATGAAAGTTAACGTGTAGTGCTTATGAAGCTTTTGTGGTACTGGTCTTTCAGCATCCCTATGAGGTGACTGTCTCATGATGAGGAAAGTAAGGAGGGCAGTTGGATAACCCCAAAGTCATCCAAATAGAAAATGGTAGTACCCACGCGGTTAATTCTGTGCCCAAATATTTGTTGAATGAGTTAATGTTTTCAGACTTCAAATAGGCATAGTAGTGTGTGTCAGCTTTCTATCACTGTAACAACTTAAAAGGAGAAGGTTTGTCCTGGCTTATGGTTATAGACATCCCAAGTCGTTGCTTATAGTCCTGGGGGGTAGGGGCACGTGGTGAAGCAAAACTGCTCACCCATAGTCGAGGCAAAAAAGAAAAAGCGGCGTGTCACAATCACCATCAGAGCATGCCGGCAGTGACCCAACAAGTTCCCACTAGGACCCTCCCCTTACAAGTTTCCACACCTCCAATAAGGCCATGCTGGAGAACTCACCTCTAACAAACATCTGGACCTTTGGGAGGCACTTGGGGCAAACCAGAGCATGGGTAATCCTCAAGTTTGATGCAAGTCATGCTGTACTGGTGCTGGGGCTGCTGCCCCGTGCAAGGGTTAGGTTCCATTCCGACATCATTCCGAGTGACATGTAACATTACTTTTCAGCTTCACTCTCCTGGCATACTAACAAAGGCAGCAGTCTGGTTTCTCTGGCTGTTTGAAAGGAAGGACAAGTGTGATGACCTGCCAGCCCTGGCATGGAATGTGTTAAGAATGAGCACGCACACGAGGCCATTTGCCTGTGACATTTGTGAGGCGTAGTGCTGGGATTCCCCTTACATCTGGAGAGCCCTCTTAAAACCACTAAATATGTGACTAGCCAAGTCCTCTAGTCTTCTTGAAAGCAGCTTCCAGCTAGGGCAGGATGTGTTGAGCCATTGAATGATTTTGCAAAATGCATTAAGCTCTTCTGAAATCTAACAACCTCCTGTGTTCCTGGTTAAGAAGAAGGGAGCCCGAAGGAAAGATGTGCCCAGGTATTTGCCAGTGGAGTCTGATGGCTGCTTATACTCCCAGGCATTTGAAAGCTGCTGCATTTTCATAAGATGTAATTTTCATGTGATATAATTACTGACAGGAGATGGCATGATTTCCCTGTGATTCAGGGGATTTCCAAATCCCAAATACCTCCAGACTGGAGTTCATAGCTTCCTCTTGTACTAGGTGGACTATAGCAGTGGAAACCTGCTGGTTGTTTGCTGCTCTGTTTCATTTCCCTCGGTGGAGGAGCCAGGGCTGGCTTGGCCAGACAGGCTCCCTTCTGCAGGAATCTCAGGCCTCTTCCCCACTCAGCTGACTCCCCCTGCCCACAAAATGCTCCTGGCTGGCATGGTTTTGAGGCAGGATCCTCTAAACCAGGATTTGAGGCAGGGAAACTATATTATTTTTTATAAATATTAAAAGAAGACCCAAACTTATATTGAAACCAGGAAGTAAAAACTTAAAAAATACTAGAGCAGCTAGCTTCCCTCCCATCACCTCCTTTTAGATGTTAAGTTACAAAACTAGGGAGACAAAGGAGCTGTCTGCATCTGCCTTCCCCTCTGAGATGTTAAGCTGCAAGACTCCTTGAGTGGGTAGAAAGATGGAAAAATGGAAAGGGATGTCCAGCAAAAGGAAGTGCTAACACACCTATTGTCCCTGTGTTTTGGGTAGGACTGGATCACATCCCAAGTTTTAGAGTACTAAACAGCACCCTTCCTGGCCACCCAGAACCATTGTCTAATGATTGGGGGTTGCTACACTATACTCCGCATATAGAACCCACAAAAGAGCCGCCATTTTTGAGCTTGTCTCTTACCCCTGCACTTCTATCTAGCAGGTGATGCTTTTTCCTCTTTTTAATTTTTTTCCCTTTTATCCTGCTATATTAAAATACATCCTTACTAAACCTTCCACCTTGTGAGAGTGTCCTTTGAATTCTTTTCATGATGGTGGATCTCAGTTACCTATGATTTGGGGTGGAAACTGGGCATCTGAGGGAACCCCCTCATTCAGTAATAGTTTCGCCAGCTTCCTTTATCAGGTTGGCAGGAAGTTGACCTCCAACAATGGGCAAGGCACGATTGGGTGTCTTTATTTGGTGGAACTTCAGACAGATCACCAGACCTGCCCAAAAGTAATAGATCGACAGTGGCCATCTTAAAACCTGATGTCACCTTCTTTGCCACCACAGTCACCCCCAGAAAAGACTGCTTCCTGGAAGCCTGTGGACAGGGCCACCATGCACACTGGGGACATCAGGCTGGGTTTCGGTTCCCCGCCCGGGTCACATGTCAGACGCGCCCTACCCGCGGATCGGTCGTCGTAGCGGCAACTCCAATCCCCGCCGGCCCCTGGATCCCGGAGCGGAAGCCGCGCGGTCTGCGGAGCGCAGGGTGGCCATGCCTGGCGGCCCGCGCGCGCCCCGGCTCGGCCTCCTCCTGCTGCTGCCGCTGCTGTTGCCGTCCCCAAGCGCGCCTGGACACCGCGCCGCCGCCGGGCCGAGGGAGCGGGCGGGCCGGCCGGGCTCCCCCGGGGCCTGGCCCGGCGTCCAGCGCCTGCGGGAGCAGCTGCGGGCGGCCGCTGCCCTCTCCAGGCGGTACTGGGCACTTGTCAGCTGCCAGGTGTGGCCCGAGCACTGCGAGGAAGACAGTGAGGAGGACGCGGGGACCCCGGGTAAGAGCGCACCCGCCGCCCCTGACTCGTACCTCCACACCCTCCCCTGGGGCAGCCCCTGGGTACAGCCAGGCCATCTTGCCCCTCCTCCCATGCTCCCCACTCCTCTGCTGTCCCCTAGCCCACCCGGACGTTGTCGGTCATGCTGCTCCTTTCCGCTTTCTTGATGACTTTGAGGGCAATCCTCTGTAGACAAAGCCGGTGACTGTCGCCTGGCCCCAAAGTACCTGCTGCCCCTCTGCTGCTGATGGAGGCGGTGCTGGACACGTGCAGGAGACAGAGCCTGCGCTGGGAGTTGGGACCTGAGTTGTGCTTCTGGTGCTTTCACTGACATTGTGTGCCCGGGCTGTCACATCCCTGGCATGGTTGAAAGAATCTTGTCCCTGTCTCACAGCTCTTCCTTTCCCAGGCTGGAGCTTTCCCCAGTGGTCCCTGGAGATGCTGAGCACGTGGTTCTGCAGCTTCCAGGACTGCTGCGAAGGTGGCCGGGACTGCAGGATCACCAATGACTTCCCAGGTGGGAGCAGGTGTGGTTGCAAGGGGCCAGCGCCTGTGGGGAAGGCCTGCAGGGAAATGGCTGGAGTGCAAGTGACCTTTTGTCATTCTGCCCAACCTCCCCCCAAGCAGGGATTGCCACAGGTGGAAGTCAGGTCTGCCCTTATTTGAGGATTTTGAGAAATAACACCCTCCAACAGTAGGAATGAGGTGACACCAGCTTTAATAGTGTCATTCATGGATGTTTGCATTCTTCCATTAGGAACAGAGGCCAAATCACTTCCATCCCCTGTGTGTGTAGGGGGGAGGGTGGATGTGGGGGGTGTGCTGGGGGGAGGAGCAGTTCGTGTTGCTGGGGATCTAACCCAGGACCTCACACCTGATAGATAAGCAGTCTGCCATTGAGCCTCACCCCCAGCCCTCCATCCTGTTTCTTGAAAGCACCAAGTTACTTAGATGTCAGGGAGCAAAACAAAAGACCCTTTTTACCTTTAGTTTTTTTTTCTTTTGTGATGGTGGGGACCCCTTTTACCTGTAGATTAATGCCTCAGAGATCATTGGGACCCATGGGAATGCTATGAACATGTCACAGCACACTGCCAGCTGTAGGACAGTCCCTGATTGTCACCTCTATCCCTGAAGGATTCCTCTGCTCATCTGTCACCTCACCATGCCATCCTGGACTGGGAGTGGGTCCAAGGAAGTATGATCAGCATTGAGCCCCTGTGCTAAGAGTTTTACAGGGACAGACTCAACCCAGAATAGCGTGTGACTCTTCAAGAGTCAGGCCCAGGACACCTTGTCTCTCTACACAGAACAGCAAACCAGTAACAGAACTAACTAGAAATTTGGGGTTGTGATTAAGTGTCCCACTCTAGCCAGACCTAGTAATACAGCTTGTAATCCCAGCACTTGGGACACTGAGGCAGAAGAATCGCCAGCTGGAGGTAAACCTGGGCTGTGTAGTGAGACCCTATTTCAAAAAAAAAAAAAAAAGCGTTCCTTTATAACTTTGAGCCAAATGTTTGGGGGATGGAACATGGGTTCCCTGGTTTCTCAGTGAGGATTCCCTGAGAAAAATAAGGTGGTTTTTTGTTTGTTTTTTTGGTGATATGGGACTTAAACTCAGGGCCTCACACTTGCTAGGCAAGTGTACCACCACTTGGGCCATTCTTCTGGTCCTTTTTGCTCTGGTTATTTTTGAGATAGAGTCTCACTTTATGCCCCAGATCAACCTGGCATCATCCTATTTATGCTTCCAGCAGTAGCTGGGATGACAGGTGTGCACCATCACACCCAGCTATTGGTTGCAGTGGGGTCTTGAGAACTTGTTGCCCAGCTGACCTCAAACACAATCCTCTAGATCTCCACCTCCTAAGTAGCTAGGATTGCAGGTTTGAGCCACTGATGACCACAAGAGGTTGTTTTTTATTATAAACGAATTTGTACTAACCATCACATGGAGAGAAAATGCTCTACCATATGCCCGTGAGTTCCTGCCCTCAATGAATCCCCACTAACAATCTCCCTTGGGTATTTTTAAAAAATTAGTTTCTGTGGCTTTATTTGCAGATTGCAGGTGTAATTTGCACTGAACTCTGGGAGGGTGTTCTTTAGCCTTAAGAACAGAACCTCGTCTGATTAAGGAACAGCAGTTTTGTGCTTTATGAAAGTTTCCTCTCTTTCCCCCAGACCAATTTCTTGCCCAGAATTCACTTGCTTCTGCCTAACTGAGGCCCACCAAGATATTTGGTCACTTAATGGAAAAAGTACCAGTGACACAGTGTGTCTGTGGGGACAGAATCTGGCACAGGACCATCTTGGACTCCACATAGCTCAGGAAGTCTGGGTTTGGATTTTGCTGGTTCAGGATAGGACCCAAGTAGGCAGTCAGCAAGTTACCGCTCTGCCCTTAACCTACCCCTGGTCACACCAGGGCCTGGATGTCCAAACCATTCTGTCTGGAGAACCAGAAGTGGCTGTGAAGGATTCCGAAGTCTCACCCTTCCCGGCTGCCAAACTTTAGGCAGTCCCTTTCAAATCTCAGTTTCCAATGCCTGGAAACTGGGCTGATTGGCCAGGCCTTACCCCAGCTGGCAGCACAGCCTCCCTCCCTCCAGATCCTGTAAGCTCTTGGCAGAGAGGAAACGGGCTTGGCTTAGGGAGGGCTTGCCCACAGCAGCCACTCTGCACAAGTGTGGGCTCAATTGAAATAGAATGAAAAATGGGCTTCTTGAACATTCAGGAAGACCTGAAACTAAGGGATAGGACACCTTGGGGTGTGGGCAGGTCCCTCCACCACACTGCTCTGTGCCACCCACTCTGGGGTGTGTTCAGAAAGGGCGATTCTGAAAACTCTTCAGAAAATACCCTTTGAGTCTCTTCTGTCTCAAGCTCTGCCCTCTGCTTCTTGTCCTGAGGCCACACAGGATGAATAACTGATCCCACCTCAGAGATGCTGGGCCACCCACTGGTGGGCACACGGCTGTGCGCCTCTCACTGTGGTTCTCTCCTGTCCCTAGGCTTAGAGTTGGACCTGAGTGTGCAGCTGCATGGCCAGCACCTGGCCCGCGAGCTGGTCCTAAAAGCAGTGAGGGGCTACTTACAGATGCCCCGGCCACACAAGGCGCTGGTTCTGTCATTCCACGGCTGGTCTGGCACAGGCAAGAACTTTGTGGCACAGATGCTGGCAGAGAACCTGTATCGGGACGGGCTGAGGAGCGACTGTGTCAAAATGTTTATCGCCATGTTCCACTTCCCACACTCCCAGTTTGTGGACCTGTACAAGGTGAGGCCGGGCGCTGCTGGGGAGCCTCGCCACCCCGCGGCTGGGGCCACAGTAAAGCAGACCCTTCTTGCAACCCTTCCTTGCAAGAAGGTGGGCTCTAGAGAGGCCGGGGGGGGGTGTGGAGGCCAGGCAGCTGCTGTGGCAGAACCTGTGACAGAGACCCCTACTCTGCCGTGGCACACAGGAGGGAAGACTGAGGCTCTCAACAGCCACAATGCCGATGGAATCGTGGGCTGGCTTTGTGTCACGGCAGTACTGAGGTGCCACAGGAAACGCGGGACAGAGACAAGCACGATTGTTACCGTACTCTCCCACCTGGGCACATCTGGGCAGAACATTCCTTTGCTGTTCCGCCACTCAGGAGACGTAGTATTTAAAACCAGTCAGCAGGTGAGCAAACTCTCACTTGCAGTAAGACAGAGCCCACTGCACCTTTGGCTTTCAGTTCTAGAATTCAGAAGACGGCCTCTGAAGGTGGAGGTTGCATAAGCTACTGGGCAGTTTCAGTGAGGCCTTGGAGGGCAAGGGCAGGGCGAGCTGTTCTGAAGCCCAGCTGTCCTAAGGTTTGTCCCAGGAAGAATAACCTGGCTTTGACTGTGGCCTCAGCTGTGAAAACTGATGTGTGCACACACTCACACCCTACACAACTCTGGTGAGTGGGGACTGAAGTCAGACTCCCAGGAGCTAGAGATGTCAGAGAATGCAAATTCTGTTGGAAGCTGTGCCCAGATCTGGTGAACACCACAGAGAAGCATCTGTTCAACTGAGGGTTCAGTCCTTCCTGGTGTGGGGAGCCGAGAACCACCCGCTAAGGGAGTCCCCAGGCAGGCCCTCAGCAGGCTTGCTCCCTTGGATCTCAGCTCAGTCTGGGTGCCTCTGCTCTTGGGAGGGCAAGGCAGGGGACTGTGGCTGCCTCTAGCTCTTGAGCCTGTCCTGCTTCAGTAACACAAGTCTGACTCCTGCCCCTGGGAGAGTGAGTTGGCAATAGTTCCCAGATGGGACCTACTCCTGGAGTGCAGAGAGCAAGGCTGGAACTGGGGCCTCTTCCCAAGGGCTTCTTCTAGGCCTTGCCCTCTACCCAGGCTAAGGCTGCCGCATGCCAGGTAAAGGAGAGTCACCTGGGAAGCTTGTTAACTAAGAGCCTACCCAGAGCCTTGGACTGGGTAGTTCTAGAGGGCGGAGCCCAGCTGATCCACTGCAGATGGCTGGGGAATGTGGTGTCCTCACCAGGTGGAACCATGCTGCCCAGGTCCCAGCAGCTGCTGTGTTCTGTGCAGGAGCAGCTGCTGAGCCAGATTCAGGAGATGCAGCAGCGCTGCCACCAGAGTTTGTTCATCTTAGACGAGGCCGAGAAGCTGCACCCAGAGCTGCTGGAGCTCCTTGGACCACACCTGGAGCGTCAGGCCCCTGAAGGCCACAAGGCTGAGGCTCCAAGATCCATCTTCCTCTTTCTCAGGTGAGGGCTGAGGAGCAGGCCCAGGAGGGCTGAGGGGAGGACAGTACCAGGCTTCTGTGCTCAGACAGGTGGCTGAACCTGGTGCTCAAGAGACTAACACAGGGCTGGTGGAGTGGCTCAAGTGGAGCAAGAGCGCCTGCCTAGCAAGCGTGAGGCCCTGAGTTCAAACCTCAGTACTGCCAAAAAAAAAAAAAAAAGGTACAGACTAACACAGACCCTGGCCCAGAAACAGAAGTTTTGCTGCCTGGAAGCCGGGCTGGGATACAGGTACCTGGAAGCCCCGATTCCCTAAGGGAGTGGGGCCCACAGCCTAGGCTGGTGGATTAATCTGCAGGGCACCTAGGGCAGCTTCCTCGCAGAGAGCCCCTTCTCAAGGGGAAGGTGTGCGTTGAGCTCTCAGCTCTTGCTATTAGGCATGCAAGGCCCCAGACAGAACTTAACCACTGGGCTGTGCTGCCCAGCTTTGTTCCACTGTGCACCCAGGGCTCTCAACATGGCTGTGCAGGAAGCAAACTTGGAAGTGACTTGACAACTCTGCCTTTCTATGGAGGCTCCAACTCGCATGCTTCACCAAAGCTCTTGCTGACTCAAGTCAAGCCAATTGATTTCCTCTCTGGCCTCCTCCATGCTTACCTCCCGCTGCTGCACCTGCTCCAAGGGTGATTTTCCAGGGCTTTTTAGGGTGCACCTAGTGAGAGTTGGAAAGTGGTGTGTGTGTGTGTGTGTGTGTGTGTGTGTGTGCAGAGAGGAGGGGGAACTGTGGACCCTCAAGACACAATGGAGCAGGTTTAAACCACTGCTGGGTCGGGGTATCCATAAGGACGACAGGTCCTCATGGGTGTGTAAGTCAGGCGTCGGGAGACATACACCGAGCCTGAAGTAAGACCCCGGTGTGATTTTTAAGAGGAAAGGTATCCTCTGTTATGACTTCAGGGTCCAGAATCAGGAGATGAGGACCATCAATTCTTCAGTCAATGCCTGTTTCCCAAGTTCTGTACTATTTATTGTCTTCTTAGGCAGCAGGCTCAAATGTCCTGCGGCTGCAAATTAAGTGGAGGCTCCCAAATGCAGAGTAGTGCCCCACAGCTTCTCCCTAAGGCCTTCCAGGTAGAGGAGGGGACTGGGAACCCTCTGAACCACCGCTGCAGCCAGTCCTTCCCAGGAGAGGAATGAAGCCTACAGCAGGAGCCCCTTCCACTTTTACCAGATTCCGGATTCTATTTTGGCTGCACTGGGGTTTGAACTCAGGGCCTTCACTCTTCCTAGGCAGGTTCTCTACAACTTGAGCCACTCCACCAGCCGTTTTTTGTGTTGGGTATTTTTCCAGATAGGGTCTTGTGAACTATTTGCCTTGAGAACTGTTTGCATGGGGCTGGCTTAGAACCACGATCCTCCTGATCACTGCCCTGGCCCTGATGCAACTGACCTTTTCCCCACTTGGGGCTTCTCAACTTGACAAACCTTCACCAGGGCCATGATTGCTGCTGTGATGCAGTCACCCTCCTGTCTCTAGGCAAACATTTGCCTTTGTAGTAGTTTGGTCATCCACCAGCTCGCAACTCCAGGGCCCTCCCATCCCCTGGACAAAAATGCTCTTTCCCCCAGTGACCTGACAGCAACCACGTGGTGGCACATAGCCGATTGGCCAGGGTGGAGGCAGGACTGGGGAAAAGTCACTGTGCTAGACTACATCCCACTACCCAACAATGGCCACACTTGCAGGACACATACCTGTGACAGGGACACAGAGGGCCACTTAAAAAGATGTTGCCTTGCGTTCCAGTGGCTCTGGTGCAGCTTTCCTTGTGGGAGAGGCTGTGGGATGGACTGCCATAGTTCATCCCAGCCCACCCCCGATGGGTGTGGTGGGAGTGCTGATGGTCACCGGTGTGGGTGCCCCTCAGGGTTCTCAGGTGTCCTAGTGATGGTGGGGAAGACATGTATTTGATATTTGAGTCTCCGAACTTGGTTTCTGCCACAAACTTGACTTTCTTTCCCCTTTACAGGGAGGATTCTTACTTGAAGGACAGGCATAGCAACTAAACTGCAAGGCAACCAAGTCACACTAGGGTAGGACCTGCAGTTTAATCCTGGAAAACATCCTAACTCAGGTGTGTAGAGGCACAGTGGCTCTGCCAGCCAGCACTCTCGTGGCATCTGATGGTGGATGACAGGTCTCCAGGCAGGGCGTGATGCCTGATATGCACACAAGCCAATGTTTTAGCACAGGGTTTTTGCAGAGTGAGCTTTACTGGTGGCTGACCCACAGGAGGCGGAGACAGCTCACATCTCTCCAGCATGGGTGGCCAGGGCGGGAGAATGGAGGCTGCTTGGTTGTAACTGGGAGTTGGCAGAATCATTCATGCCTGGCCACAGGTCCAGCTGGAACTTGTGGATGATCCTGGTTTATCCTGCAACCATTGGTGCCTTCCCTTGCTTCTACTCTAGGATCTCCTTCCTTGGGTTCTGCTTGTGGGAGACTTGGTTTTCAGGCTCTCCAGGTTGTTTTAGGGCAGGACCTAGGGTTCTGTGCCTATGCCACGAAGAACAACAGAGGTAAGGAGCAGGGAAGTTGCTGTTTTATGGCTCAGATTTAGAAATGGCAGTTGAGTCTAGTTCATAGTGGGTTTGGGTGCCCCAGCTGATCCCTCTTCTGGGCTGGAAGAGTTGGAGTGCATGCTGTCTAGGTACCAGAAGCTACCGCCGACTACCTCTGTCCATTTCTACCAAGTATGGATGACACTCTCTCATGAAACTGCAAGGAGAGGAGAGTCATTAATGCCTCTTTTCTTTCTTTCTTTTTTTTTTTTTTTTGCTGTACTGGGGTTTGAACTCAGGGCCTCATGCTTGCATGCTTGCTAGGAGCTCTACCTCTTGAGCCACTCATTAATGCCACTTTTCTTCGAGCTAATGTCAGCATTAAGAATAGAAAGAACTTGGAAAGACAGGAAGAACTACATGAATTATTCACAGGCCTGTACCTCAGCAGGTAGAAAATGCTCAGGGCTTATTTGTTGACTGCCTGGAGGGCCCCATAGATTGTTTGGTTCAATTCTCTTATTTTACAAATGAGGAAACTAAGATGGATGGGATGATGCGTGCCTATAATTCCAGTGTTTGGGAGGCTAAAGGCCTGGGCTAGGGCTACATATGTCTCAAAATGAAAATGAGACAAACAAGGAAGCTAAGGCACAAGGATTTTTTATTTAATCCCTCTCTCTTCTTTCAGGAAGACTTAGCATTTGGTGTTGGAGCTCATTACTGATTCCTTGGTCACTCCACATGGCAGGTGGCTGGGGAGGATATAGAAGGGAATTGAGGTGCTCCAGGAAGGAGGGGGGTAGTAGCAAGGGAATATAAGTCGCCCAGAGGGAATGGAGGACAGGGGTTGCCAGAGCCCCAACCCTGAGGTGCTGAAAACTAGGGGAGCAGTGAAGAAAGAACTCCCTGGCCTGTCTTGTGAATGAGATAAAGCTTGAAACATGGTACAATCAGAAGGGGGAATCCACTGGAGACAGTGTAGACAAACTACACTAACAAATACTTACGAGCACATCCTGGCCAGCAGCTTAGGGTTGGTGGTTTTCTGGGTAGAGATAGGAAGGCACTGGGATCGGTGCCCTGGAGCAAGCAAGTGACCTCCCTGATCTCCCCATCTCCCCCTCTCCAGGCCTATCCTCCTGCCCATGCAGACAGACCTACCTGCCTCCACCTCCTGTGGGGAAGGCCAGCGGTGGGAGCAATTCATTTGTTTGGGTGGGGGATAGTCTTGCTTCTGCTGCTGCAAGGTGTGTCAGGAAGCAAGTGGGTGTCATAAGCAGCTTCTCCACCTGTAGGTATTAGGGAAGTCTGGCCAAGCAGCTGCCCTGAGCAAGGCATAAACACTGTCTGATTTCTGCTGGGCTCCTCCAGCTGGGAGGCCCTGGGCCACTAGGCTCAGCAATGTGTAGTCTCGGCTCAGCTCCCAGGTAGGGAAGGGTGCCTGCTCCAACCTCTCTTCAGCAGAGCAGGGAGGCAAGCAGGGGGAGCCTCACCCACATCACGTACCCAAAAGCTAAATGAGCACAGAGGCGAGGGTGTCAAGGGCATTCAAAGCTTAGGAATGGAATTGTGGGATCCCCTCTCCTCCACTTGCTGCCTGCCCTCCCCTTTCTTTCTCCCCTATTCTGCTGGCCCCTGGGAATAGCAGGGAAAGAGCGGGGGAGGAAGGGGAGGAGATAGGAGAGGAGGAAGTGCTCCAAGTCTCCAGTGTGGCCGCCCACCTTCTCAGTTGGTGGCTCCCTGGGTTTGTCTTCTCTTCTCCCTCCTGCCTCTAACTCAGTTCTTCAGACCTGTGATTCTCAACCCCTAGAGAGATCACAGGTGGCAAAACCAAAAAACAAACAAGCAAACAAACCCAACAACAAAAAACCTTGGATAAAACCAAACCTCCATTTCCACCCTTCTTCAAGGGAGACAGCAAGCACCTGTTCTTTGACCTCTTCTCATGTCCACGTGCAGGAGGCTTGTCAGTAGTTTTCTAGACCATCTTAAATCCTCCTCCCCCTGCCTCTTCTCCATCCCTTTATCACCTCTAAACACAGAATTTGGAGGAGGGGAGCTCTGGGACCAGCTTTCTGCACCCACTCTGTGCCTGTCAACTCAACCTCTGTAGCCCTGGCATGATCTTAGGACATAAAGCTAAGCAGTTGCCACCCCCACTCCACAGCTCATACCCTGCAGTGGCTGTCTGCCTCCTTCCCCGCTGTGGCCACTGCTCATACTATGGTCACATCCCTTTGCTATGGCCATGCCTGGCACACACCCTTCCCGCTGACAGTCACTACCCAACCTGTCTGCATGGAAGCAGCACCCTCCCATGAATGGCACCTACATTAGCACCCATCACACTGTCACGGAATCTCACGTGTGTAGCCTGTCGAGGAAAAGAAGCCAGTCTTATCGTCTCTGTGCTCCCCGCATCTAGCACAGTCTCAAGTGTGTTACCTAAAAGGAGTAAGAAAGGGAGAATGGGTGGCAAAGCAAGACAGGGTCTTTCTTTAGGCTGCTGGGGAGCTCAGGCCCAGGCCTTATGGCCTCCATTCCTCCAGGCACTGGACTTGGTGGTCAGGCAACCCATGTGGAAGGAAGTATAGTAACAAGGATGTCTCTTAACCAGTTCTGATCTCTTCCAGTAACCTTGGGGGCAATGCCATCAATGAGGTGGTCCTAAATTTGCTCAAGGCTGGACGATCCCGGGAAGAAATTACGATGGAGCATGTGGAATCACACCTCCAGGCTGAGATCACAGAGTCTGAAGGTAACTGGCCGGTGCCCTGCTCTGGTGTGAGTCATTGCTGGAGGTGATTAGTGTATCTGCTGACTGAGATGACAAGGGAGCTTGCACCCCAGAGGACACATCAGAAACACTCAATTTCTGGTGGCACAAGTGCCAAGAAAACCTAAACTCCTTTTCTGAAAATGCTTTGCAAGTCAGTGGCACTGGCGCTGGAAATACATACGGGCTTTGGGCTTCGAAGCCTGTTGCCTCTGCGGTTCTCACTGTGAGAACCAGGGTGGGTTGGCTTCCTGCCATCAGTGCCAGCCAGGCTCCTCTTCTGTTGCACTGTGACACATACAGTCACCGTGGTGTGCTTTCTCTAGAAGAGACACAGCCACATGGCTCCAAATAAGCCTTCCTGGAGCTGGCTTAGGTTTGAGGACAACCTAAAACTCCAGCTGGGCTTAGACTCCATGTAACTCTGGGTCTTGATTTCAGACAGTGGATTTGGCCACAGCCATCTTGTGAAGGAGCTGGTTGATTTCTTTGTCCCCTTCCTGCCACTGGAGTTCCGTCACGTGAGGCTGTGTGCTCGCGATGCTTTCCTGAGCCAGGAGCTCCCGTACACAGAAGAGGCTCTGGATGAAATTGCCAAGATGATGACCTATGTCCCCAAAGAGGAGCAGCTGTTCTCCTCCCAGGGCTGCAAAGCCATTGCCCAGAGAATTAGTTACATGCTGCCCTGAAGGCTGCATAGGCTTCCTCCTCCACTAACCTCCAGATCGGCTAGGGAAGCATTTGGTGTCCACGATCACTAACACAACTCATGTGTAAAATGGAGGCTTTGAAGCAGAAGCAAGTCTTAAAAATCACCTAGTGCCTTAAAGACCTGCATTGCACAATGTGGGCCAGGAGGCTGGAGGACATCAGTGGGGAGATTGGTAAACCCCAAAGGCTCCGTAGAATTCTGGCTGTGGTGTCCTTGGCAGTACAGGTACGGAACAGGGAAGAAGGAAGTTCTACTGCCCAGCAATGGGGAACACACCTCACATGTGGGCTGGCTTTCACATTCTTACTCCCAGAAGAAAGCTGAGCAGATGAGCAAAGAGCCTTAGGCTAAAGGGAAAGGTGCATGGGGAGATACTTCAAAATCGCATGAGTGTAGGCTAACACTTGTTCTGCTCTGCAGACTGAAAAACAAAACCTTTTAAAAAAGTAATTAGGGGCCTTAGCTGGATGTGGTGGTTCATGCATGTCAGTCTAGCACTAGGGAGGTAGAAGCAGAAGGAACTTATGTTCAAAGCCAGACTGAATGGCATAGCAAGACCATGTTTCAAAAACCAACAAAAATGCAGAGTGCATGCCTGCCGAGTTCAAACCCCAGTACCATCACCAAAAAAAAAGCGTGGGGGGGGTGGACTTGACATGACATTGTTATAAAGATTAAAATTTGTATTTTTTTAATATCCTTGGCCTACTTCCTCACTGAGACCTCATAATGTGCTCGCTTAGTAAAATTTCAAATGCCAGGTAATCCTGATGGGGACCAGTAGAGATGAGGTGAGGGCCAGCAGGGTGTGTGGCTGGTCTGTTTCAGTTTGCTTTGGGACCATGCTGGCTGAACCAAGTTATGCCAGCCTCTTCCTAAACAGGCTTCCAAGGCATGGTGTGCTTACATGTGAAACCTGTGTAATGTGCTTTCCACCTCCCAGGTTTGGTCCCCTTTTCTTGGTTCTTCCCTTCTACTGCACTTCTGGAATAACATACCATTTGTCATTATGTCAAGTTCTCTTTTGAAGCCCTCCTCAACCCTTTCTCCTTTAGCCCTTGTAAATTAGAATACCTTTATCTCCCCATGCAACATTTTTTTGGGCTTAAGCACTCAACTGCCAAGGTTGGGAGTACCTGGCCCAGTCACATTAGGTACTCAATAAGCATTCAAATAAATGAATTAAAGCAGCTTAGCTTCACACCACCAATGGACAAAAGTAAACTAGGCCTACTGGCAAGTCAAATGGGGCAAGTTTTAGCTGCTGGCTCACTATCCTGCAGTCCAGAACTCTCTAGAAGAACATGCAGCTGCTGCCCGAACCTAGTACACACCCAGCTCTAAACTCTTGATATACTTTGGAGGGTATGGCATGTTTGAATCTGAGACATAAAACGGTCCATGTTCTCTTAGAACTAGCCAGCCATGTTTGGTGTCAAGTAGAGGATCTAAAGGACCCACCTTGGAAAGACAAGCAGCAGTAAAACGTAGTTCCAGCCACCATCTCCAGTCAATTGTGGCTCTGCCACTTAACCACTGTGAGACACTAGGAAAGCTACTCATCCTCATCCTCGTTCTCACTTCAGCTTCCATTTGGGCATCACTACATGGCCCACAGGGCGTGGGGAGAATCCGTGAGCTCATCAGTTGCTCTTAATCTTTCACATGGTATCCCCTCTTCAGCTCAGAAGAACTGACTTGCAGAAAAGTAATGTACCTGTCTGAAAAGAAAATGCAAATGCTGGGCCCAGGAGGTTGAGGTCTGTTTCAGAGATCTGGGGAGGAAGAAAGCAGTCTTGCTGTATCTTCTCCTATGAAAGCCTTTTGTGCCCCATGAGCCCACTAAGATAGAGCTTTTAGATGAAGAAATAGCCCCTCTATCTTCCTCAGGGAGTCTTTAATAAACCTGACTCTTTCTACCAAGTTCTGTCTCCCAGGCTTTCCATGAGCAGCATGAACATTTAAGTCTGGTAACACTTAGGACACAGCTTTAGGTAAATAAAAACAAGTCATCTTGCTCTCTGTACACAAAAGTGTGGAGTTTCCATACCAAGCAATTCTGTTTCGTGGTGGGTAAAAACTGGGTCGTCTGCAACTGGATTGGACATTAACTACCTACAGTTACTACGGGTTATGGGCTCAGTTTCACAAGACTGTCCCCCCTTCAGACGACAAGTAGTGGGTCCCCAAGTTATCTGCACCTTCTACCAATCTTGGCTACAAAGCTAGGGCTCCCACCACCCCTTTCTCAGGTTTAATAATTTACACAGAACTCAAGAAAAGGCTTTTGTGTTGCAAGTCTATTTACAAACTAT